>NW_024354503.1:15497845-15940828 GCF_902729225.1 Pteropus medius | reverse complement strand
GGTCACCATATGGCACAGATACAGAAAAGAGGAAAGAAAGAAATTGGGGGGCAGGGAACCAGTGTTCTGATAAGACTGGGATTCTGTGAGTCAATGAGAAGAGAAATTGATCTGGGTCACAAGGACATGAATAGAGGGCACGTGTGTGTGTACACACACACACACACACGCACACACACACACACACACACCCCGGTGTGAAATATAAAATGGTGCTAAAGACGTATCAGACTTTGAGCTACTACCAGAAGTCAAGTGTTCTAAATTAAACGCATCTGTTTATTAAAATGGAATTTAAGAAGAAATTCACAAATGCTCTACAATTAACTTCTGAAAAGCAGCAGTCTTGCTTCTGAGGATTAGGGGCTGGAAACTGCAGCAAAGGTAGACCCAAAAAGGTGCTACTTTTACCCACAGAGGCACTTCTGATCACCATTCCCAACCAGCAGGATTTAAGATTAACATGGCTCTCCCTGAATCCAAACTGTATTTTCACACAGACTGGTAGTGATCAGCCACCTTGCTGGAATGGAACCCAAAAGAGGCCCTTCCACACTCTAACACCAGGGTTCCTATGCGGGATTCCATTCACAGCCCACACATAGGAAACTCCCAAGACCATCTGATTTTTTGTGGTGATGAGTCAATGTATATTTGTGGGTTTTTTTTTTTTCCTCACAACTGGTCAGTGCCCAGCTGTTGGCTGGCTTACCCACCAGCCATTCCTAACCTCACTTACGCACTTCCACTAGAGGCTGGAAAAGCTAAATAATTTCTTCACCAGCCTCCCTTGCAGCTAGGTGACCACATCATACTCCTAGAATTGACAGGACAAGAAGCACGAAGACAAAAAGCCAAGATATTAAGGAGGACAAGCAGAAAGACTGAAAAAATTCCTATCTTCTATGTCACTGCTGAACTGCCAGATCAACACCAGATGACCACTGCTTCCATCCAAACTTCTTGTCTTATGAGAAAATGTATTATTCAGGCCATCATTCGCTTGTTTTCCTGTCACTTATAGCCAAAAGCAGCCTACAGTCTTCTCCTATCCTCATTCCTCTCCCTCCATTTGCTTCACCTCCTTAACTATAAGGGTAGGGTCACATGCCCAATCCCATTTTCGAAATGTCAAGTTTGAATGTCTAATCCTTGGTCCTCACTCAACAACCTCTTCTGATCTCTAGATCCTTTAGCACAGACACAAATTTTACCCAAAGCTGTAAGAACAATGAGCAAATTCCATTATTACGTTTCTTTATTTCTTGGATTACTATTACGAGCTAATAAAAATACATAAGGATATTTCTGAAATGCATTTATATTTAACAAACCCTGAGTTTCATAGCAGGTATCAAGACAGCCAACTCATCCAAGCTGACACATCGACAGAGACAGAAGGCCTTGAATAAGTAACTACTCCTGAGAACAGATGTGTAAACAGACACACAATTTATGAATTAACCCAGTGGTCTTCCCAATGTAGATTGATGTAATCCAAACACTACCTGGGCCTCCCTCCAGATTTAATTGAATATATGATTGGAAAAATATATTTTGATATTTGTTAAGTTTAAGATTTCCATAATTCAGTTTACCACCTAACATATATTCAAACCAACATGTTTTCTGCAATTATCAACATGCCTCGGCCTCTTTTAGGTTGTGAAATGCTCCCAGGCAGGAAATGTGTCCAAATGGCACTGTGTCCTACCACACTGCACCCACCCCAGGACCAAGTCTGATCCCATCCCCAAAACAACATCAACCAGTCAAAATTAGAAATCACAGGGCAGTTGCCAGTCACAACCGAACAGCCATTTCTTACCTGTATGTGCTACAGAAATTAGTCACATTTTCAGGGCTCCCTCATTTCAAGAATGAGTCACAATTTTTTGTGACTCAGACACATCACCCCATTCCTGCTGTAGCTCATAAGGAGTGTGGAGTGAAAACTTCAAGGAATGGACCAAGATTACCCCGGGGACAGACAGGCAGACCATGAGAGGGATGGGAGTTCACCAGGACTAGCAGAGAAGGTTGAGCATTCTAACTGCAATGCTCACTTTGCCCAAACAAGAATAATGCTGCCATAGTCAACAGTGATTCGTCAGCGTATGGACCGATCTATTTGTCCTTTTACAAGTGGTATTTTTTTTCTCCTTTTGTAGCTTTGTTTCTTCTTCACGCACCACACATGAAGCTTCAGAAAGGTCACCTTTCCCCAACAGTGAACATGAGCAAAAAATAAAACTCTCTTATCAGATCACACTAAATTAACATTCCGAAGATTCTCTTAAAATGATCTATTTCTTTTTGGAACCAGAACCTCTCTGACCAGTACCTCAATCCACCATAACCCGTCCAGCTGACTTGTTTTTAAGGAGTAATCTTTATGCACCCAGCACTTGGTTAAAGGCGCTGGGAAATTGTTCAGAACTAGTTACTCCATGGCTCCTGCTCGTAGAGATGCCGAGAGCCCACTGGTGGTGACTAGCTCCTAAGGAGTTCCCGCGTGAAGTGGTGAGCCCAGCCCAGTGGCTTCCCCTCACATCCTTCCAGACTCGGGTGTGGGACTTTCATGACCCCAAACCATTTACCAGCAGAGCTGCAGAGGGGTGGAAAGAACAAGAGGGTTTATATACAGAAAGCTCCGGGTATGAACTTGTGTGACCCTAGACACATTACTTCTCCAAGCCTCCTTTTTCTTATCTATAAATTAACACATGCCGGGCAGGCTTATTTCAAGGATTACAAATAATAGTGTGGGAAGTTTCTGGCCCAAAGGGGAGGCTCAGTACTGGCTGATTATCAATAATCAACATCCTTATCATCATAAGAACATTCCAGAAACACTCACTCACCTATGTGACAATGAATCACGTTAAGTACAGATGCTGCCTGGCCTGTGTTTGCCTCCCTTCAGGGTTTTCACCTGTGGCAGGTTGGAAGGTCTGCCTTAAATTCTAAGGCCCCAGGGATGGGAAAGAGTGCCCTTCTTGCCCTGCTTTAGACAATGCAGTGGAGGAAGGAGGTGAAGTGCTTGTTATTTTTCTGGGAGATCTGACTTACAATCACAATTCAGTGGTTAACTAACTGTCTGAATGATGCTGGGGCCCCAGGTATGATCCTGACGTGGCTCCCTCCTCCGAAGCCACGGAGCCCACACTCCCTCCATGGCCAGCTGTTACATGAAGAAAATCATTACTAGTCACGAAGAGCAAATCACCACAACCCCCTGGCACTACCAGAAGAAAATCGAAAATCTGTTCCTCACTCCGTCTTGGACACAATGGGGACAGGAGTTTCAACCTCATTTGTAGGAAGGATGGCATTCAAATGTTCAATATCAATTCATATGCCGACAATGCCCCTCCCGCCCCCACTCCTGCAACTCCAGGCTTTGGTAATTATTAGTGGAGCCATCTGCTCAGTCTAATGAAATGTGCAATCTCCTGTACATATAATTAGTGAAGTCATTTTAATTAATTAAACAAATTAATTAATTGCAAGGATATTGCAGCCATTTCCCAGGAACCATATTCAACTCATTTATTCTGCATGTGTCTACTCGGGTCCTACTGAGGGCAGAGCCCCATGCTCATGCTCTGAGGACATGAAGATGGTCATGGCGCACCAGGAGAAGAAACAGAAGCCCAAAATGCAGTCGCTGATGACCATCCCTGGGACTGTCGGTTTTAAAACTAGAAGTCCAGATCCCAAGAACCCCCTTGATCCCAAGCAAACCAGAACAGCTGGTCACCCTTAACCTGAGTCAAAGTTCACCAACAATCACCACTGGAAGGGAGATGGCTAATACCAGCCATTCTGCAACCTCCTCACCCCCATGCCCATCATGGCAGACATTGCTAATTGATCAAGGAGCTCCTACTTGCTTAGTCCAGACTGAGCCAGTCTCAAACCCTTCTCACCTTTGCTACGGGCAGCCACTATTGATCACTCTGAATCGGAGGCCCAGAAAATTAAGTTTATTTTCATCTATGCCTTAGAATCACAGAAGGTCTAGGTTAGCAAAGATCTTTGAAGTCTAGTTTAATCTCTCATCCAGAACTTAAATCCCCTCTAAAAATATCCTCCACAAGTAGCCAACCAGCTTTTCCTCACATACTTCTCATGATGGGGAACTCACTATTAAAGTAACTCATTTCCCATCTTCAATAGTTTGGGCTGTTAAACGCCTTTCAGAAATTACGAAAATGTCTCATTTCTCAGTCCCTTTTGGGGGACTACATGAAGACGCTTCAAATGATGAAACATCATTATTAAATTCCTCCCAAATCTTCTCTTTTCCAGGCCCAATTTCTTCACCTGTTACTCACATGACTTGGTTTAAAGCTGAAGTCCTGCCCCGGTCTTAAAACATCCCGTCTAAGCCTGTCTTGGGCTCCGGGACCCAGGTATGCCCCCCACGCCTCACTCCTGGTGGGTTCTCTGCTCTGTCATAGCATCTGGCGGCCCCACCACACACTGACTCATACCAACACCCTGACGCCGTTTCTGAAAATGCTACTGTTGAGCCACAACTCCATCCATCTGTCACAGGACTTCCCAGGAGCTTACACTCCATCTGGAATCCTGGGATATGAGAAACCCCACGAGATGGTTAAGAAAACACACTATAAATTACCAACTGCCAATTTCCCTGTTACAAACAACTTGCTCTAAAGGTTTGCTTAAAAGTAATTTCTTTAGAATCCTGCCAGCATGTAGCCACAGAAACCATATTTAAAATGTTGGTTAGACTCCCAAGCCAGCCCACAAAAGCCTTCTGAACTTACAATGTACCTGCAGCATAAAACTAACAGTGCTATTTTAACTGCACGTAGCCACCATTTATATTATGGTTTCCACGGTAACACACGCTCTGCGTTCCATTTCAGAGAACCAGACACGAGGTATAGGCGGTGCTGCATTACTCTAGGCTGTCTGTGCATTGGTGGGGGCAGGGGGTGCATTGACCTCAGAGGAGAAATTATTCTAGACAACAGTCCCCCCCATTCCATTCAGACCCACGAGTCCTTCAAAGTGCGTTGTCCTAAGAGTATAGGCTATGCGCACGAGAGTGTTAGGACCTGGTGAGCTGCGAGGCTGCTGCCAGGAGACCTTCTGGAAGGAGGCAAGTGGTAACGACTGTGAGGTTTTGTTGTGTCGTTGTTGGTGGTGTTTTTCAACAACCTACTGCAGACACAAGAGTAAGAGTACTTCTTAAAGTCAGAGACTTAAAACTAGAAAAGTCACTAATTACTGTGTCCCTCTCTGAGTCCTTAAGAGAAATCTTCACAAGGTAGTATCTACAGTGATTGGAAGGGAAGGAGAAAAAGATGCACTGACACCAAACTGACAGCAGTGGAGATGCCACGCAGCGCTGCCGCTCTCGGGCCTTCCCTGCAGAAGCTCTGAATCCTTCCTTCTTTTCACCCTGACCAGCCCTCCCACCACCTCAGAGGGCTGCATCCCTTCTGAGGAGTCTCAGTGGAATTCATGGCCATGTCTCCTGGCATCTTCCTGAAGCAGGAGGAGGAGCTGCGCCCACCTGGAGGAAGGCAGGTGCTTGCATGGACCAAGCTGGGCCCAGAGTCTGAAGCCTGGAGTTTGAGACCCCACTCCACCATGAACTAGTGGTGCTGACTTCCTTGAGCCTCAACTTCCTCATCTCTATAATGAGCATAACATCCTCCTTGCAGGACTGTCCCAAGTAGTAAGTGAAAGGCTATAATAATAATAGGTGAACTTCTTGGTAATACCTTTTATCAGCACTGTTCTATACACTTGGAGTAATTCATTTAGACTGTACAAGAATCTTAATATTTCATAAATGAGGAAACCGAGGCCCAGAAAGGGCGAGTTATTTGCCCAAAGCTGTACAGCTAGTAAACGGCAGGGCCAGAATGACAGATGTAAAAAGTTGCTTTGGAAATTGAAATGTCGTATTAGTGGTGCTCGTTATTATTGTGAAATGACCAACAAAGGACAGTGCTTGGATGCACAAGTCTGTATTTGCTACCCCAAATGAGCTGAGTGGTCCCTGCTCAGCACTCCTAAGGCTCAGATGGGATGTCTCCTCCAGCCACAACTACAGACCTCACCCTAGTGGTCACCTTAGCAGTGCATGCTGTTCGCTAAACATTACAGCCCCAGTACCTGTTCCACGGCCTCATCCTCCCCTGACCATCCTGTTTAAAACTGCAAAATGCGCTCCCCCACCACTCACCCTCCTTATCTCATTTTTTTTCACAGCACTTATCACCTTTTAACCTACTACATACTGTATTTATTTGTTACTGCTGGTCACCCTAACTAGACTATAGGTTCCATGAGGGGAAGGAGTTTTATCTCTTTTTTTTCAATGCTATATCCCCAGCACCCAGAAGAGTGCTAGACACGTGGTAGGCATTCAGTATTTGCTGAATGAATGATAAATTAATCTTTATTGGCACAGAAAAAAAGTCCATAAAATATTGTGCAGCAAAAATAAAAACAGGCCTTTAAGTTTTATACAAAATGATCCCATCTGTATAAATATACTCTTGTATGTGAGTATGTGCCTGTGTCTGAGCATATGTGTGAGTGCACAGAAAAAAAATCGAGAGATACCCATGAAAATGATCATCGTGGTTATTCTAAGGAATAGGAGTAAAGACAGTTTTAGCTTCCTTCTAAGTGTTCTACAAAGACCGTGTATTATCCCTGTAAGTTTTTAAAGCTATTTACATTTGACGATAAACACACTTGTGCACGTACATGCACGCACGCACTCAGCGGCAGCATGCAGTTGGTTACAGAAGACCCAAGCAAGAGGTTAGAACTGGCAACAGCTCAAAGCACCCACCTTCCTGGTAGTGGACCAGCAAAACACCGAGAGACAGAACGGAATTAGGTCTACAGGGTCTGGGACTCAGCAGCACCTCCCTCAGAACTCCTCCAAAAAGGGAATGAATCAAAAAAGGAAAACTATAAAAATCAAAACCCACTTTCCTGCCTCTCTAGAACAGTCTCAGAATTGTTTAATCTTCTGTGATTATTTTTAAATTATATTTGAATGTTCTAGAAAATTTAAAGCTAACCTAATACATAAAATGAGGTCTTCTGCACCTAAAAATTCACTTCGGATTTAAAAAGCCTCATTCTCCAGCGCCAGTGTTAAAGAAGAAGTCAGGATAACTGAATCCATCCGAGATCCTGGGCCTGGCTCAGGCAGAGTCTCAATTCCTGCCTTCCTTCTCCTCATGCTGCCAACATACTTTGTGCACGGGTGCTCGCACGGAACCAACCCACTGTCACCCACAAATCGCTGAGGCTCTGTCAGTCAACAATATGTACTAAGCGAGGGCTTGCTGTGGGCCCAGCGCGAGGCCAGGTGCTGAGAGGTGGAAAGAAAAGTATAAGAAGCCTGCCTTCAAAGAAGGACTAACACAAGACAAACGCGGAAGAAAACAATTACACTCACTTAATGAAGCAGTACTTACTGTATGTGTAATTAAGAGTTCTGAGAACAAAGAAGTAATGGGGCGAGGAGGCTTTGGGGAAAAGGACAGGCTGCAGCTAGGCCTTGCTAAGAGCTGGAGGCCCCGGTGCAAGGGCAAGAGAGGAGCTGAGGGCCAAGGCCGGGACAGGGATCTGGTCCTGGGTGCCCGCCACATGGTATTGCAGGCCAAGCCATGCCCACATTGCTGCTTCCCCTGGCTGACCTTCCGGGCAGAGGGTACTACTGTGCCCACTTACTGAGTGTCACGTGTATACAAATAGCCTCCCGCGGAGAAGGTAGACTCTCCCTGAAGGCAGATGAATTCTAACTCCGTGTGCCAGAAGCTGTCACAGCTCAGTTGATTTCAGAAGCCAAGCAGAGCCAGAGAGGATGAAAAGGCAGCACCTACAACTACGCTTAGTTCCAAGAACTCTGGTCAACCCACAGTGATTCAGAACACTGGTCTGCAAAGGCCTCTAAGAGAGAAATCCATCACGGCTTATAGAGCAGCTTGAAAAAGCTAGAGTAGAAGCAGTAAAGAAAGCAGGAAGAGATGAGGGAAAAGGCCAAAGCAAGGATCTTGCAAAGGGAAAAGGAACTGAGGAGAGCTGTCCAGGGCAGGGAAGGGAACAAGTAGCATCTAAAGTAACCACCCATACTGGTTTACCAGGGACTGAGGACTTTCAGAACTAAAACTGGGACAGTTCCAGGCAAAGCAGGATGAATTTGGTTAACCGAGAGGTACTATACCACTCAGGGATGCTAATGGGTTGCTGACCTCTCCTTTCTCCCTTCCTTTAGGGCTCATTAGCACCTCCCAGGGTAATGAGAAGGAAGAAGTCAACACAGGGAAGTGACCACGTGTCCCTCCTTCTAGCTTGTGTCTTCTCATCTCAACTATGCACATTTCTAAAGGGGTTCAGGTAGAAAATTCTTTATGGTTGTTGTTAAAAATAAAACAACATCATAGTCACTACCCCTCATGCAACTGCTTCTCAGGCATTGAGCTCACCAGAAGCCCAGCTAGAAGACACAGCACTCTGCCCTTAGAGAAGGGCCTTATCCGTACTTGGAAATCAAAAGAAGCAGACGGGGTTGGCACACTCAGCTCTTGAACCCATCCCATCCAGTCTCAATCACCCTCTTCTCTCTTAGAGCTTCAGTTCCCATCTGCTTCTTTCCAAGGCAAGTCCCAAGAAGGTACCAATGGCTTCTTCCCACCCCCAAAATCCATTCTCTAACAAAGATTTATTGAGCATTTACTATGTGGTAGACACTGTTAGGCACTACAGAGAACACAAAGAACAATAAGATACAGTTTCCGCCTTCGAAGAACTTATGGTTCCGTGGTTGGTGGGGGGTGAGGGGCAGGGTGAGAGGGTGGGGGTGGTGTAGAGAAGGTGAAAATCATTCATCATCAACATGTATTTACTTTGCCCTTAAAATGTACCAAGAACCATACTGGAGAAATAAGGACAAGTAACCAGACAACGAAAGCCATTTTAAGTAGGACGGTGAGGTGGGAGCACACAGGAGGAGTACCTACCCGACTCACTGAATCGAATACCAACCGATCGCCCACTTCGCTTTAACGCGGAGGGAAGTTCCATGGAGGATTAAAAAAAAGTGGTAAGACACTGACCTCAAAGAGTTAACAATGATTAAGGAGACAAAACCCATAGGAATGAAACAATTAGTATATCACAGGACACAGGGGGAAGTACTGACTGTGGAACACAGACCTTCAGCACAAAGAGAAGCACAGGTGGAAAAAGTCCACAAAGCTTCCCAGAGGAAGTGGAAGTAAAACCTGAGAAGACAGTGATAGGGGAGAGTTTTCCAGGCAGGAAGAAGACAACAGATACCTGTGATTTTTCTTAAAGAAATGAAAAGCAGATGTATAGTTATTACTCAAAATATTTCTAAATGGCACACATGTTCACAGGTCTTTGGTTTGAGCAAATGGGGGCTTTGCCAGTAGTGACTTTCAGAAATACAAGTTACATTTAAATGGAGAGATAGGCATCAAATCTAATTTCAGCTATCTACACTAAGGAGGTGGGGAATGGAAACATACTTAATTTGTAACGTCAGTCTGTGTGCATGCGCGTGCAATTGCGCGCACGCACACATACACACACAAACACACCTCTTTTCTGTATGTCTGTATTCAAGTGATCTGAACCAAATTCCATTCTTCTGTTAGAAAACCCCTACCTATAATTCAGGGAAGGAAAAACTGAATTACCAGGGGCAATCTACAAATTAATAACTGGGAATCAACCACATTAGTTTTCGCTATAATGATATTCATGAAGTATGAGCTGAAAGGCCACGTTTGATCTGATGGTACACTGGTCGGTCAATAACAAGTTAACAACTATTGACTGACTGTCTATTTAATGAAGAACTCTGAGCTGGTGTTGGGGGAGTGAGAAAGAAGGGCTAGTGGAAAAGATCAGGGAAAGAAGGTAGGATACAGTGAAAAGAAACGGAAGACTCATAAGGCATTGAGTCTGATCTTAGCTCTATGACTGACAAGGCCTTGGGTAAGTTGATTCCATGGTGAACTTCACTTCCTCATCCATGAACATGTCCTATCCACCTCTCAAGGTCATTTACAGTTCAAATGAGAGAATGTAAGCCTAAGTGCTTGGAAAAGCAGAAGGCTCTATATAATGCATCGTGGAGGTTTGGAGGTACCAACCCTGCTGCATTACCCTGTCTACTTTTCCAATAGTCCCCTGAATCTCCCCGACAGTCGTTTGTCCCATCCCCTCCACACAGTACGGGTTCAGGAAGGCATAGGATTCAAGTCAAGCCAACGAGGGACAACTGGACTTAATTCCAAGTCTTTGGTTGACCCATCAAGGAAGCTATCTTCTTTTCTCCCACTGGATGACAACAAGGAAACAGACCAATCCAGAAACTGCGGGATGCCGTCTTGGGGCCAGAAGGGGAGAATAGGCTTAAGAACGAAACCAACACTGAAGGAGAAAACTGGGTCTTGGGGACTTCATTTGAGCCCTGGATAAAGTCTGACCTGAAGCCAGGATTTACTCCTGGATTGCTTGGTCACATAAGCCAATACATTTTCTGTTTTTCTTAAACCAGTTTGGGTTGGTTTTCAGTTAATCTGTCACCTAACTGGTATAAAATGAGAGAAAACTGGCTAATGCAACGCTAAAAACCTTTCTAGTCCCTTACCAAATCCTTGTGGCTCCAAAAACTACCCAGGGAGCCATTTCATACCTAGTGTCCTCCCGAGGGAATGAAGACGTTAAGGAAATCAATCAAGGAAGAAGAAGAAGAAAGGCAATCATATGCAATAAGACTCAAGTGACGGACGGGGGATAAAATAACCCTAAATGATAAGCTGAAGAATCGGTTTCTGCCTCAGCTCTATTTTGGCATGTTTTCTCCAGATGTTTACCTATTCTCTTTGATGGTAACCACTGAGGAGTCCAGAGGAACAATACCAGTATCCTACTGATTTATATTTATATCTTAAAAAATTACTCAGGGCCACTGAGCTCATGTCCAAATTAAGTTTGCTGGAAATCTAATTTGGGATGAGTAATTTAATTTGGCTACTACAATTAAAAGTGGCGCAGTATTTGTGTTTTAGAGGAAAACCATATTAGATTCATCTAATCTTATTAGGTGAATATCACATTTAGATCATATTATATCTGGAACAGATAATATTGGGTTGATTTCTTTCATAAATCACTCAGGAGACTGAAGGGTCCAACTTTCTCCCCAGTCCCTGCCCACCCACCTGACACAGGTCAGAGCAGGCAGTGAATGTTAAAAAGGTCTTGTAAGAACTAACTGCACTGCACAGCCCTGGAATTCATGCACCCAAAACATTGCCAACAATAACTTCTTGAGTTTTGCTGATGAGTAAACTGAGGGCTCAGGTGGACAAGTGACTGGCTCAGGGTCACAGTCAGTGAGTAGCAGAGCTGAGACTACAGCTCAGTTCCGTGACCCCTAGTTTGGGTTCTTGCCACTCTACCACATATGTTTTTAATAAGATCTAACAGAAAAACAGCCAGAGGGCCTCTGAGACCCCTGCTGCTACTCACTTAGCTAAAACCATGGAGTCCCCTCAGACACCATCTATCGGCCTGTCTCCTTGCCTCTCTTAAGTATCCTGGGAAGATACAGAAGTCGGTCTCACTATCTCCATGGGTAACTTAGGCCAGTGCCCTAAATCCTTCTTGTCAAGTCCATTTTCTTGATGACCACCCCCTTGCTCTAAGATAACTAAAATTCACATTAAGAACATTCAAACCATATGACAGGTCAGGAAAAAGAATTTGCTTTATAAAAGGTATTAATTTCAAGAGTACTGCTAATCAGGCAGACTCAGTGGGTGTGATATCACACATTAGGATTCCAACTGTAGAGATTAATCTTAAAAAAAATGGATTATGGAGCAAAATCAAGAAAGGACAGGGCTAGATAAAAATATTTATAACATATGACAAGTTAATATAACATACTGCATAAAAATCTCTTATAAATGCTTGAAAAAAGATGGAGCACTGTAAAATAAAAATGAGAAAGGACTCAATGAGGCAATTCACACATACACATAAAATAAAGATTACTGATGGCTTCATGAAAAATGTTCAAACTCATTACTAAGCAAAACTTGCAAATTAAAACAATGTAATATCATTTTCAACAAATCAGCAAAAAACAAACAAATTAAAATACCCAGAATAGTCAAAGATATTCCAAAATCAGAATCCTTAGGCATTACTTGATGAAAGTATAAATTAGCCCACATTTCTCAAGGGCCATTTGGTAATACGTATTACCAGCTTAATTCTGAGCAAGTTCACTCTCAATAATTTTCCCTGAGGAAATAATCAGAGGGATACTCGAAGATTTATACACAAGGACATTTACAGCAGCGCTATTCATAATAATACAAATCTAGAGAAAGCTAACTGTACTATAATAGAAAAATGAATTATGATATATCAATACAGGGAGTAACATGTAGACATTAAAACCCATGTTTTTAAAAAAAAAAATTAGACAGGGAAATGCTCACAAAATGATGCTACAATTCAAAACTCTTAATAGGATGATTCCATTTTGTAAAAAATATATATATCATATACATTATAAATATAATAAATGGTGGCAGATTCAGCTAAATATCCAACAAATAATCATGCCTTTTCCAGAATGTAGTTTTCACTGGGAGACAGTTGCCCAGCCAGGGACTACATTTCCCAGCAGCCCTTGTGTCTAGGCAGTGCCATGTGACTATTCCCACTAAAGGAATATAGGTGGAAGTGATGTGAGGCATTTTCAGGCTGAGGTGGTTAGGAAGTGGAATGTCTTCTCTATGTACTCTTCTTCAATCTGCCAACTAGATACAGAGGACCCCAAAGCTCTAAAGAATGGAACAGCCACAAGATGGAAAGAGCCTAGGCAACTGGATCATTCACTGGAGGACTGTCAATCAGGGGCACCAATGTTCAACTGACTAAGAAAGAAATAAACCTCTGTTATGTTAGGTTGTAATTTGGGGTTTTAATTGTTTCTTCAGCAAGTGTTACACTAACTAATATACACATATAGAAAAATTACTGAAAGGAAAACTACCAAATTAAAGCTAAATTTTTTAAATGTATTCTTTTCTACCACAAACATGTCTTATTTGGTAACCAATCAAGTTTTTAAAATAAAAAAGCAAACTTTAGAGGGCAATGCTATGCAATGAAATCTCTTAGTAAAATACTGAATACAGTTACAAAATTAAAATGTAGAGAATTACAGAGGCTTAAAGGGAAAAAAATACAGATTTATAAACTTCAATGACACAAAAATGACACAAGGTTAAATGACAAACAAGAAACTGGGGGGGATGGCAATTCTTACAATATATGAAATATTAATATCCTTTAATATGTAAAGAACCCTTAGGAGTCAGTAAGTAGAGATAAATACAAAAATTAGGGGAAAAGATATAAACACCTAGTCACAAAATAAGAAATACTGACTTATGAAAAGATTTCTAAACTCACTATAACCAAAACCTGCAAATTAAAATATGATATTCTTTATTGATCAAATTGGCAAATATTTAAAATATTATGAATCTAGCATCCAGTGTTGCTGAAATTATGATGAAACGGGTAAACATATATGCTACAGGAAGCACTTCAAAATGGTATCACATTTTCAACAAGCAGTTTGGCATGATAGAGAAAAAAAGCCTTAAAAATCCTTTGGCATTCTAGATATTTGTCAAAAGAAATAAACAAGTATGTAAAAAAAACTGAATAGAAAAGAAATGAAACAATTTAGATATCCATCTGCAACAGACTGGTAAGAAAAATAAATTATGGCGTGTGTACATATTCGCATATTAGAATAATATACAGCCATAATTTTTAATTATGATATAAATGTATTAAAGCACAATAGAGTCTAGATATAAAAAAGGATACAAAACAATACAGATAGTATAATTTCTTAATTGTTTAACAGTATATATGTATAAGAACATATGTTGTAAATGCATTAGGAAAAAAAGTATGGAAAGATTTTTGTCAAAACGTTGATAGTTGCTATCTCCAGTGGGGTGGTATTATGGGTGACATTCATTTTCTTCTTTATACTTTTCTACATTTTATATGTTTTCACCTATGAACATGTTACTTTGATTTTATTCTTCATTTTATTATGAAAAATTCCAAACGTACACAAAAGTAGCAAGAATATATGTACTCATTGCCCCACTTTAATTACCATCCATGATTGACATTGTTTCATGTCCCGTACCCCTGGGTTATTTTAACATAAATCCTGGATGTATCGTTCATCCAATACATTAAGATTTTTAAATATTTAACATACTCAAACTCTCCACTAGATTATTTTAAAGCAAATACCTGATGTTCCATTTGTGTATAAATACTTTAGCATGTATCTTTAAAACATAGCCATAATAACAATATCACACCTAAAAATTAACAATAATATCAAATATCCAGTCAGTGTCCCAATTTCCCCAAATATCTCATATATACCTTTTACAGCTGGTTTGTTTAAATCAGGATCCAAACAAGATTTACAGTTGCATTTGGTTATGTCTTTTGAGTCTTTCTAAATTTATTACATAGTGACCCCCCTTTCCCATACCATTTTATTTATTGAACATATGGGTCATACGTCCCAAGAACTTCCTGATTGCATCCCTGTGGTGTCTTTTAACATAGTCCTCTATCCCCTGTATTTCCTCCCATCTGAGATTTACTACTAGTGTCTAATCAACTTCAGGTTGTACTATTTTTCTGTAAGAATATTTCAAATCAATTGTATTATTTTCATAACAAGACGAAAAAATGAAGCTAAAAAAATTAAAGGAACCCAAAGAAATGCTGACCTTGCTAATCCATCCATTTTAGCAATTCACTGAAACTCAGCATCCAGAAGTATTTTCAGAATACAGGCTAGGTTAATGCTTTCTCACACAAGAAAGATGCTCAGTGTCTATTCATGGACCAACTTATTTTTCCAAACACATTCTATTTACATTTTAAGTCCATCACCCCTTCTACCTCAGTGATAGAGTCTATCACCCTCCAAAGCAAGGGCACTTCCTCCACTGGATGCTTAAATCATCTAGGATTGCAAGTTGTCTCAAATATTTCTTCCTTTTCTTTCTTTTTAAAAAAATCTAATGTAAGCACATAAGTGAAAATTTGGAAATGAGAGAAAATGAAAGAACAAACCACCCAAAATTTCACCCCTTTAACAATCACTGTTATCTGTATATATCTATCCATACCATCATCATCAGGTATACACATTTTGTACCTAATTGTAATCAGTGAATATGGGTTTTAATAGTCCTTTAGCTCTCATTAAATACATTATAATTTTTTAGCTTATGTTAAGGGTATTAAAAAATAGCAATAATATATACATGTGTCCACAGCTCAGCTTGAGGAAGAGAACTTGACCAGCCCTCCAGGTAGCCCCACCTTGAGTCCCTCCCTCATCCACCCTTTCCTTCCACCACTATCCTAAAATTTTGTCTATGCTCACTTGGTCTTATAGTTCTTGCCACATGCATATGGATGTCTAAATACTACATTACTAGTTTTGCACACATTTGAACTTTATGTAATTGGAATCATCCTGTAGTGATTCTGCAACTTGTTTTTTTACTTAAGGTTATAATTCTTGAGATTCTTCTGTGTTGTCATAAGCAGCTATGGTTTGTTTATTTTAATAGCACAGCTATATAGCTGTATTCTACTGTGAAACTATACCACAATTTATATTGCAATTTCTGCACATAAAATTATATTGTGAATATCTTGTCACATTGCTACAAATCTTCAAAGTAATTGTTAATTATAGTAGAGTATTATGCTGGAAGAAAACTACTTTATTTTATAGTTACTCAACTGTTGGACATTAATTCTTTGTGTGTTTGCTTTGTAAATAATGCATCAGGGAGCATTTTTGTCTAAATAGCTTATTAAATATTTTGTATGATTTCCTTCCTAGGAGGATGTAGGAAGATGGTCCACAGAAGTGGTATTACTGGATCAAAATGTATGAATAATAAATATATAAATTGTAAACTTGCTGCACAATATTGCAATAGCACCAGAATTGGGGATAATCATTAAAAATATATTTTTTGGCAAATATGTCAAAATAGTACTTTACTGCTGTTTGAATCTACATGTCTCTTATTACAAAACTGAACATTTTCCATGTATTTATTTAGTGTTGTATTTAGTTATCTATTCAAGTGTCCTACCAAAGTTTTACTATCTCTCTTTTTAATTTGAGCATTTCACATAATAAAGATATTAATTCTGTCATGTTACTACAAATAATTTCTCAGTCTATTGTTTCTCCATTGTTTTTTTTACATGAAGAAATCTTTGATATTTCCTGTAGTTTGATTGACTATTATTTTCCTTTTGAATGTTTTTCTTTTGTTTCTAAGCAATATTCATTTCTATAAATTTCCCATGTCTCTACATTTTGCACTTAATTGTTTAATCCATCTGTAATTCATTCTGGGGAAGTCAAAATGATTTTTTCCAAACTGTTAACTAGGTATCAAGATTATTTATTCAATAATTTCCCTTCCCCACTGATTTGTGATAACTTCTTTATAATTGATTAAATTATTTTTGTGGGGGTCTATTTCCAAACTATCCTAGCTCATTTACTTCCTCCTTTTATGCCAGAACCACAGTGTTTTAATTACAAAGGCTTCATAATGCATTTTCATATCTGGTAGTGCTATATATTTTAATATTCAATAGATCTAACTTCCTTCCCCTAAAATCATTTTCAGAAATCCCAAGGGTTCTCATCTACTTATTTTTCAAATAGTCTTAGAACCATCTTGTGAAATTTTAAAAATCCTGATAGGACTTTGAGAGAAACGGTATTAGACTCACGAACTAAATTCAGAAATAGCTAAATCTTTCATTTGATTCTTACCATCTAGAAATAGGGTTTTTAGTTTTTAGAGAGTTTAAGTCTTTTTGGCCTTCAACTAAGCAATCTGTAGTTAATAATAATTTTATCCTTTTCTTTACAATATTTATTCTTCAAGTTACTATTTTGTAACTTTCTGCATAGGCTTTTTGTTTTGATCTCAATCACATCCAATGATGCCTTAATTGGGGCTCCAGTAAGTATAATGCCAGTGGATGTATTAAAATTTTTACCTTATTATATTAAAAAATGGTCATTTTATATATTCCTTTTAAAGCAGTTTATAAAAATTAAAAGTTGAATTGACTGAATACACTTTTGAAATTAATGAGATTGTTATATAGTTCTCCTTAAACAATTTATGTGAATCATATAAAACTATATGTATATGAAGCCATTCCTGCATTCCAGGAATATAACCTACTTGGGTATAGTGAAACATTCACATACTCTATTATTGAAATCTACTCATTAGAATTTTATCTAAAATTTTTACATTCCTAAGCGACATTGGTATAGAGCCTCCCTTTAGGGGCTTGCCAAATTTGTTATCAGGGTCATGTTTGCTTGACAGAGGATCTGGAAGTTTTCCACCTTTTTTTTTTTTTTATCAATACTGGAACAGTTTATATAACAGGAATTATCTGTTCCTTGAAAGTTTAGAAGGATTTTCAAAGGCCTTTTTAATTGAAAATATTCCACCTGGCATAGGTTATGTGTGCACGTGCATGCACACCTGTGTCCATGTGCACATTACCGTGTTTGTATATATTTAAAATGATACTGTAAGATATAGATCTCTAATGGCACAGGGAACAGTTTTATTATAATTGACGGCCTTTCTTTCCCCCATGAAAAGGGAGTAAATGCCCAAGATAATCAAGCGCTAAGAAAAAATCATTTTCCCAGGCTTTGGTTCCAAGAGTCTCCTTTTCGGAGGCCGGTAAAGGAGGCCATAGAAGTTGGTAGGGGAATAGTAAATACTGAACCATCCTAATTTCACTGAGGCTGACGAAGTTTAGCAACCATAACTTTATCACTGACATATAAAACGCGGAAACCTAAGATCTGAAAAGAAGCCAAGCAGATCATCAGTCTAACCCTACCTAATCCAGGTCACCTCTAAATCTATGTTAAAGGTCTTCCAGCTTCTGGTCCATCAAGCCATCTTCTCCAGATGTAGGACACCACACCTTTTCCAGGGCAATAAAAACTTGTAACTCTAAGGCTTTCTCTACTTACTGCAGGGCTCCTGGAATAATGACCTTCTAAGCACTTCAAGGGGCCACAAATAAAGATTCAAAATTGTTCTGGACTGAATGTTGGTGCCCCCCCCCAACCCCGAAATTCACAGGTTTAGGCCTTGGCCCCCAATCTGATGCTATTAGGAGGTGGGGCCTTTGGGAGTTAATTAGGTTAAGACGAGTCGCCAGAGTGGAGCCCCATGATGGAATCAGTGCCGTTATAAGAAAACGAAGACACCAGAGTTTCCTCCCTCCAGGATGCACCAAGAAGAGGTCATGTGAGCACACAGCAAGATGATGGCTGCCTACAAGCCAAGAGAAGAGATCTCAGAATGAAACCTACCTTGACAGCACCGTGAACTTGGACTTCCTGGCCTTCAGAACTGCGAGAAATAAATTTATATTGTCTAAGACACCTAGTCTACGGCAGCCTGAGTTGACTAAGACAAGAGAGTTGTGGTAACATCTGCCCCAAAAAAACACTGAGCTATCGCTCTGTAGACCGCATAGCTAGCTGTAGACTGAGATACACTTTAGAAGAAACAAGCGGTAAGGAGTCTCATCAAATTAAGATGGAGTGAAGATGCAAGGACTAGAAGATGCAAGGACTAGAAGATGCAAGGACTGTACCATATGAGCACATAAAAGCACAGAAACAGGACTCAAACAGTAACACTATGCCCAAGAATGAGGCTGTGGACAAGGCAATAACTACAGATGTGAGTGTGGCACAGAACAGTCTGCTTTTTCTTGAGAAAGACACTTCTTAGTTCATGTCCTTGTTCAAAAAGAACCCATGAAATGCTAGCGCTCAGTAAAGAGTTAGGAATACGACAGCTCTTGCCAGTCCAGATGACGAGCGTTAGGATAACCTGGCAGGAAGGCAGGGACTTCAAAATGCTCTTAGGCTCTAGAATTCCATGATTCCATTTAGGATTTCACACAGGCATGCAAGCAGTCTTTCTCTCCCCGTCAACCAGAGCAGGGAAGCTGCTTTCATGCCAGTCATGGCCTCGCACAGAAGCTTAATCCCTGGCTGGAAGGCAAAACATGTTTGTGGCAAAGCCAAGCAGGCATGTGAAGCGAAGCAGAATGAGGAACATTTTTATTACTGTTTTGGACGCCAGGGGTGATTGGGTGTATGTTTGGGGTTTTTTAAGGACTCCAAAAGGCATCTTAAGCCGTACTTTTTTGGCAACTCCAAGATACAATTGTTGCTACAAGTACTAACACCACCAGCTAATGTATACACTGCTTTTCTCAAAAACACTCTTTCCTTCCTGGGGCTTTTCAGACCAAACTAAGTTGTGTGTGTGTGTGTACTTTTCCACGCACAGATGCACACCACATACAACTAAAGGCCAAATCAAATTTAACAGATATTTCATTTTTTAGGGTTAAATTGTGGAAAAAGAAAAACTGTGGACATATCTTTTATTTTGAACAATTTAGATATTACAAAATTTTCTACCTAGTGGTGGAAAATTAAACTAACAATTTTAAGTTAATGGCTTGAGAGTAAACAATTCCTTTTAAAATGAGTTGGATTTATCAAGACTTTTATTCAAGTGAATTGCTTGCATCCCTTTAAATCAAAGACATTTCACTTAAGAGAATTCCAAGGCGCCAAGAGAGGCTCCAAAAAAGTATGATTTTTTCCCCCCTACAGTTGCACATTAAGTAGATAACTCTTCTTCTCAACACTTGTTATGGGTAGATGGCAGGCAGCACCCATTCCTGGTGTAGTTTTCACAGATAATATCAGAAAAATAAGAACAGTGTAGTAAATTCTTCCTAAAGCTGATTGTTTTCAATGTAAAGATTTATGTTTTATTCTTAAATTATCTTCTTCTATTTTCACATCAAGATAGACCTTTCTGTTATGAAACTGTGGTGACAGATGTTAGATTTTTAAAAAACATCATTCCTTGGAAAAATAAAAAATTGGTATCCCTAAACCAATCCCCCAAATCTTTTTATTTTGATAACGTCTTGGCCCAGGCGATCTACATGTGAGAACCACTTGTCTACAGCATCTTCCGAATGAACCAAAGAATTGGTTCAGGATCGATCATGTAGTTATCACTAGTTCTCATCTAGTTATCATAATAGTGCCTAACGTCAGGGGCAACAAACAATATAGAAAATTTAAGTAATTTTAATGAATACTCATGGAAGAGAGGGATAAAAATTTTTACAGTCTATAAATTCCTGGTTGCTTTAGAACTTTTTCTTCTATTCAGAGGCCCCTTGCAGCGCCATATTCCCCCTTGATCCACAAAGCCACCTCCTCCTGGTTTTTGAACACAGGTGAGTTTGAGGGCATTGTGCCAACCTGTGATCTCCCCACCATAACATGGGAACCCCAAAGAAAGACAGACACTACACCTTCCTAGGATTCTGAAAGGTCAGCCTTATGGTGCCAAAGGCTCTAAGAAAATGAGTCACAGTATTCTGTCAGCTGAAATTTCACTGAAATAAATGCCCAGGACTAGCTTCTGGCTACTGCAGCATCTCTGCCAATCCACGTGATCCTAGAATCCATCCACCCAAAAAAGCTTGACCGGGCTGGTTTGGGAAACCAAAGCCCAGAAAGGTCATTTGTCCCTCCAGAGACTCCAAACTGAGAACAAAGACAAGAAAATCAGCTGGGGCAGGTCATAACAGGCCATCAACTATTTAAAACATTTTTCAGCTAATATTTTAGAGTAAAATTAAAAATCCCTATTTTCCATGGATTACATACCTACCTTTAACTATATGCTACCTATATTTTTATTTAGGTTTTCCCCAAAATAAATTCTAAAAAAAAAAACCCATTTCAGAAAAAAAAAAGAAAAAAATCCATAAACACTAAATTTTTTAATACCCTTACTTATCTCATTTCTAACAGAGGTAATCAGTGACATAATATATTTGTTGTGAAAAGTTAATTTCATAGATTAAATATGCACTAAACACATAAATGTGACAATATTTTGAGATATATGATGCTAATAAAGGTAACATTTATTGGGCCAGCCATTGGCCCACTGGGCACTTTACTTAAATTACCTCGGTTAATCCTAACAACAAGCCTATAAAGTAGGTGCTATTCTTATTCCCATTTTATAGATGAGGTTATAAATGAGGAACCTCATTACTGTAATTTAATCTCCACTGACTCAAAATTTGAGTTCGGTGTTTACTCTGGCTATAAAAAGGTTGAATAAGCAAATTAGAAATTAAACAGGATTGAAAAAGGCATATTTAACCTACTAGAAGGTCCTAGGTTTTAAGACATGCTGAAAAGGAGATGCTAATTGCCAGCATTCCAACAGCACTGGGAAGATTCTGTCTGAAACTATGCTGTTAAAACACTTTAAAATCCAGACTTTTACTAGTTAAGAGTCATTTTCCTCTCACTATTACCCCAGCAATTAATGCAAACTAGTAAGGTTTCTATAGATGATACAGCATAGTAGATATCAGCTGCCACTCTTCCAAAACCTTTTCCTTCCTGAACAGTGCCCAGAGCTCTGCTTACTTGTATATCACTCACCTCTCTGCTCTACCCCGAAACCAGTCCTGGTGCTTTGGGGAAAGCTGACACATTCCTCCATAGAGACAATCAGAATTAAAAATCTCTCCTCCCCACCAATCAACAGGGAGCACTCGCCTGGCCATTGGGACTGGCTAAGGAATGAGCACATGACTCAATTCAGGCCAATGAAATGCCAGGGTTTGTTTGCTAGGAAGGGACTTCTGGGGAAGATAATTTCTTAGTCTTTTCAAGTTACTAGAAGGGATGCTTCTTTACTTCTGACCACAGGGGTGTGAAACGATGAGTCCAAGAACTTCTGCAGCCATTCTGCCTCCATGAGAGAAGCCAGCCTGAGGATGAACTGGCACCATGGAAGAGTGAGCAGAGAGATGGAAAGAAACTGGATGGTTGACATGCTGAGCTGTTGTTGATTCACACTCATCCTGCAGTCCACCCCATGATATGATTAATTAATCCCCTATGCTGTGGGAGCCTCTCTGAGTTTGGTTTTCTGATATTCACAACCCCAAAGAATCCAAAATGATAAATGAGAAATAAGCACTATCCTACAGCTTTATCCTAGCACTTGCTCAGATTTTGCTTTAACTGTTACTTATTGCTTTAAATGTTTTGTGTTATTTTTCTAGAGAAAATGTAATGGGCTTTCAAGAAAAACTTTCATGAATTAATGAATTCATGAATGGCCTTGGGCAAGTCACTTGACTTTCCTATGCCTTTTCAATTATAAAAAGAACTAAGTTTGACTAGAGAATTTCTGTTGCTCCTTCCAGACCTCACAGCCAATGGTTGGGGTCTAAAGTGAAAACAGCCTTTATAATATAATTCAAACAATCTGGATCTCTTGCTCGGTCAGATTTCCCATTTGTGCCTCTATATCCATCCTCCACCCTTCTCCATTCAGCTCTACATCCCCAGAAGTTCTGATCTCTGTGGACAGCATCAACATGGCTCCCTGCCTTCTGGATTCTGCTGAGTATACCTAATGGGAGGTGCCATCGGGAGACAGGAGAACCAAGGGGTGTTCAATGAGGATATTCTTTTGGCCCTTTCCCAGCCATGTTGTTGACTGCATCCTTCTACCAGAGATAGCCTTTCCATATGGCTTTTCTTTCCAGTTCTGATAACCACCCTCTTCCTTTCAGGCTTAGGCATGGGAACAACTCCCTGACATTCCTAGCCCTGAGATGCTTCAACATCCAGTGATGGTTTCTGTTATCCTGCCTACACCACTATAAACAGTCCCTTTTCAGTAGAGTCTCCTGGAGTACTCCACTAGAGTGAACCATCTGTTTCCTACTGGAACCCCAAGACACAATGGCTTAAAAGTTAAATAAAATCAGCCACGATAAAAAAGAAACAGAAGCAATCGATTCTGAGTCTCACATAAGAGAGCTAAAAAGTGTGGCACTTGCTGAGAAAAAGACCCGCACATGCCAAAAGAACCATATTAGACACCACTACCCTCCTTCCCTACTGTCACTGAGAATTTGTGGGAAATAGTCATCTCTTGCTAGACCAGGGTTTTATAACCTCAAAAAAAAAAAAAAAATCTGTTTCTACACAAATGTATCGACCCTTCAGATAGCTTCCATGTGGGACCTGGCAGAGGAATCACAGCTGTGTGTCTATTTTCTAAAGGGACAAATTGAACCTGGAAGAGAACATGGCCAGAGCTGATAAAAAACACTAGAAATGCCCCCAAGGCCTGCTCAAAGGCACCCTGATCCAGGAATCTGCCTCTGACGGACTCCGTGGATTTTCTCAGAGTGGCCATCCATGCTACAATTCTCCAGAGATGTCTAATTCTCTCTTAACACTTCTAGAACTACCATCCGTGAACGTCCTTTGGATTCTTCACTATTCACAACAATGCAAAGTCAAGGCAAACAAGACAGGATGCCCTTGGTGCCATTCCGACTGGTACTGAATTCCAATATATGACTCCACAATCACTGACCACTTCCCAGGCAAAGTTTTCCAGAAATCTATGGGTGTCCAGGCCCATAGCAGACCTCTGTCCCTTCTCAGGGCATTTTTCACACCACAATGGTCAAAGAAATGATCTTATAACCCCTTTCATCATAAAGCATTAAGACACCAAGAATTTCAGAGAAGCTACCTGTTTCAGGATTAAGAGGCTTAACCTTTCAGGGTCGTCCTGCTTCCATGTCTTCCTCCTTCAGCATCCTCCAGAGCCAGGGCCTGTAGGAGTGACCCAAACAGCACATTCAGGATATTTGGCTTAACACAGGAACAGATCATATCAATCAAGAGTGACCAGAAGCAACCAAAGATGGAGCCCTGAAAACCCCAATAGCCGCTGGACCTGCTCAGGAAGGGGACTCTGTAGAGGCTGCTGAGGAAGGTCCCAAGGAAGGAGCAGATTTAGGAGAGAAAGACACCCAACTCCATTCTCTTAGTCATTCAGGCCCAGAATCCAGGAGTCATTGTGACTCCCCTCTTTCCCTCACACACCATGTACAATCCATCAGCAAACGATGTCAGCTTTATCTTCAAAATATATCCAGGCCTCCATCACTTCTCACCACCTCCATTGCTACCACTTTGGTCTACACCAATAGTTTCTCTCATTAGGTTACTGCAGTAACCTCCTAACTGGTCTCTCTTCTTCTACCCTCGCCTTTCTACAATCCAGGTACCACATGCACTGAATTATGTTATGGTTTGAATTGTGTCTTCCTCAAATTCCTATACCGAAGTCCTAACCCTTGGCACCTCAGAATGTGATCTTATTTAGAAATAGGGTCATTGCTGATAAAATTAGCCAGTAAGATGAGATCATACTGGAGTAGAGTGGGTCCCTATTCCAATATGATTGGTGTCCCTATAAAAAGGGGGAAATCTGGACATAGACACCCACACAGGGCAAGCATCCTATGAAGACTGGCATTATGCTGCCACAAGCCAATGAACTACCAGAAGCGAGGAGAGGGGCCTGGCCAAATCCTTCCTTGGCACCTCCAGAGGGAGCGTGGCTCTATAGAAACCTTGATCTCAGACTTCTGGCTTCCAGAACTGTCGGACAACAAATTTCTGTTGTTAAAGTTGCCCAGTTTGTGGTACTTTATTATGGCAGCCCCAGCAAACTATTACACCAGGCCTCCCACAGTCGCCTAAGTGATCATTTAAAAATCACTCTTCTACTCAAAACACTCCGATAGTGCTTCATCTTTCTCAAAGTTAAAGACAAAATCCTTGAAATGACTTACAAGGCCCACATATCCTGGCCGGCCTCTTCTCTGACCTCTTCTACTCCTACTCTACGCTTCCTCAATTTCCTCCAGCCATAATGGCTTCCTCAAACATCCTAAGCAGGCACTTGCCTCAGGGCCTTCGCACTTGCTCTTCCCTCTACCTGAAACAGTCTTCTACCAGGCATCCTTTACTCCAGGTTTCTGCTCACATGTCACTTGCTCTGTGAGTCCTTCCACTCCCACTCCTGCATCCTTTCAATTCCCTTCCCTGTAGTATTTTTCTTTGTAGCTTTATTACTATCTGACATTTGTTTATGTTTTTATGTCTATTCTTTCACACTAGAGTATAAACTCTCTGAGAATAAGGATATTGTACTATGGTATAACTCAGAGTCCAACACAGGCAGGTGCTCAAGAAATAGTTGTTGAAAGATTTATTTGTGGAATCAAAGAAGCCAAGAGAAAAGAGTTACAAAAAGGAGGAAGTTGTCCACAGTGTTAAAAGCAGCAGAGTCCAGAAAGATAAGGGCTGAAGTGTCCGTTGGGTGTGGTAACATGGAAGCCAGGGTGACCTTAGAGAGGGCAGTTCCTATGGAAGGCAGGAACCCTCTGCGGCAAATCCACCAGGTCCCTTCCCCGTGCCAGGCTCCCCTCTCACAGGCGAAGCCAGCCTGAGTGGGCTGTGTCAGCCAAGGAGCAAAACCTGAGGGCAGATGCCTTCCAGACTTCTGTCTGTGAGGGAAGGAGAAACAGGAATGTGAAAAAAAGGAGGTGAAAGTTTGAAGAAAGACTTTATTGCTGAATAACTGAAGGGAGTGAGGTCCCAAGAGCTACAGGAGATGGGGGACCCATGTGCTGGAAGAAGGTTCTCTGTTCGGGGGAGGGAAAGGGTCCTTCTCTGAGTGGAAGGAAACCAGCTTGCAATGAGCCCAGATGCCAATACTCGCCCAGGAGGGGAGGCAGGAACCTGAATGGGCTCGCTGCTGTGGGAGAGTCCTGCAGGTATAGGGTTGGATCCGAAACCAAGCGCTTTCTTAGATTTTGTGCCCTAAGTGCCTCACTCACCTCAACCAGTACCGACTCCGATCCCTTGATTAGAGAGAGCTGGCTGCTGGCCAGCACCACTGAGGGCCCAGCCGAAACCAGAGGCCGTGGTCTCATACAGGCACAATCCCAATGGCTATGGGGTTTCTGGGACAGGTCCTCAGCAGCCTAGATTTAGGAGGAGAGGAACCCCAAAGAGCTCCATTCATTTCCGTCAAGGTTGCCTCATTCTTCCAGGCTTCTAGATTCAATCCTCTGAGGCTTCTTTGAGCCCTTCCACCCTTTCCACTCCCCCAATTCCTCCCAGTCGATCACAGACCATTCCTCTTACACTGAGAGGACTCCTACTTCTGAGCACCTACTATGCGCTGGATGCGACACAAGTTAAAATCCTTATACAACAGTCCTGTGAAGTGTTTTCAGCTTCTATTTACAGATGAAGTTCAAAAGATTAGTAAACTTGCTCAAGGTCACACAGGTAGCAAGTGACAGCTGGGATCTGAAACCTTCCATCTCTATTTTCTTTTCTATATTCATGACACTACCCTAGTCCAAGCCCTCAACATTTCATTTCTAATATCCAGCATGATAAATGTTATCCAACTCACCTCCCAGCAGCACTCCCCATTTACAATGCACAGATCCAGATGAACCTTCTTCCAGCACTGTTTTTACCTATCCCCATTCTATTTGATTGGCTTTGGTGGCTCCCCAATACAGGAAAATTTCAAACTCCACAGCCATCTCTCAGGATCCTTCATAAGCGATGCATATCCCTTTCTTTAACCTTGTTTCCCACAGGCACATTCGGCTCCACCCCCTCCATTTTGCTCCTCCCCTTTCTGTGACCCTGCCTTAAGATCCCAGCGCTGGGCACACTCCTCCCCCTGCAGCTCCACCCCTGTGACTGCCCTGTTTTCCTGCAGTCCACTGAGCGGTACCACCCCAGCTAGCTGAGCTTTCCCCTGCTCTTCTGAGCTCACTGCATTGATCTTCTCTTGGCAAGTGTTCCATTTGCTCATGTCGACTGCAAACCCCTTGAGGGTAATTAATATGTATTGAAAATGCTTGAAATTGCCCACTGCTCAACACCAGGTAAATGTTACTTGACCCACAGAATAATACTGATGAAGCTCAGATGATGTACCTCTAGAAGTTTTTCAGAAAATACAAGAGACCTGGATGTGTAAGGGAAGAAACAGAGGGCCTTCTTGAAGTTTTTGGAAGCATACCCATTCTTCCTTTGCGGGAGCATCCAGAGTCTGGCACTCTATACTAACAGCAATCCTAATAAGGTGGATGGTGGCCAGATTTAGCTCTTCCCTCCTCTTCCTGCTTCTACACACTCCAGGTCTTGGTATCCTTCCTTAGCTACCCTTTCGCACACTTTCATAGACATGGATAAAGATCCCATCTTCTTCCCTCTTCAAGGGAAGAGCTTGACATGTGAGAAATCTGGCTGAGGGGAGTTCATGGTGATTAGCGGGATTGTCAGTGCTGGGCTCCCTGAAGGAGGAAAAAGGATACTATACTATGTTTCTGGGAAATTGAGAGTTGGTCCTCATCAGCCACGGACCACACAGCAGTTCAGGGAGAGGATGGTTGGGAAAAGTGAAAGTTAGCAAAGTACTCAGAGCTATCAAATCACATCCCACACAGACAGAATGAGAGGCAGCTGAATAACAAGGGTTTGAGAGAAAATTATAGGGATCAAGGTGATGCTGTCTCCCAAGATGTCCAATAAGAAATCAAGATCTCCCCAAAACAGTGGAACCAAAGGCAAAATGTGGGCCTCGTGACATAGTTGAAATAACAGGAGCTCTAGAGTTGGGCCTGGGATCAAATCTTGACTTTGTCACCCAGTGGCTGTCCAACCTTGGACTGGTCGATTAACTTCTTTGAGCCAGGTTCTGCAGGAGCTAATGAGAAGCTCAAATAAAACAAGAAATGTACAGAAACATCTAACACAGTGCCTGGCATTATGTAAGGGGCCCAATAAATGTTGCTCCCTTCCCTCCTTCCAGCTTTCAGATCTCACAGCTCTCAAATCTCGCTAATAGGAACAAGTACAGAAGCTGCAGAGCATTTCCCAGTGGGAAAGTCTGCAAAGGATGACAAAAGTCAGCAAAAAGGAGGAGAACAAAAGGGCCACCCCACGGCCGCTAAGAGAGAAGGGCTGGACTTCTGTGAACGCCCAGGTTTCAAAACACACAAAGCTTCGAGCCTCAGACCAAACCCAAACAGGAAGTTTGTGACAAACTTAGCAAACATGCATGTACAACTGCAGGAGGTTGCACACCACTCAGAAAAGATGAAAAACCATCACTTCTTGACGGGGGGTAGGGAATCGGTGTGGAATAAAAGAAGTGTGCTTGGCCAAAGTTCCAAATGTACAAAACTCGTTCTGGGTGCCAGGGAGCTCCTCACTCTAAGAACATGGGCCAAATCACGTGGAGCTGCTCTGGTTTTTCAAAGCCAGGGTCTGGCAGCTCCTCCCCACTTTTTGTCCCTCCCCTACCTCCTCAGGCATCAAGGACAGCGAACACTCTGAACAGTCAATCAGGGGTCTGGATGACTTAGATGTGTGGGGTCATTTTTCAGCTGGGAGAACTCAGCACAGAAAGAGGAAGTGATGTGAGGGGGTCCCACAGAACTCGATCTCCATCTGGCTGCCCGGCCAGTGCATGTCTCATCAGGCCCCCTAGTGCTCCACAACGGGGGCCCTCAGGCTGCCATTTTTCCTCCTCTGAAATCCTGCCTGGCACTAACATTTTCATGTGTACTGTTTGCACTGGTATGGGGAGCTATCATTTCAGTTCGTTCATTTCTAAGTGCAGGCAAAGATGGACACGCCTAACCTCCATGATCTGTGTCCCATCTCCCCAACCAAAGTGAAAACTAGGTGCTTCCTTCCCCTTTGTCCACTATCTCCCAGAATCTGTGGATTGAGCCTTGATACTAGGCCATATGTTTGGTGGGTATGCTCCAGAAAATACTTGGTAACTTAATAAACACATCAATACTCTTCTTGATCCACCTTCAGCAGACAGATCCTTGGTTCTGCCCCTCCTGGGTAAATGGCCCAATTGTGAACTCAATCCCCTGACTATCAGCCTCACTGCCCGCCTCCTCTCTCAGCACCTCCGGCAGTGGTTTCCCCACCTCCCCAAGTTAGGTTCCTTTAAAAAAAAAATGACTCATTTAGGAAGAGACAAAACCCAAAACTTCAATGGTAAAGATAAAACAGCACCAAGTCTCTTTAAACACCTCCTACTCCATGTAGAATTTAGATCTGATAAAACCTCCCCAAACTGGACCTCCTAATTTGGAACTTACGGTATACACAATTCTTCTAGCAAAAACATTTCCAGTAATGTCTTCTCTCTGAACTCTTCGGGGTCATCTTTGCAAATGGAGGTGCCCTCAGGGCTCCAGTCAATAGCTTTTTCAAAATGAGGGAATGAGATATTATTATTATTTAATGCCTAGAACACCTGGTCTCATTCCACCTAGTGGGGGAATGAGATATTAAAGTCCACGCTTTCGATTCCGGGGGGGGGGTGTCAAAAGTGAATTATTTGATGTTTTACTATGTTTATGATTCTTGACTTAATGGAGAAAGAACGTTGGCATTATCTCATTGGCCTAAGGAGAATTATGGGGAGTTTTTCATAAAAAGTAAGACTTCTTAGTATGTAAGAAGTTTACAACTTTTGTGCACAGTATGTGAAAGGAACAAAATTGTATAATACAATACACAGAATCATAACATTTTAGAGCTAAAATGAGCAATTAGGATGATCCAGGGCTTCTCTAATGTTGGCTGCGTTAAAAAATTCCCAGGCCCCGCTCCCACAGATTTCCTTTTTTTCTTTTATGTTTCCCAGTGACTTTAATGTGCCTCCAGGGTTGAAAACCACTGATCAGGTGCTAAGAAAATTGAGATCTGAAGAAATTAAGGTTCAGTCCAAGACTGCTCTGACAGACGCAACACCAGAACCAAATCCGACACAACTCCTCATCCAGTTCTGCAGTGTCACTCAAATTTTTTAGTATTCGTAGATATGTTAAAATCTTTCTTTTTTAATTTTGGGGGACTAGAAGTTCCCGACTTTTCGTTTTGTTAAGCAAGAGTATTTTTATAAATATCTACCAAAAACTATCACTGCTTCCTGACAAGTCTCTTGCTCGTTTGCATACCTGCCATCCTCTCCACCCCGATCCCAGCCCAGGAGGTAAGATCTGACAATACGTGGTCCTGGCCGCAGCCTCTCACCTCTACTCACCCTGCTCCTCACCAACACCCATGTGACAAATCCACAATATCTATTTCTGGAAGTCCCTTCACTAACCACAAACTATTTCCCAGTCCCACCAAACCCACCCTACACCTTCCTCCTGACACGTGACAGCTAATATTTGTATAAATTACAATTATTTACAGTTTTTTATTCCACTCACATTATCCCTTCTAAATTTCTCCCTAATCAAGGATATACTAGAAACTTTTAAGGAGGCCTACCTTTGAGGAGTACAATTAAGGGGTAAGGCAGGGAGCAAAAAGGTTCTCTTTACACCCTTCAGTTTGAATTTCGGCAAGCATGCATTTTTTTAAATGGTACAAAATCACACACAGACACGCACGCGCACACTCTAAAACAAAGTAGGTTACGAAATATATCTACGGTTAGCTTCTACCTTGCAAATACAGAAAACTGCCCAGGAAGTCTCCGTACTCAAGTTCTACATGTAAATGATATCTGGGTGGTGGGATTACGGGTGATAATAATTTCACTTCCTTTTCCTCTTTATCTGTATTATGTTTTATTTATGTGATAAAGGAATAATGATGGTTTAAAACCTAAACCAAAGCATCATCTGATCTCTGAAACCTACACAGCATTGAGAAGCAAAGGCACCAGAGCAAGTCCCGGTCTGGCATCTCCTTTTTGTAAAATGAAAGATTTCCCCCAGAACTGCCCTGGCTTCTGCACCCTGTCTAGGGCAGAGTCTACCCCTGCAACTGACCCCAAGTTACCCCCAGGTTCTGCCATTATCCAGAACAGATGTAGAAGGGATGCCGAGCACAGCTGTCAAGCCCCTTCTGTTTGACCTCCTCTAGCTTCATCTCCCTCTGCTCCCCGAGTTTCAGCCACATGGGTCAGTTGCCTTCTCCCAAGTGTCTCTCTGGTCCCTGTCTACTCAGGCTATGTCACCCACCCCTACTTGTTTTCTCCTTCACCAAGACAAGCAGCCACACCTACTCCAAGTAACATTCAGACCTACAACTTGTAGATCAGAAGCCCCGAAACGCTCTAAATGGAGTGTAAACTATGGAATTCTCTACAGTTCCCACTGCTCCCTAATGTCTAACAAGGCAATAAAGAGGGGTGAGAGAGTCTTCAGGCATCAAGGACCATAGGATCAAGGCTTGGAGGTAAGAGAGTGTGTGATGTGTTCAAGGAAGAAGAAGGCATTTGGGATGTCTGGAGCATCTCCTAGCATGTCCAAGGCCCAGCAGAGAAAAAAATCCAAAGAAGGTTAACAGCAAAATTTACAAGGGCCAGCAAAGGGAGGCCCAAGCGAAGGGTTCTCAGCCCCTCATCTGCTTATTCATCCTTCCAACTGCTTACCCGCAATTCACTCTACCCTTCCGGTGTTTAGTTGGGTCTAGGCCAACAGGAGTGGGTGGAAAAAATAGGAATAGAGAAAAAAAGAAATGAGATTAAGGAACACCACACTGAGGCGGGCCGAGGTCTTCCCAGTGCAACATCAAGGCTCCTAAGTGGCCTTGGGTGACTCATGAGAGGGCGGGGGACATGGTGCTTAATCCTCTCCTTGATGTCAGCTCCAAACACGAAGGACATTTGCCAATTATCCAAACTTCTGGGGACCCCCAAGAGACATCTGTAAAATAATTCAAAACTGCCAAAATACAGACTGGCCATGCTCTACCCAGATGCCACTGTGGCCTGTGGGGCCTTTGGGAAACCCCTGTGGAGGGTATTAGACTAGCACCCACCTCCTGTCCTGTAAGAAGGAAGCCTTCAACAATTCTGGCTCCTCATATGTTCGCCTCCATTGGGCCTGACTGCTTGGTTGATGGTATGATCGTCTGTTCAGGAGGGAATGCTGCTCTGTAGAAGTGCTATGCTGTTTTAGGTAGGGGTGTGTGTCTATTTTCTCTCCCCACACACTCAACTAGACTGTAAGGTCCTACTGAGCTCAGATCTTGCTGCTTCTCTTTCTTCTTAAAGCTCTGCTGCTTCTCTTTCTTCTTAAGAAAATTCTCCCTGTTGCCTTTCAGTGGGCATTTACTAACCAAGTAGAAAACCAATCCTCAAATCTGTCAGCTCTTATTAAGTTGGAGTCTTCCTGGAGACTGAGGAGATAACACACGCCAAACAGCTGGATAACACCCTGAGGGGATGGTGGATCGTTAGTTACCTGCCTCTGCTTGCAGGGCAGCAGGAATGGTATGGGGAGGCCAGAATTGTTGGAGAAGGCCTCATAGAGGAAATGAGATCTGAGCTGGGTCTTGACAAAAGGGTTCAATTGGGTCAAGTGGAGAGGAAGTGGGAAGACCATCCCAGCAGTGGGACCAGCACACACGTGGCACTGACCACAGGGTGGGGAGGGCCCCCCCTGTGGAGGAATGAGATGGCGAGGCAGCGAGAGGTTATGAGTGTGCATTCAGAAGTCAAGAGAATTGCTTTGAGCCCCGCTATGCCTCTCGTTAGCTGTGCGGCTGGGGAATTTACTAACTCTCTCAGTCCCAAGTTCTTTATCAGCAATATGATGAAGATGAGGATAATAATGGTACCTGCTGGGGTTATTGGAAAGATCTGATGACAGGATGCTTATAAAATACTTAGGAAGCTCAGGGCCTCCTGCCATCAATGAATATTATCTGTTATTCTTGCTACATCAAAATGACCCGATGCCCATCCTGCTGATGTAGACAGGGAACTTTCTCCTTAATAACAGCCATGATGTTGGAAAGAAGGGAATACTGGCTGACTGGTCACATCCTGAATAACCTAAGAAGCGTAAGAGCCAGCTGAACAGAAGAATGCCAGGCAGCCGGTGTTCTCAACTACACACACGCGTGTGTGCGCGGGGACACACATACACTTCTCTGCTTTTCTTGGACCACCAACTTCCTCGTAATAAATACAAATTTATTTCCCTCTTCCTCCTACCTCTTCACAGTTTGGCAGTGGTTGTGTCCCTTCAGCATCATGGCTGTTGTCGGAGGTGCGGGGGGGGAGGATTCTCCCCAACTCTGGAGCTCCCTCCTAGCCTAGGAGAAGTAACAGCTTCCCACTGTTGCCAGCCCTGCAGTGCTTCACTATCCTTTGGTTTCCCTAAACTGCCCACACTTCTGTACACACTTCCCTTCGTTAACGTCTCCCCATTTAAACCCTTAGCATGTGTCAGCCATCTCATGCTGAGACCATGACTGACAAAGCCGGGGCCTCCATCCATCCACCAGACGCACGGGGCTGAAGTGCAGACCTGTCTTCCTCTCGTTCCCTTCCTCCCCTCACAGATGGCAGTGTTTAAGATATAAGCACCCAAGAGCAATCATATGGGAATTTAATATCCCTTGAGATCTAGATAAAGAGGCTTAGGGAAAAGCAACTCTCCCAAGCCAGGCAGGGCATTTATTAAGTGTTTACTGTGTACAAGTATCATGCCAGGCACTAAAGATCCAAAGATAGATTAAGATAAAGGTCTGGACCTGAGAGCCACAAAAAACATGAAGGATGAGGGCTTACTACTGACTAAGGGGATTCTCAGGAGATAAAGCTTGAACTACATTGGATGTTGAAGGGTGAGGCTCTGACAATGGGAAAGGAGGGGGAAGTCAGCAGGAGGTGTGAAGAGGGAGATGGGAGGTGGAGGAACATGGGACAAGGACGAGTAGGACTGAAATGATAGAGATGAGAGCAGAAAAGAGCTGGGCAAGGGGTCTATCTCGAATAGGGGCCACCTGATTCAAAAACCAAGCGCATTAACAGCAGAAATGAAACCTGACCAGAAGGATATTTCCTCCCAGCAGCCTCCAAAGTCAAAATGCCGCCCCACTACCACCACCACCTTAGGAAAATGTTAAAGGTAGCCTGGCCAGGTCTGGGGCAAAGATGTTTGTCCTAAAGGGGATGTTTCTCACCACTCACCATCAACCTGGCCCTGCTTTGGGGTCAACCGGATCATGTGTGGAAAGGGTACCTAGACCCCTAGCTCCACAGCCATGAAGAGCACCCTCGCTCCATGAAAAAAAGAAACCTTCCACATACGCTTGATCGTACTTGGAATTCTAAAATTAACTGTTCATTCCTCTCACCTAAAAGCTTTCTCCCTTTATAAGCTAATATGCAAATATCTCGGGAGAGGCTAAGTCTTAGCAGCCACATATCCGCTTAGCATGGAGGCTTCCAGAAGATCTTTCCTGGAAAACAAGCTTTGCATAAGGGATGCTCAAGAGATTATCTGTGACTGAGGGGGAGGCAGGAAGGAGAGAAGGGGGCTCCCACATTGAACCAACATCCAACAAGGGCACAGAGGTACAGAGTTCAATGCTGAACCTTCGAAAAGGCTTTTTTCACTAGTTGTTTTTAAATTGAGATGTACTTCATGACCCATAAAATCTACCCTTTAAACCGCACAATCTAGCAGTTTTTACCATATTCACAAGGTTGTACAACCATCACGATCTAATTTCAGAGTATTTTCATAACCCCCAAAGAAATCTCATACCCATTAGCAGTCACTCTCCATCATTTCCTGGCAACCATTTTCTCTCTCTATGGACTTGCCCACTCTGGGCATTTCATGAAAATAGAACCATAAAATATATGGCCTTCGTGTCTGGCTCCTTTCAGTCAGCATAAGGTTTTCGAGGTTCATCCATGTGGTAGCATGGATTGTTACTTCATTCCTTTCTTATAGCTATGTAATCCTCTATTGTATGGATATACCACATTTTGTTTATCCATCCAAAGACTTTTTAAAGGGCAAAACAAATGACGCTCCTACAGAAAGAAGCCTCCAGTATTCTTGGGGCTGCTTGGACAGTGCAGCCATTTGCAAACTCCTTCCACCAGCGCTCATAGACACTGCCCAAACCCTCCATACTGGGCTGGTGTGATTTTCCAAATACACAGTGGATCAGGTCAGCAATCCTGAATCACAGAGGCCATGACACAAACAGCTCAAATTCCTTCTGCGGGAATTTGTAATGATTCTTAAAAATGTGTTTTATAAATCTCCACAGTCCTGGTAATGTAAGATGGAAGAACAGAGCCAACTTCATGGGCCTGTGACCTGTGCAGGATCATGGGTCCCTGCACTTGGCTTAATGCACTATTGTCGCCATCTCGAAAATGTTGATGATTTTTAAACAAGTGGCTCTGCATTTTCATTTTGCGTTGGGCCCAGCAGATTATGCAGCTGGTCCTGGGCAAAAGGCAAGGGTTTGGGAAGGAGTTGCAACTTGACACTCTCCCTAAGGAGAATGCTCACCGACTCAGGTCATAGTGCTGAGGAGGGGACAGCAAGCAAGTTGGGGAGAGGTGCTGGGTCTACCTACAGCAATGCTGAAAACCCAGCTTCCAAACTGTCCGAGACCATGTCTTCCTGCCCCTAAGGGTGAACAGTTGGCTGAAAAGGCCTCCCCGGAACAGCCAGACTAGTTGAAAGTAAATGTGATAAGTCAACTCTGTACAGGCTCAGACTGTACGGCAAGGGGGACTCAAACTGAAACTTGTTTCATCTTATAATCACTTACAGGTTAAGACCAAGAAGAAGAAAGAAAGGAAAAAAAAAAGAAAAGAAAAAAAAACCCACACTAAAGTAACTGGCACTGAGAAAATTTTTTAAACATTTACTTTTTAAAAAAAAGCTGCCACCTTTATTTCCAGCATATCAAGGAAGCCATGGTTTCACCAAAAAATCCGGTATTTGATCCAAAGAGAGGAGTAAATTTAAAACATGGTCATCTATGCTGATGTCAGTACTAGACAAGACCTTAGGAACAACCCAATCACATGGGTCCCCAGGAGCCTCGACTCCCCCACCCCACCCCCACAGATTTAGTCCAATTCTCATTTTGTAGATGAGGAAGCTACGCTGTGAGAGGGGAAGTTAATGGGCCAAGGCCACCCACGGCAAAGGAGCAGGACCACAACCCGGGAGCTTGCAGCTTCCCCTTTCAACCTCCCAATTTCATGAATCCAACCAAAACTCATATACTGGGTATATGGCTCCCATCACCAATTTTCTCCCCATCCTCAACTCTTCTAGCACTTGACTCTGTCCCTGGGAAAGGAGAGTCAGGTTATGCAGATTAACTGAAGATTTACAAACCCTAAGGAAGAAGACGCAGCTTCCTTCCACCAGTGCCATCTCTATTTCTTCATTTGGCAAAAGGGTCAGAGGGCTCCGATGTAGGGTTCAGGGCCTTCCCATATCCAGAGCATTTATTAAACACAATTTTTCTGGAAAGAGTGAAGTTTAACCTAGTTTTTCCCAGTTATAAGTACAAGGATCGTGCAGGGTGGATGGAACTTGGGGGCAGACAGGAAGTGCTGCCATCCCACCACACCAAAGAGATAGATCCAGACGGCCACTGGAAAGTGATGGGACTCAGCCATCCCATTAAGTTCTGTCCTTTTTCTGAAGCACAGACAAATCAAATCAAACCATCCTTAACACCAGGTTCCTGGACTCCTTTGATTTCAGTTTTATCCTCCCTCCCTTCTTCCTTCCCTTCTTTATTCTTCCTTTCCTTCCTTGAACAAATAGATACTGAGCACTTATTATGTGCCAAGGCTGTTCTGGTTGCTGGGAATATAGCAGTGAACAAAAGAGACCATGTTTTGGTGTTTAAGTTCTAAAGGGAGGAAACAAGTAAAGAGTTAATAAATAAATTGTTATGTGCCATGTAAGATGGTGAAAACTTCTCGAGAAAAACACAGCAGGATGAGAGGGATAAAAAATGGCAGGGAAGGAGGGCATTTTACCTAGGATGGCCAGGTTAGAGCTCTCTGAAGGAGGTGAAGGAGCGAGCCATACAGATATCTGGGGGGAAGATATTCCAGGCAAAAGGATCCGTTAAGTACAAAGGCCTTGAGGTAGGAATGTCCCAGTTCAAGGAATGACCAAGAGTCTAGTGTGGCATGAATGAGGAAAGAGGCAGGTTAGAGAGGCAGGAGGGTGGGAGCCAAATCAGGCTGGCCCTGAAGCCACAGTAAGGACTTGGTTTTACTCTAAGTGGGATGGAAGCATGCAGGGCTCTGAGCAGGGAAATAACTGACTGACATAGGCTTTACCAGAGCCAGTCTGACCGCCATTGTTACCAGGCTGCTTGTGCTAGGGGACCAGATTCAGAATCCAACTCAGAACAGCCTCTAAGCAGCAGTGAGAAATATACTTCCCTTCTCTGGGCCTCCGCAGTCTCCTCTGTGAAATGGGAAGATAAGACTAGATGATGTCTAACGTCCTTTCTAGGATATTTCTATTTTCTGACCTTGAGACGGATGGACCAAAAAAGTCTCACCTGACTCTGACTCAGGAGAAGACAAGGAACAGCAGCCAAGTGTTTTAGATGCCCCCAACCACCGCCTTCCCTGCCCCATACCAAATTCTCACCCCCAAAAGGCACAGATAGCTCTCTAGGGAGAAAGGTCCAGCCCAGGAAGCAGCCACGTCAGCAACGTCCTCTAAAGATTACAAAGGGTGACCACTAAAGATAGCGCAGCCTCCACACATGTTTTAGGGTGGGGCTCAGCCTGCAGAGGCCAGTGAAAGCGGCTGCTACAGCCAAAGCAGAAGGCATTGCTGAATCTGCTTCTGCCCCGGCCGCCACAGTCTCTCCTATCTCTCGCACTCCTAGCACACAGCGAGAAAAAAAGTTTCGGGGTTAAGAACTGCTCCATTCCAACGTTCCCTTGAGGGCCCTGTGTCATACATCATCAACCTAGGTCGAAAAGCAAGACTCAGGCCTCCTCTGTCAGGCCAGATAAGCAGGATTTGTCTTTCCCCAATCAGACTGGGAGTCCCCAATAATATGAACGATCTCATCTCAGACTGTGAATTAATCCTATGCTTTTTCCATCAGAATGGGGGCCCCATGAAGGTTAGGGCTATTTCTCCATCAACATATTGGGAGCACCTAATGTCAGGAGCTACACCACCTCCATTGGGCTAGAACCTCCTTGGGGACAGGGTTTATCTGCCCCTGTCCCTCTATCGCCTCACTGCATCCTATAAGTCTTCTGCATTTTTAGAGATTTTTTAAAACAAAGTGCTAACTGCAGCACTCAGATTGAACCACTCACCCAGCCATGAGACTCTGTGATCCCCGGCCACTAAATGATCCATGAAAACTATCTGAATACGAACCTCCAAGTGAAACGAAAAGAAAACGAAATTAAAAGTTGGCTTCACTGAACAACTTTTTGATATACTGTTTATATGTTCTGGCCAAAGGCTATCCCCATTTTATAAATAACCCTTTCTGGTGACTATGGCTGAGGCCAAGCTGAAATGCACCTTGAGGACTGAGAGTAGGAAGCCCTCCTCTGACAGGCCAGGCTTGACCAAAGCTTAGTCTTACACGAATGCATAACCCACGGCCCAGACACAGCCATCCCCAACTTGAGCTTTTCCAAGCTAGTCACACCAAATGATGTGGTGGGAAGTGGGAAAATGGCTATGGGAACTGAAATCTGAAGAGTGGAATGAGGAGGAGACCCATCTCACAGAGGCAGGCCCATACCTCCCTGCACAGAATGGAGGAGGTCGGAGGCGGTGGGAGAGCACAAGGTGGCTCAGCGCAAGCTCCTGGCACCTCCTAGGAGAAGCAGAGCGCACCCCAGACACAGGGAGGGGCACTTGTGTACATGTGGACCCAGGGAAGCCACTAGAGGCTCCCCTGGAATCTGGTATGCTGGCTCATCTCGGCAAAGGGTTTCCACAGAATTGCAGAAGGAAGAACAGAAGGTTGGAACTTCCAAAAGCTGAAACTAATAATAACAATGATGATAATAACAACGGCTAACATAGGCACTGTGCTAAGTCCTTTCCATATAGTAACTCAGTTAATCTTCTTAACTGACGCTAATACTACTCCCTGTTTACAGATGAGGCAACTGAGACCTGCCCAAAGTTATGCATACATGAGGAATAAAGATTTCAACTGGGCAGCTTGGGTCCCCAACATGCACTCTTGGCCACCTCCCTCTCTGAAAACAAAGGGGAAAACCCTAGGGTATTTCTGCTGGTTCCTCTGAACCCCTGGGTTTGAAGGCAACAGACATCCTGAGGGCGTGGGGGACTGGGGTGCTACAGACTCCGACAGAACCTAGCAGAGCCCCAGCACTGTCTTCCCACTGTGCTGAGAGCCTGGAAACCCTGAAAATGCCACCCTGCTGGGATCCAAGACTCTCCTTTCGGGAGCCTCAGGTTAAAAAAATTCTACACTTTCCATATCTGACATATCCACAGGGGAAAGAATGAAAACAGTGAGGAGGGGCAAGTGGTAGTGACAGGTCTCAGCTCCCACTGGAGCCCAGGGGATGTCTGAAAACTCAGAAAACATAGGCTAGACTTCTTTTTAAACAGTGTGCTCGCGTTACATTTTCAAACGAAACTCTCAATGTGTTTTTCTTCAACCTCCACACCTTTTCAGATGAAGTTCGTCTAAATGTAATAAATTAGTGAGTCCAACTGTGACACTACAGAGGGTCCAAAATGTCTGAAAACTGAAGGAAATAGTGGATCTATTGTTTTTGTTTTTAGATTAATAACTGGACCCAACTGCTTTATGTGAGGGCTTTTCTTGTACTGACAATATTGGCAATTGGGGCTGAAAATTCTTTGTTGAGGGCACTGTCCTGTGCATTGTAGGGATGTTTAGCAGCATCCCTGGCCTCTATCCACTAGATGCCAGTGGCATTCTCTTTCCCCTCCACTCCAGATATGACAACCAAAAATGTCTCCAGACACTGCCAAATGCCCTGAAGCAGGAAAAAAAATCACTCTCAGTTGAGAACTACTGCTTCATGTTTAGATAAACCTCAATGAAAAGGTGTATGAAGTTGAAAAAAAAAACCCTACATTAAGCACAGTGCTGAAAATGTAACCACCGTACTACTTTAAAATGTGTATCCTATTTTTCTTGACTTCTCGAATATTACGTATTTGAAAATTTTCAGTGTAGCTGACATGCCTCTTTCCTGTGAATTTGCTTAAATGCAAGTACTCAGTGCCCCAGATGCCCATGCCCCACTCCTCCCAGCCCTGGCTTCCCCAATGTCACTCACATCCGTCCCCAAAACCACTCCATCCTCAAAACCATTCCATCCTTGTGTGTTGTTCAACACACCTGTATTGTGTTGTTCAACACATTTGCTCTCTGCCTGAGTCAGACTGCTGCCAGCTCTGATGGAGCACTCGCAGGGCTGACATCTGCATCCACTAGCCTCAGGGACTCCACAGCCTCAAAGGCAGCAAGGGCCACACCCAGGAAAATGGAACCACTTTCATCAGCAGGGCGGTCCATCCATCCCACTCTCAAAGCCTCCTTTCAATTCATAGTCTGCCTCAGCCCCCAGGAGTGAGCTATGCCAAACACAGAAATGGATCAAAGAGATACCCAACCTAAAAGAGTGAAAGACCAATAACTTGATCAAAACATAGGCAAAGAATATAAATTGAAAGAAAAGGAAATACAAATGGATCTTAAACTTGTGGAAAAAGTGCTCAACCGCACTCATAAAAGAAATGCAAATGAAAACTAAGTGAGATACCAATTTTCATCTATCGGATTGGCAAAGATCAAAACGTCTGATAACTCACTGTGTTGGCGAGGGTGTCTCATTCATTGAGGGTGTTGGTATAAATCACTACAAACTTCTTGAAAGGGTACTTGCAATGTCTACCAAAATCACAGACGTATATATGCTTTTACCAGCAATTCCACTTCTAAGAATTTATTTTTCAGTCTTACTCCCACATGTGCAAAATGCTATCCATACAGGGACACTCACTGCAGTATGATTTGTAATGATGAAAAAATAATAATAATAAGTCAGAGGAGTGTCTTAATAAATCGTGGTTCACACATAAAATGGAATTCTATGCAGTTGTGAAAAATGATGAGGGTGTTCTCTATGTCATGATATGGAATCATTTTTCACATACACTGTTAAGTAATACAAGTCACAGAATGACATGAATGATATGCCAGCAGGTGTTCAAACTACTGTGCATATATGCATTTAGATGCATAGGTTATCTTTGAAAAAGACAACCAAAAAGCTAATAGCTGAATACCTTTAGAGAGGAGAGCTAGGAGACTGGGGCCAGGAAGGAGAGGAAGAATTACTATACACCATTTCAAACTCTTCGTAACTTCTAATTTTTATACGATGTGTATTCATTAACTCAATCAATCAATAGAAAAAAGAGAGTAAGTAAGTAACGGATCTAGCCCTACCATCATTATGCATGTGTGCATGAAACAGATATTATAGGTCAGTTTCAATTATAAATCCTTTATTCCTATAAATATCCATACTTGTCAGTTCAAATGCCCCAGGGTTCTTTTGATTCAAAAGTAGGATGAGCACCACATCTAGAACACAGAACTCATCAGCTTCCCTCCTCAATTAGGTTTTAAAGCATTCATCCTCAGAACTACCTTCTTTACCTGAAAAATGTGTAGTCGCTGACACTGGGACCATAGCCACTCTAAAGTTACAAAAGCAGGCACATGAGATCCTTTAAAGATGCACTATGGAATCAACTTTTAGGGTCCCGAAGGCACCCACACTTTTACTAGTGCCTCAAAGCACTATCAGCTAGGACTATGCATGACAAAGTGACCTGGACCCCAATAACTACTGGGAGTGGCAGGAACCCCCAGCAGCACTGAGACACCTCCCTGCAGCTCTGCCTGCGGCAGTGTTTTAATGGCATATTGCTCAAAGGTGCCACAGCCATCACTTTTAAACCTGCCCCACTACCGCCCGCTGCCACTTCATTATAAAATAACCTTTATATATATTTTAAGACGTAAATCAGCATTTGTCAAGTTTTAAATTGGGCTACAGCAATATTTATTCATCAAAGAATAAATCTTCCCTGCGCAGTCATAAAACTGCCTAATAATTTAATATGCTATCACTCTTACCTGAAACTTGTCAAAAAGTGGCCTGAAAGAGGCGTGTGTTTTATAGTTGACTGGCAGTTAAGTCTGTAGTTTATTAAATAGTTCATATTTTTAACTCTCTATGTGAGGGAAAAATGGCAGAAGGGACACATCCTATGCAGAACAGCAATTTGGAGATTCATTAACCTGTTTGGGGGTAGAGAAAAGCAGATTCCGCAAAGAGAATCAATGGCTCACCCAATACAGCCTTAAGATGGTTGGTTTAGATAGAAGAGCAAGAAAAACTCAAATTGTAGCATTCTGTATAGGGTGGGAGCAAAACACACTAATTTTGAGAATTAATATTGGGAGGCAGGTCCATGCAGCAATAAGATAAGACGGAGAAGTTAGAAGAAAAAGGTGAAAAATGACTCTTAAGCTGCAAAATTATTACAGCTGGGCCAACATGCCAATTTTGGGGACCCTTTCAGATCTTCAGAGCAGCAAGCTTTCCAGACCTGATGGTTCCACTTTAGTAGAAGTATGTACTTCCCACAGCCTAGTGCTAAGCCACCACGCTGTTTAAGGATGAATGGACAGAAACCAAGCCCTTAGATCAAGGTTTCTCAACCTTGGCACTACTGACACTTTGGGCTCATAATTCTTTCTTGTAGGGTCTGTCCTCTGCCTTGTAGGATATTTCGCAGCATCTCAGCCTTCTACCTAATCATTGCCAGTAACGCGGCCCCCAACAGTTTTGACAACCAAAAATATATCCAGACATTGTCTCATGTCCCCTGGGGGCAAAATCACCTCCAGTTAAGAACGATTGTCGTGGATGAATTAAGTCTAACTCGACAAAGGCGGGCTGATGGAGATAAATCCACTCCACTCCAACAAACGTAATCTGTTTCCTTTACGGTGCTTTTTCGCTGAAGTTTCAAAATACAAATCTAAGGAAATGTAGAAATTAGAACATCAATATTTAGTTCACACGCTGTTAACCTCTCACCAGCAAAGTCCGAGCCTGCCTAAATGCCAAGAGTACCCAGCGAAACTCTTGCCTTCCTTTCTCCTTTCTCTATTCTGCAGTCCCCTCCCACATACCTACCACCCACCAGCCTTTACCTTTTACTTCTAACTTACCCTCCATTTCCTTTATGTTTTTCCACAACCTTGTGGTTTACTCTGGCACAAGAACATGTTTCAGGTTGGCATTCACTGTTGGTTAACGACAAGGAGGGTTTCGAAGCCACAAACACTATTAATTTTAAACTATTCAAATTCCTTCTCCTTGTTCCTGGGCAAGCGGGGGTGGCGATCCCTCCCCAGTGCTAAACACTGAGCTCCTTACAGAACTTAAACAAATAGTCAAACAAAAATAGAGAACCACTTTTTAATTAAAAAAAAAAAAAAAAAGACAAGTTCATATGTTCAAGTTCCAGGCCACATTTCCCACAAGAATTTTACAATCAACAGACCAAGATGCTGCATTGTACCTGCGAACTTCCACCCAGGGAGCTGTCTAGCTCTCACCACACTAAAACCAACTAGGAGATAAAAGAATCTGGGGTAAACTCAGATATATATTACTTAAAAATTCAGTTTTGATTTCATTGTGGAGTTAAAAAAAAAGGAACTTTATTAAGGTAATTCTGGAACAGGTTGGAAAATATTAAAATGAAACTGGACCAAAGGTTTAGAATGATTTTTCATCTGTATGTACTCATCTATCAGTTAGATGGTGCCCAACTCCGACGGGCAGAAGAATAGAAGAGATGTGAGCTGGGCCCGAGTACCTGGACTTGGACTCGGGGCTGAGTGGACTCATCAGCACTGGCCACAGTCAAGTGGTACAGCTCTCAATCACACAAACCAACTTCTCTGCATTTTTGATTCATAGAAAATTGAAAACCAGGCTACCGTGAGATTTGCCTTAAAGTTCTACCCTTCCTCCCCAAGTTTCATGCACTTGAAAAATGTCGGCTATCACCACCACCGCCTAGGATACCTCTAGACAGCTTGGTGGCATCGCCGGAGTAAGAGACACCTAAGGCTTGGGCTTCTCAGAAGGCGGGAGTTATTTAGAGTGCCCCAAATTAGCCCACAGATGCCAAATTTCCACTGGAGACGACCCTGCTCATGTTTATTTAAAACTGTTTCAGTCCCATGCTCTATATGTTCCATTCACTGTGTCCAAGTTCGCTAAATTAGTTGACCATCCAGCTTGCTATATCCTCCATACCTCTACTCCAACAAGATTTAAAAATCAAACGAAACAGAAATGAAGCCACAAGCAGGCAGGAGGCAGGTGCCCAACTCGTGCGCCCAAGTCTTATAAGCGAAAAGAGCCTCTGTCACACAATCCTTCCACCAAGACTTGCACAACTTTTAGGCAGGCCTTACATGCGATCTGATCATTGCAAAGCCAAAATGCCATAGACATAAAATGGAATTGGGAAGAGAAGTGATTTTGAAAAGAAAAATAAAAACCTTAACTTTTCTTTGAAAGAGTTTGTGCCCTGGTGCATTTCCAATGCAATACAATTGACACATAAATCTGTAAGGCTGTGGCAGGTAGCTGGGTGCATCTGTCTATCAGTGACAAGGCTGCCTATCCATCAGCTAATGGAATCAGGGTCAGGACGTCTCCAAGACCAGTGAGGTTCTCCTACAGAGACGTTCTATTGCCAGGCCACAGGCCATACTCCAAACCCAGCCATCTCAGAAACTGACGCCAGTGAACACAGAAGGCAACACAGGAGACACAAGTTGGGACACAAGTTAGCTAAAGGAGAAGACACCTGCTCCATCTTTTTGGGTCACTGAGCTTATTATTCTGGGCCTGCATTGCCCATTTATGCAATGGAGTTCCCTCAGAATTAATAAATCAGATCACATTTGTGACCTAGTACCAGGCCTTTGGACCCAAAGAATGTGTTCAGTAAGGACTGGTTTATCGTTTCTGTCTTCATTATTTCATTATTAATATTATCCAGCCATCACTGATTGAGCACCTGTAATTCCTCCCAACTTCACAAGCGTGGTAGGAGAGTAAACTGTAGAAATGCAGGTGAAGCTTTTACAAACATACGACTCTTATCACTAGTACCATTATTGTTGGCTCAAACCCCACTCAAAGGCCCAGCGTAGCTAATTCAACCTGAACTAATTGGGTTCCAAGATCCAAAGAGAGAACGCCTATCAGTAGTCGCAGTCCTCAGGACCATATTTGCTCTTCAAATGAAAAGCTATTTGTCTAAACTAACATCCCTCTCTCCATCTGGCCAGCCAGTGATTTTCCCAGTACATGTGAAGTGTGTCCCCAAATGTGTGAAGTGTGCTCCCTCCACCCTTCCCCCATGAGAGGCATCTTAGGGAGTGACAGTTTTCACAAAGCTTGACAAGGTCTTGTTAAAAATCAACATACGTGGGCCCTCACAACACCAGAAACTAATTACTGGATTTGCCCTCTCTCCTTTTTAAGTCATTAGTAGGAAATAAGAAACTAAAGTAGAAGCAGAAAAAGAATAAGTGTGGGGGGCAGAATTCCACTTTCCCCTCAGTCTTCAATTCAGTACCAGAAAAGCTAAATCAAGTCCTGCAAAGGAGGGTCTAAAAGAGGAGCAATTTAAATAACTTTCCCCAGCCCTTAGTAAAGAAAAGTGGAGCGAAAGGATCAAACAGCCCTGAGAACAGTGACTGACATGAATTTGCATACCTTTGCCAAACACGGGGGGAGGGTGGTTTACATCTTCCCTAAACTTGTTTTACACCAGTCACACGCTCTCTCCATAGGCCTCTTAAGAGGCCGAACCTTTTAAAACAAACAAGAACTTCTACCTCAACAAATTTAAGAGAACTATATGATTTTAAAAAGAAAAAAAAGGTCAACAGCATTCTGAGTACACATCACAAGCTTTGTTCTGCTCGCTTCCCCACTTCCTGTTGCTTCTTCACCTCATCACTTTTTAGTTTTGAAGCATATGTGTCTGCTCTGGTATCACTGCAAGGTTTCAGTGGGAGGCCATGGGGGGACCAGGATGAGGACTATACCGTTCTGAGACATGAAATCACAACCACCTGACCATTAGGAAAGTACACCCAAAGTTTCGCCCCCTCCTGTCAACAGTGGGTGTACTAGGAAAACACTTGTGGGCGAGCTTAACTTTGCGGGGAACGTCTTGTGTGGGCAATGGCCACCTAACCACTAGCGATTATAGGGTGGCTTAGAACTAGGAACCAAGCCCAAAAATACTCAGCACCCACAGACCAAGAAACTCCCTGAAGGCGACACATTCCAGCCCTTAAATCCTTCCCCAAACCCTGCACTCCAAGGGGCAATCTCCATTTGGAAAAGAAACTAAAAAACTTAAATGCTTTTTGAGAGGGACGACCTAGTCTATCTAGTCTATCGAAGGCTTAGAATAAAGGTCAGAGCAGAAAGGGACATCAAAAGCCATTTGGCCAGCCCCTTCCATTTACAGAGGAGGAAGCCAAGACCAAGACCTGTATCACAAAGCTAAGTCATTAATAGTAGAGTCAGTACTGAATCCCAGCACAGGGTTTTCAACGATCTCATCAAATGAATATGCAGCAGACGCTCGATAAATGTTGGCTCCACTCTAGACACTGGCAGGTCCACAATGCATGCGGGTGGGGAGGGTGACCCTAAAATACTTTTTGTTACACACTAGAAGGTCCCACCTTCTAGAAGTACGTTTTTGCAGGGAAGAGTAGTTTGAAGTGAGAGCAGCCTGTCCTCATAACCCGCTCTGGCCCTTGAATGCCTGGAATCAGGGACTGCCCTTCAGTGGATCCCTAAACTGGCTTACTTCACCCATTTGCCATTATTCCCCACGCAATGATTAAAAATAAAATAAAATCCAGGAGACAGTGGCATTGCACAAGGCACGGGACTGGAAATGGAAAACTAGGCTCCATCCTGGGTGGTCTTGAGGGAGTCATCCTTCCCTCCCAACCTTCCTGTGTCTATGTGTATCACAAGAACACTGACCTCCAAGAAGCGGCTAGCCAGGGGGGTCTCTGATTCTAAATGTGCTGATCCTCCCCCATCCCTGAACACCACGGAGCTCACTCTCTTCCTGATACATTCACTTCTCAGCCATCTCAGCCATCCTGCCTGCTCTACCTGCCCAGCACATTTGAGAGCCCTCAGCACATACGTCAGTACACTGGAGGGTCCTATGTGCATTTGTCCCTGATTTAAGCTTACTGGGAACTCTCAAGGTGCCCTCCTGTATCATCCCCATGGATAAAGCTTTGCTCCCAATCACCTAACCAATAAAAATGTGATGAGGGGCTACTGTGCACCAGGCACTTGACTAGCTACTGGGTAGACTGTGTTTCAAGGGCAATGAGATAGACACCCAAGGACAGAATCTACACAGCCGAATCCCAGCCCTGCCTCATCAGTCTCTATCTCCTTCCTCACTGATTTTCTTTGTAGCCCTCGGCAGCACCTGGCACTGTCGTATATGTTTATATGCTTACTTATTATCTGTCTTGCTCACTTGAAGGAGTTCTCCATGAGGGCAGGGTCTAGTTTTGTTCATCTTGGCAGCCAGAGCAGCACTCGGTGCATGGCAGCAGTCAGATGTCTACTAAATGAACGAATGAATGAATGAGCAGTCAATACTGAATCTTCCTCAATCATCACCAACTTACTTAATGTCTCTAAGTTTCACATTTTCCTCATTTATAAAACGAGGATAATATTAACGTATTCTTTATGTAATGGGAATGAAGATTAAACAAGAAAATGCTTGTAAAAGCATTTAGGATATACCTGGCATCAGCAATCAATACATGTTAGCTATTGCTTGTTAGCCATAATTATTATAGTCACTAATGAAAACACAGAGAAATAAAAGCTCTTTATTATTCCCTGGGCAGTTTTTGGGCTAAATCACTAAAATTCTGTGTATGTAAGACCCACCTATAAAGGATCCTTAGGAGAGGACTGGGCCATGGGCCTGCGGAGCTACTACTATGGATCCCTCAGAGCTTAAATCTTAGTGAAAAATGTTTTCATGTAGTTTAAAGTCATTAGCTCGTTTGTGTAAATGCAGCTTTATGGGTCTCTATCATAGCCATCATCCAAGCATTTAAAAGTCTTAAAATATCTAATTCCTGCCCTCAAGAGCTTGTAAGTCCAGCTAGGGAAAATGAGACATTAATCAGGCACACCTCATTTTATTGCGCTTCACAGATGTGTTTTTTTTACAAATCAAAGGCAAGACCCTCCACCATCGAAAAGATTATAACTCACTTTATTGCGATACTGTTTTATTGCGGTGGTCTGGAACCAAATCCAGACTCCGAGGTGTGCCTGTATATGAAAGGAGAACGATAAACTCAAATTCAAATCATCGTTATGTCAAATGTCAAATAAGCACCAGAGACTATGAAGTGCTGGTAAATGCTTAATTTTAGCATCTGTCACTTTTCATGGTGTAAATACTCTGCCTATGGCCAATCTCAAGCTACCAACGTGAGGGTTGGTGGACAGGAGTTGGGAAGAGGTGCTATACAGTCAACTGTCATGAGCTGGTGTGAGCCAGCTGCAGCACACCACTCAACTAGGTCCTAACATTATTCATCAAGATCAGGGCACCATGGGCCAAGTGGTCAATGCTAACAACTAACATCTTTTTGTTACTTTGGGTTATAAAGCATATTGGAGGCCATGACTATATTTCACCCTCATTTGAAGGGTGAGCAGACTGTGGTGAACGGGGCGGAAACACAGAAGAGGTACAGTGCTCACCGAGATGGTGAAGCCATTAACAGAGCCCAAAGATGTAGGGAGCATATAAGGCATGAAAAAACTTGAAACTAATGAAACTATTTGGTTCAGCATGCTTCACCAAAGAATTGCCTTCCTAAAACAGTGTTCCAGTTATTAAAATCTGCATTCCCGAATTCACTGCAGCATGAGGTGAAGGAGCAAAAGAAATGGAAAGCAATTTAAATGACAAACAATAGGGGGGCTGGTTAAATAAGTTATGGAATATCTGCATAACAGAATGCTGTATCACCACCCAGACATGTTTTAAAGAACAGCTTACAACTAGGAAATGCCCACAGAATATTGTTTTAAAAGCACATTACATAATAATATGTGCAGTATGATTCCAGTTTGGTAAAAATGAACAAGGAGGCAAACACATCCTATGCACATCTTATATATGCACAGGAAAAAAAAAAAAACTGGAGACACAGATTTCAAAATCTTCACGCTTGTTTCTTCCAGAAGAGTGGGATTGTGGATAATTTTTCTTTTCTTCTCTATGATTTTCTGTATACTCTAACTTTTCCCTAACATGATGTGTTTATAACCAGAGAAACAATAAATGGATCATATTTTAAAATCTGGATTTTCAAAGGCTGAGAAGACTAATTGCAAAGAAGCAGTGAGTTACACTCCTGGGAAGGCATTCCTCTGGGGCAAAGGTCCAGGTACTCAGGTCTCTGATACTTTCCTCATGTGCCCTAAGGAGTCAAGCCAGGACCCCCCGTCACCTCCCGCCCCACACTCCAGCACAGGCCTCCATACTATCCCTTTGCCCCATCCTCTCAACTTCATCCCCTGATCTATTCCCAAATTGGGAGTCAAGGCCTGGAAGGCACAAAGGAAAATGGACAACCAATAACAACTCATGAGTAACCTCCATGTCCCGCACAGCATGCCAGGGGCTTCACACATGTGAACTTGGATGCACGGCGATTCCAGAATGTACATATTACTACCAACATTTTACAAAGGAGGAAAAAGAAGTTCAGAAATGATATCCAGGTCACACAGCCCATGAGTGCCTAGAATTGGAAATGAAACCCAAGTCTAACCAGAACTGGTCCATAGATGTTTAAGTAGCTTGCCAACAATTGCACTGGATCATTATGAAATGCAAAATAGTCCAGTTGAAACTACTCTAATTTATAATCAGGCTGAAAGTGGAATGCACCACCAGTCCTGATTTGAGAATATATAGATACTTAATCATTTTAAAAAGAAAGAAAAGGAAAGGGGGGGAACTTCAGCTCTGTGCTCATCCCTCATTCAGCGAAGTAAAAATAAAAACTGAACCTTCCCCCAACACATTGTGCTTTAATGAAAGCACCAAACCAATCTTCTTCACTACCACCCACCCCAGCCCACTTCGTTTAAATTTAGGCAACCACCAGGCAAACTGTATCCAACCGCATTATCTGAAATGAAGTCATGAAGTCCTCACCGGTAACGCCAGCACTTGCTCTAAGGAAAATGAGGCAGGGCAGATAGGGCCAGCGTTCCAGGGCAGTCTGGGGCTGTGCTTCAGAAGATTCCTTTCCAAAGAGTGGGTCTGTGAGCTAGCTCTCTGCCTGGAGCTGTGTGACCTTGTGGCAGCCACCTTCCCCTCTCTGGGTCTCAGATATCCCTCTGCAAAGTCAGCGATGAGTTGACAAAAGGGATCCAAAGGCCCATCTCGATGTGCAGCTCTGTGGTTACTAAGACCCTGCCATGCAGAGGGCAGGCCACTAGACAAGAGTCTGTGCACCCCACCTATCCTCCCAACACCTAGAGAATGAATGACCAGCAACCCAAGGCGGGGGTGATAGGGGCTATATGAGTTGTCCAGAGCTGGAGCAGGAGCTTTGGAGTACTTGGTTCTCAGTAAATGTCTGACAACAGGAGGGAGAAAGGGAGCTGAGCCACCGACAAGCCTTCAGCAAGGCGGGCTCTGCGGCCAGTCACCCTCTGGTTCCATCCAGGCAACAGGAGGGATTCTGCCCACTGGGACTCAACAAACTTGCGAGTCCCTGATCCCTTCTCCACACATTTGACTTTTTAAATGGGATCTGGCCAGATAAAGGAGAGTTACTAGCTAATGAGAAACTCTCTCTGGTTTTCTGGATGAATCTGAGGCTTTGGGGGCCCACAGCATAGCTGGATTTTTCTTCCAGCAACCTAGTCCATGGATTTCTTTTCAAGTTTTCCTTTCAGAGTTTCATAAGTGTGTCTAAGCCCTTATAGTATGTCTGTACCCACACCCTCAAATAGAGTTATGGAGCACCCTGGAAAAGGGGAATCAAATTAATATTCACAACTCAAGGAGAGGTATTGCCTTAACAGAGCGTAACTCACAGCTCCATACTGGAGACACCATCAAACTACTTTGTGCTTCCTGAGACCGTGGTTAAACTGTGAGTGTGCTATATAACCAAACCGGGACCCCAATCTCTGCAATCAATGGATGGGCAATCCAGATCTCAATTCCACTCAACTGTAAACACATTTGATTCCAGTCCTCCTCAGGCCCTGTCCCCATTCACTCCTGGAACTTTCCAAGAGCAATTCCTCAACTGCTGAGCCATGCTCTAAGGACTCTATCAGTAGAAGACTAGAAAGAGTCAGAAAAAGATTTAGAGAAAGTTGGGTGACCAATAGCCACAGTGCTCTGAAGCTCTCCGATGTGTGGCTTTACTATACTATCTGGCTTCAGGATCTGGGAGATAAGCCTCCCAGACCTCTCCCCTCACCTTGACTTTCACTAAACTGAGCCCAAGTCCCCAACCCTTCCATCTCCGCCAGTCATCAAAGCTCAGAATGCCTAACCATCCAAAAGCAATACTTTCAAGGTGAATAAAAGTGAGATATACATATTACACTACACTGTATTAGATTTACCCAGGCCATCGCCCCAAGAGGGGGAAATGATAGAGAATAATAAATATTTTTGACTGTAGGTAAAAGCATGGCTGATGCACACGATAGTAAAAATCATGAATTCTAGAATCAGATCTGGATTCAAATCAAGGCCCTTGCACTTATAAACTGTGTGATCTCTAGCAGGTCGCTCAACCCCTCTGAGCTTCCCACTCTGTGAAATGAGTGTTCTAGTCGAGTATACATACCTTGAGACTTATTCATTAATCTACAAGTTGTTTTTCTCAGCAGGCTGGGGTGAAAGGAGGAGAATTATGAGTCCCCTAAAAACCAGAAGGACCCAAATTCCAGAAGCAGAGAAAGAGCAACAGGGCAGGCACATCGGTCAGGCCCCCAACCCCCGACCCAATACGTACACTCTGCAGCAGGAGGTGTGGCCCTCACTCACGAGCCCTCTCAGGCCACCCTTGCAGACAACGACTACTGCAGAAATGCTCGAGGCATCTGGTTTTCAAACTTTTTTTAGCAGCAGAATCCCAGACCCCAATATAGAGAATAAAGATAAAAGGCAAGATGTTCTTGGAGAAGCAGATTCTAAGATTAACTGATCTGCAGCCCTGGAAAAATCTTGCAAACTAAAATTGTACTGTAATGTAGAAAGGGGGGAAGGAAGGAGAGAAAGGAGGCAGAGGGAGTCAACAGAGGAGAGTGGGGACAAGAAATTAGCTGTGTAATAGGATTGAGACCTGTCATGGGATGGCACCTCACTCAGGTGACAAAACCGACAATCTCAGGCACCTACCTCAGACAGTACTCGCCTCACAGGGTCAAAATGACAAGACAGAGGCACCACTGAGACATACTCTAGAAGTATTTCTCCAATAAAAACTTCACCACACCAAAGAGAAGAACGTCAGGCCAATTCTGACAGCTCAAACTCTTGTCTCCATTAGGAATGCCTTAACAACCCCGTTCAAGCACAGAATGTGGCTTGCCAGTATGGCAGGTCATAGGTCAGAAAATACCTGCTCCTAAGAAAATAATATATATGGCAACTGTCTGACAAAATGATCTCATAGCGTACCACGGAGGGGCCTCCAGAAAGCATGACCACAACAGGAATATTCCTTCCACTAACCACAGAAAGTCCGAATTATGTGAATTAAGACAGCAAAATATTTTCATGAGCATTCCTACCAGTTAGAAGCCGACTCCACTTTCCAACCTGAATCCTACTGTTTGGGAATGACTGTTTAGCATCAGTGACTTCCCAGGATAAGGCGATAAGGCAGTAAGTAGTAAGGGGGAGATCAGGGGCCCTGGAGTGAGAGTTCCGAGTTCAATCCCCACTCCAGCACTTGCTAGCTCTGTGCTGTTGATTAGATGATGTATGTCAATTTGATAAATGTAGTTAAAACAAGCAATAAATACTAGCCCTCTCCTAATGCCAAGCTTCCCCCTCCAACCCTAACTCCCAAGTAAAACAGGTCCAAGCATTTTGCAAAACCATTATTGGGCAAGCACCACTTAAATCCAGGACAGGATCACCTCTGCGTTTGTGTAGACTGGTATTTAAAAAATCAAGTCTGTGGCCATGGCATGCCCGTGGTCTTTACTTTCCCCAGAGCCTTTTCATGGACTGCTCAGCACCAAAACAAATTCTATTCATCCTTCAAAACTCAGCTCCATGCCTCTCTCAACAAAAATTAACAACCCTTTCACTATTTCATGTTGCTTGTATGTTTATTACTAGTACTTACTTTGTTCTGCTTCGGATTACAGTTGTGTTATGGTTCTGTCCTCCAATTCCAAAGAAAAGCTTATTCAAAAATGGGGTTTCTGTCTCTCTCATCCCTCAAACCTTTCAGGCCTGGCACATTGCCTTGTGCAGAAGAGGTCAAGAAATCTTTCAGATATATGGGTGGATAGAGAAGAAATCCATTCAAGACTATCTCAATGCTACATAAAATGCATTATTATAACAATTCCCAAGTGAGAACATGTTAGGGAGCCAACGAAACCACAAGGAGGAAAGGCGAAGAATGTACACTGACAGGGAGACTATCCCACATCTAATAACAGCACGCTGGGGAGAAGCAGAAACACTGGCCTTGAACCTAAGCAGTATATACCTGATTCTAGTGTGGACTTCAGATGATTCCTATCCCCTCTACGGACCTCAGTTTCTCCATGTCAACTTCTACCTGTTACCTTGTTAGACACACAGAGAGACACAACCAGATGGCAACACGGAAGGTGCCACGGAGGAAAAGTGCTATGTATTCCCCAGGGTCCAGTGTTATTTTTCTAAATGATTTTGTTTTTTATAGTATGCTGTTTGTGACTTTTCAAAAAGAAAAGTCCAGAGGAAGAGAAATGAAACAGATTGTACAGAATTTTTAAAAATAAAACAAAATCAAGAGGAAGTGGGTCCCTCTCACAGGTTTCTCATTAAACCAATAGTCAAATTTTAGTAATCAGTTTGTGTTATGGTTTCCATTACAGATGAGAGCATATTAAACCTACGACGATCAAAGAGAAAGTATAGGCCCTAGTGCAACTAGATTGTACCCCCACAGCTCCCCAGACAGTGAGGCTTTATCTTTCCCAATTACCAGCTGGGGCCCTGGGTTCCCTCAGGTACCTGCCTGCATGAAAAGAAGAGGCACCGCTGAAAGCAAGCTGATGCTTAAGTGCCAACACTTTGCCAGAAAAGGACCCATGCCTTCTGGGTGGGGGGGGCCCACAGCACCAGGGTGCCTGACAAATGCAATCCTGATGTAGATTTATATTAAAAACACTGGGACAAGAGAGTTCTTCCACACCGAAGGCTTTAGAAAAGGAATGTGCACTGCTGTCGACGGTGCTAGGCCTAACACTGATCTCAAGTAACCAAAAACTGAAAATGGGGTCAGAGGGAGAGTAGGGAGGACAGAGGAGCTCCAGGGCTCTCTGAGACCAGAACTGTGGTGTTCAGAGGACGTTCGGTTATCGCTGAGGGCTCTGGGAGCGGAGGTCAGTTTCTCTGTCCTAATCTCTGATTCCCATCCTCGGTAGTGTGGCAGTGAATGGAGACAATCACTTTTGGTGACCACCACTTATTTACACCCTTTCTATTCTCCAAGGAGGTCCCGAGGGACCCAGGGTGGACTGGAATTCTGATGTTAGAACATTCTAGTATTCCAAGAGTCAGTGTTATGCTACATGGGAATACTGTCTTTGGAGTCAGTACTGCGTTGGAATCCTGATTATTGTAGACAAGGGGTCACTCAACTTTTCTTGCCCGCCTGTCATGAGCAGGCTTTCTTCCTCCCTTTGGATGCAGTTATCATGAAACAGAGATCATAGGACCTGCATCTTTTGTGCAAGAAAAATACTCCTGGTCCAAGTCACGGATTGTCCCCCTCACCTGAGCCAGCCACACCCTAAAGCCACACCATTACTATACTAGAGAGAACAAAGTGAAGGCATCTCTATGTGGTACAATGTGGTACAACAGAAAAGACAGCTACACAGCCCAGCACACAAACACATACAAAGAAGCAAGTATAATAAATTATAACTCCCCCCTTCCTATAGGGGTGGGAGGCAGCAATTTCACCCTGTCTGAATTTTTCCTCATTCTGAGAGGCTTTCATTTGGCCCTTCATTCATTCACCCCTCCCAACATTGTCTTACTGAAGAGAGTGCCCTGGGAATGCCGCTGCAAACAAGCCACAACCTCCCACCCCCAAAGGACTGTACCCTCTAGAGGGTGGTAAACACCAGGCTGGAAGCAGCAAGTACCACTTTTTGAGCTCTACTATGTACCAGACATATACTAGGTGCCTTAAATATCCCACGGAATCCTTAAAACCATCCAGTTGAAGAAAATGTCAGTAGGCCCATTTTACAGATGAAGGAATTGAGGCCAAAAGGTTACATAATTTACCCACAGCCAGATATGCACACAGACAGGCACAAAATGTTTTATCTGTTCATCGGATTTTAAATTCCATGAGAGCCCCAGGCCCTGCCACATAGCCCGCTTGCAGGAAACCTGGTTTTCGGAATGGTGCCGGGCATGTACAGGGCACACTGCGGGTGCCTCTCCAGCCACTCACTGCTCCCCACGCCCTGCCCCACCCAGCCCCACCTACAAGAGGGAACACGCTGCGCCTGCAAGCCTTTTCAGTTCTCCACCACCACGTTCATCCTCAAAGGCTGAAATGCCCCAAGCTCCATCTACCATTGGAGACCAAATGGAATTTCACTGGTTCATCTCATGAAAGAAAAAGAAAACCATCACCTGCAGGCAGAGAGGAGCCAAAGACATTTCTACTTCAAAGGGAAAAAGTTCTCAGACTTTGAAGCATCGCTCTCAGTGGCTAATAATCAAGAAACGAGAGTAGATCCCTTAGAAATTTTTCTTTAATATTCCACGCAAAACCAAAACCAGACACAAGTACAACCTCCAGTTTAGAAACAAACACAAATTTGCACAGACTTAAATTTAACTGCCTTCAAAATATGCCTACCACTGTTTTATAGACCAAAATAAAACTCCAGGAGGAAATGTGGGAACGAAGTTGTTTAAAGAGGGCTATGGACCCTCACCCAAGACCTTCCTACTACTTGGGACCACAAGAACTATTTTGTGTCTCTTTTTAGATATTCATGGCCAAGTTGCCAGATCGCAGAAGGCCTTGTCTCTCCCAACTGGCGTGTGTCTGCCGGGCATCTGAAAGCTTTACAGTAAATGGTGACTCATCTATTGCAGCCACCATAGGTACCGCTAATGTAATAAGCCAGTTTGTTCCATCCACATGAAAGAGAAACTCTGGGTGCAGGGCTGCGAGCCTGACTCAAACTGCGACCCCTGTTCACCGCCACTCGTCAGCATTTAGCTGAAACTCAAACTGTTAATTACCCAGCTCTTAGGGACCGAGGGCAGGAAGAAGGGGGGTTTCTAAGGAAGGGTCACATCCATAAACACAGAAGTGTCACTTCTCATCAAGTTAAGTCTTCTCATGAGGCCACTTATTCAATAAATATTTAGGAAGCATCTACCACATGCCAGATACACAGAGGCAAATAAACAAACATGGCAACTACCCTCATGGATCTCCTGAATCCTGCACCAGCTGCTTAACACACGTTTTCTCATTTAATTTATTAAATTCTCACTTAGGATGGGGAAACTGAGGCTGAGGGCTTAGAGCAGGGTCACATGGTTAATTAAGCGGAGAGCCAGGACTCAAATCCTCTTCCACGGCACTCTGGAGCTGGGTTCCCAAATACCAAGTTATCTTGCAGTAAGGACAGACGGCTAAGGTCTAGTCCTGTCTCAAGGAGCTCAAGCCTAGTGGAGCACGTGCACGATAAAGACAGTTTTGGGGTGCACACGCAGGGAAAAGCTCATGAGACTGACACAATGAATCTCAGCTGGGGTAGATTCTGGACATCTCAAGAGGAGGCCATGGGTGGAGAGGGCGAAGAAGGTCAAAAGCAGGTAGAGGCAAGGCCTATACTGGGTTGAACGGTGTCCCTCTAAAATTCATGACCACCAGGGACCTCAGAATATGACCTTATTAAAAAATAGGGTCTTTGGAGATGTAATTAGTTAAAATAAGATCATACTCATCTTAAGCCCACCCTAATCCAGTGACTGGTGCTCTTTTAATAAGGAGAGAAAACAGAGACACACACACACATACACACTCACGCACACATACGCAGGGAGAAGGCCATGTGACAACAGAGGCAGATTGGAGTGATGCGTCTACAAGCCAAGGAATGTCAAGAATTGCTGGCAGCAATCAGAAGCTAGGAGAGAGGCTCAGAACAGATGCACGCTCAGAGCCTTTGAAGGAAACAAAGGCTAGCAAACCCTTGATTTCGAACGTCTAGCCTCCAGACTGTGAGAGAATACATTTCTGTTGTTTTAAGTTACCAAGCTTTAGGGACTTTGTTTCACAAGAGGTTAACCTAAGAGGTTAATACAAGCCCTGCTTCCGATAGGTCTTACACATTGGGTTAAGGAGTTTGGACTCCACCCGACAGGACTCCAAAACAGCAGAGTGGGATACTTTCAGGGTGGGGCTGTTTTATAAAAATCACTCTGGAGCTTATGCCTTTCAAATCTGTAGACTCCAGTCCTATACTCGTTAGTGTCCTCCACGACTCCACCTTCCATATGCTTCTGCCCACCCACACTCTGCTTGCTGGTCTCATCCACACCTGTGGCTTCGAGTACCAGAATTTGTTTGCAGATGACGCCCAACTTCATCCAAGACATTCTTCTGGCCAGACGCTCCACCTGCTGTTCTCAAAGGTTTCTCAAACTCAACATGTCCCCAGGTGAGCTCAGCTCCACATCTTTCCCTTCCCTCTAATGCTTCTGTCGGGTTCCTCCCTACCTCTGTTGGTGGTACTGCCGAACATCCCACCATTGCCCTAAAATCAGAGCGCCTTGTCTCTCCTGCACACCTCCACATTCAGGAAGTCACCAACTGTGTCCCCCACCTTTTCACCTCTATGACCAGAGCACAATTCTACCTCCTTTCCCTCTGGATTTCTCTGTGACTGCATCATGGGTTTTCATTCCTCTAGGAGGATTTCCCTTACCCCAATCCAGCCGTCCTAAATACCACAGCCAAGGCGAACTGGGAGAAACAGAACTCTCAGAAAACCTGGCTTCCCCTGCACCTAGCCTGAAGGCTTCTGGCCGATTCACCAGCATTTACTCAGCCAGGAGCCCCACCCGACCTCATTTCCCTATCCTCCCTGCCCAGTAAGATACTCCCCTCCGGTCTCTTGATCCTACCCTCTAACTGTTCTCTTGGCTAATTCCTCCTTCCTGTCCTCGCTAAGCAATCGCAGAATCAAAGGCCCCAAGAAGTCCCTTAGGACTGCCTGCTTTCTCTTACCAGAAGCTCTCTCACTGAGCTTTCTATGGACTCTTCACAAGCGAGTTCAACTTGCAGTGCTCAGAGCCACCTCTTGCCTGAGGGCATTGAACACAGCGACTTGGAGGGTCACTAAAGCGTTTACATATTTACCCATTCCCCAGGCTAAAACCAGAAAATAGGTCCCTTTCCCAGGGGGCTGGATAGTGCCTGAGGTTGCACCCACTGCTTACAGCTGTGCTCCAAAGCGCTGGGTATCTATCATCTTCTATAATCTTCACAATAACCCTACCAATTCAGTGCTGATGTCACAGCCACTTCACAAACAAAAGAATGAGGTGTTGAGGGGGTTAAGTACCTTGACTCTAAGTCTAACCATTAGGAAGAAGTTAGGAAGGAAAAAGGCCGGGATTAAGGACCACCCCGGCTATATCCTAGTTCACTAACTGGGAGGGGGCAGGAAATTTGGTTCACTCAGGCCCTACTACCACCAGGCCCAGCACACAGTGCCTGCTGTATGTTTGCTCAGGGATCGGGACAGAGTTTCAACCTGTGGAAACTCTCTAAGTCTCCATTTCCTTATCTGAAAAATGAAAATAACTAACCTTAAGTGAGATAACGTGTGTAAAACTATACAACAAAATGCCTGATGTACGGAAGGTGCTTAATAAAGGTCAGCTGCCTTAAACTGAAAATAGGGGCAGAGAGAGAGAAGCATCTGCCTTCACATCTGCCTTCACATCTGCCTACGTGAGATAAAAAGTGTTACTGACCCACTAGACAGCAAATCCAACAACACAGAAACACCACCATTTCCGAGAGGCACCAATCCTTCATGATCACTAAAATAATAACGGCTGCTATCACGTGTGGAAAACTCACTAAGTGCCACTTTACATGCATGACTCCAAAAACGTTAGTCCTCCCACATCCCTAGGAGGCAAGCTGATTACCCCCATTCTACAGGGGGAGAAACTGAGGCTCAGAAAAGTTAATTAACTTGGTCTCGGTCATGGAGGCTGGCAGTTGAAAAGCTGGAACTGACCCCCAGGTGACTGACTCCAGGTCCCATATCCTAATCAATGCCACCCCAAAATCAGTCTGACCCCGTTCATGACCTTCACCTCAAAAGTTTCCTGCCCTCCTTCACCCTCTTCTCCTCTACCCCTCTCCTCACTCAGAGAGAGAAGCTGAACTCTGGCCAGTGTCCACGACTCATCTTCTTGAGATGGTGTGTGGTACAGAGGAAGGAACACAGGAGAGGAGGCAAAAGGACTCTGTCCTGGGCCCAAGTCAGCCAAGGAAGGAGATCCCTTCAGTCCCTGAATAGCTGAGTGCCCTCACTTCACAGGATGCTAGAAGGCTCACATGAAGTAACAGACATGGATGTATTCAATATATACTGTAGGACTACACAAATCCATCCCAGGCCTTCCAGAACCTTCTTCCTCAAATACCACCTCTCTCTTAGGCGTTCTGCCTCTTAACTCAGTCACTAGCCTCCTGCCCTAAATGGGCCCAAATTCTCTCATCCTAAAAACACCATCCCTGACCTTGCTGCCTTCTCATGACTTACTTCTGTAGGGATTTAGGTAATCGCCCCCTCTGAGCTGTTCCAGCTCCCTGGAGAAAGGGACAATAATTCAGATCGCCTTGTACTCCCTATGGGATCCAGCATTGTGCCTTTTTTGACACGCATTTGGGAAAAACCTTGACAAACAGTGAACATTTAAGTACAACATCCTAAGTAATACTTAAACTAGGGAGATGATGAGTTTTTTCACAATGAGGAAACTGCAGCTCAGGTCAAGAAAGTCAAGGTCACCCAGCTCCCAAGTACACATGCTCAACACTAGAATTTATTAGTTAGGCCCCAAAGTGTCCCAAACACACTAGAGAAGTGACTGGCTTCCTTCCCTTCCTGCTTTGTCCACAAGCAAGTCTTCTAAAGCAGTCCAATTACTTGGTCAATCTGAATCCGATCACCAAAATGTTCTGTTTCAGTCTCTTCCTCTTGGGCCACATCTCCCGTTCCGAATGGAAGGGCACATATTTGTTTGTTTCCTGGGGGCTACAGTGCCTACTCAGGGTTATTTGCAAAGCCTCTGTGGGCTGCTTATTTGGGGGTGTGTTTGTCTGCCTCCCCGTTCTGCTGCCACGCTTAAAGTGGGCCTGTTGCAGAACTGCAGACATTCTGCAGAGGACAAGGGCAAAATGACGGTGGGCAGCAAGGGCCTGCAGCACTCTGCAAAGTGGTTAATAAAGAGTGTTTGCTCAGAAGTCAAGAACTCCTGGGGTCTAATTTGTGGGTCTCCATTACCTCCTTCTGGGGTGGAGACAAGGAAACTGGGGAAGATATGTGACTTGCCCCAAACCACATGGCAACGCAGTGACTCAAATCCAGCCCATGGGACGCCTTGCCCAGTGCTGTCTCTCCACCACAACACGTTGCCCACGTTTCCTTTTTACTACCAGAATTTCCCCCTGCCTTTCTTCTTTTAAAAACCTGCATTATATACCAACAATTTGACAGAAGGGGGAAAAAAATAATCGAAAACACATCGAATAAGCTCTGCCCTTTTCCAGATTCTTACCGACATGTGTGCCACTAGCACAGGTAAGCTAGCCCATGTTCTTGCTCCATTTAACTTTATTCTATATATCTAATATGCGGGTAGGCATTCCACTGTATTGTCACAGAGTTTACTGAACCATTCCCTAATTACGAACGTTTGGATTATTTCCAATTTTTTCCCATCTTTGGATAAATTGGTTTTCTTCCCCTTCAGGATTATTTCTGTAGGACTTATTCCTAGAAGTAGAAATACTGGTCAAAAGGTATGAACGGTGTCACTGCTGTTGTAGTCCAAAGTTGCCACGCTCTCCAGAAGAACAGCTTCACTTTTCAGTAACGTAGTGATACCCTGGTCTCTTTCCCATCGCCCTCAACAATGGACTTTATAAATTTGATCTATTTGTCACTAATAGGCCAACTGAAGTACTATCTCAGAGCTGTTTTAACTTATATATCTCTTGTGTTTAGGAAGCTGAACACTTTTGCACATCTCATTTTATTATCTGGACTTCATATGAAATGATCTGTTCCTATGCCTCATTATTTTACCAATAGTCTGAATATTTGCCTTAAAGGTCTTTATCAGTTCTGACATTCTTACCTACCATTTTATCACAAAATGTCTCCCCCTTCTATTACTTTCCCCTTTAGTACAATTTCTATTATTATTATTATTATTATTATTATTATTATTATTATTATTAAAGTCCACTTTACTGAGTCACACCCAGCTGTAAACATGTCACTGTGAGAGCCCCACCCCAACCCCCAGACCACACAGTCCATGATGAAATGACTGGATACATGGGTATTATTTTTATTTTACAGATTTCGGTCCTTTATATAGTTGAACCATCCTATTTTGTCAGTGATCACTTTTAGGAAATTTTCACAAACATAGTTGCTCTCCTCAGTGAGGATAAATATTCCATCTGCTTTCTCTGAGTTTGGGTTTTTAAAACTAAGTTTATAATACATTAGAATTTATAACGTATGACGTGACATAAATCTGAGTTTATTTTCTCCATACTGTTATCTAGTTTTTCCTAAGAGCTGTTTATTTAAAATCATTTCTTTCACTATTGTTTGCCTTTCCAAATTTACCATATATGAATGTCTTCCATTTATTTAGATCTATTTTATTGTACTGATCTCCCATTTTTCTGTTTTATGTTAATACTGTACAGTTTTAATAACTATTGCTTACCTTGCCTTGTTTGCTTAGAGGAACCTCCTGCTAAAAGATTTTCAAAACGTATTTCAGTATGCTTGCCCACCGATTTTTCCTGATTATTATCATCATTATATTTCTTACTTTATAAAGTATTTCATTGGAATTTTAACTACCAGGGTGTGAAATCTAGGCAAAAACCTCGAGATATTGACCCTTCAATGCTTTAACTTCTGATCAGAAGCAGCCATGTAGGATTTTGTAATTTTCTTTGAATAGAAATTGTGTCATTTGCAAACAGTGATATTTTTATCTCTTCCTTCCCTATACCAATCCCTCTAGTTTCTTTTTGTTCCTATATTGTTATGACAAGCGTCTGTTAAACTATGCTAAATAAGAGTCGCGATAAGGGACATTTTGGGTTAGTTCCTGTTTTGGGGGGCACACTTCTAGTATTTCTCCACTCAGTATCTGCAACCCCCAGGGAAGGTTGGGTACATGATTATACACAAGCAACATCTTTATCATATTTAGGGGTAAATCCCCTCAACACCTATTTTTAGATTTCTGATGCTTTATAATGCATGTATAATTATTCCCTATATTTTTCTACATCTACTGAAACCAACTTCATTCATTCATCAAATGTTTGTTGAGCATTGGTTATATCCCAGGCACTGTGATAAATATTCAACGTTCTGATTTTTTATGGGTTATTTCTATTAAGATTAGTCTCTTTGTATTGAACCGGACATGTATTCCTGAAATAAGCCCTGCTTAGTAATTTTTCAAGACTCATTTTCCAAGAGTCTAAGTAACTATAACATTCATTTGGAAAAATTAATAGACAAGAATATTGAGATATCAACCTCCAAGAACCAGTTCAAATGCCACCTATTCCGAGAAGCCTTCCCAAACCTCGCTTTCTAAAAGTAGAGTTCTCAGCTCCTTCCTCTGGGCTCCCACAGTTCTCCCTCCCTCCATTACCATATTTATCTCAGCGGCTGCAATGCAATCTAATTTACATGTGTCTGCCCCCCAGCCCCTGACTCTATCATTGCCCTGTGGACAGAAGCATGGGTGGATCACCAACACTAGGCACCATGACTACTGGATGGGAGTTGCTTAATAAATATTTCCTAAGTATTCAGGTCATTCATCTATTTATTTCATAGGTGACTTTTGAAGCTATATTTTTAAGTGAAATTGATGTGTAAAATCTTTGGGATCAGCGGGGCATGAACAAGTCCATCCGATTCCAGGCACACACGGAGGAGCTATGGTCGTTGGGCAGGACTCCTGTCCGAGGAGACACTGGAGATTTCCAGCTAGAGGCTGGGCTCACAGTGACATCGGGGAAGGAGGCAGCATCAGATGAAGGTATAAATGGCCCCAACAAATGAGCAAAGCCCTGTGATAGGGGGAGCTAAGACAGGTGACCCTCTGTTACACAAGTATCAGGACATCTATGGAAGGTTAACAAGGTTACCCAGCTGGCTGGATGAGGCAAGACTCCAAACCCTGGCAGTAGGACTAGTCATGCTAGTTACTGGTTCTCAACACATGCTATGCACCAGATACCTTACACGATTATCTCTCTAACTACCTTGAAAGGTATATTCTATAGTTCTCACCACACACATAAAGAAACTGAGGCCAGTCAGGTTATATAATTTACCCACAGTCACAGAGTCAGTAAGTGGATGAGCTAGGATTCAGACTGATGTCTTCCCACCATACCTTGCTATCTCTAGCAAAGGGCTAGAACAGGGTCTCAGGCCCCCCACAGGACCCAGATATCAGACACGTTAGCAGAACAGGAACCAACACAGAAGCCTCTTAGAAGAACTGAGACTTAGAGAAGGAAATGGGACACAGGAACAAGGCAGGAGCCCTGCCATGTCAAAGCCAGAACAGCGCCTGTCAAAGCCAGAACAGTGTCTGAGGCCAGAATCCTGGCCGGAAGGGATCTGCATCTCCGCTTCCTCAGACAAGACGTGACTCTAAGAGCTGAGGGCAGGGCTGAGCTGCAGGAAGTAAACGGTGTGTATGTGGGAGGGGGGAGATAATGCAGACTAGGTCTGGGTACGTAAGCCCCTCTCAGCAACAGAGACTGCAAAGAGAACCAGTGTCTAGCCAAGAAGGCCCTCCACTGCCACAGGGAACACCACCTGCATTTAGAATGAGTGTTCATGGAACATGGAGAATCTGACTTTGAACAAACAGCTGAAAACCTTGGCCTTTGGTTTCCTTCCCTGTAAAGTGTACAGACGGCCTGTGCATGTCCTATGGATCCTGTTCCTCATCTTGAGAGTCTTCGCCTTAGCAGCACCCTTTAAATCAGGGGTCCTATGACGTACACAGAGGCTTCGAGATACTTGAAGCCCATACAAGCAAAAGAAAAATTGGGGTTTTTGGTGTGCATGAATGGGGGTGCGCATATTTCTGGAGAGGAAGTCCATAGCTTCCATTATATTCCCAAAAGGCTCCATGGATAAAAAGGTTCAGATCAACTGATCCAAATGTCAGCGAAACCAGTGGAAGCTAGACAGTGGTGCTAAGTCCAGGCAGTCAACTCAACCAACCAAATATGCCTAAAAGCATTCTGTAGCCACAAACTCTCCTCTACCCTCTCAGACCACCTGGAAAACGTGTGGTCACTAATGAACCCAGACAAAGTGACTGGTTGGGTCAGGGCACCCCACCTTTACGACTAAAAGTATGAATTTTACTGCGACAGTCAGAAGCATCATCTTTACACAGTTGATGGGTTAGCTAAATGCTGGACACTTGGAGACTTTAGTGCCCAAGGTCAGAAGAGCAGGTGCCATTTCCACTACTTTCTGGTTCCCCAGGGGTTAGCCCTACCTGGAGCTGGTCAGAAATGCAGAATCTGGGGCCCGCTGGATCAGAATCTGCACCTAACAAGGGCTCCAGCCCCCAGGTGATTCGTGTGCATCTTAAAGAAGCACTGCTGGACTTGTGTGGTCGAAATTTTAAAAAATGAAGGATGGCTCTTTCCGTCTCCGGCTGCCACACCGAGAGGAGTTGTCACTATGTCAGCACATCTGCCAGGGATGGTCCAGCTTCCTGATAAAGAGGAACAAGCAGATGTACAGCACGGAACCCGATAACCTGAAGGCCCGCAACTCTTGCCACTACGACGGGCTGATTCACCACAAGACCATGGGCGTGGAGCCGGGGGCCGACGGCAAAGGCGTGATGGTCGTCATGCAGCGGAGATCCGGCCGGCGAAAGCCGGCCACCTCCTACGTGCGGACCGCCATCCACCTTTAGCAGCATCAGGCACGTGATCCGCAAAAGCAAGTAGCGCCCGGATCTGCGCCTGGCCGCCATCCGCAGAGCCTGCGCCATGCTGCGCAGGCAAAAGCCAGCGATGGTGAAGAGGAAGCGGCCCCCCTCCACCGAGAGCGCCTGAACCGTCCCCCACCCTCACCCCCGCCACCAGCAATAAAGGTGTCAGCTGACCTTTCTCAACCAAAAAAAAAAAAAAAAAAATGATAAGAATGTGAGCAAAAGTCCAGAAGAGAACAAAAGCCAAACGCTGGCTTTAGAAAAAATAATGAAATTACTAAACCATGGGCCCAATTAATTTCAAAAGAATTAGAAAAGTTAGAAAAGAAACAAAAAGCCCTAATGAATGAGCCATCGATACACTGTTTAAGGGATTTGTGCAACCTTAAACAAATAACTGAAAAACAAAGTTAAGATGATACTTACAAAAGCAAAAGGAAAGATAGTTGAACTGATCAGTAACAAGATAAATTAGAAAAAGGCAAAACAAACAAACAAAAAACCCATAAGGGAAAAGCTACTGGCTTAATGGGCTCTTTTGAAAGTCTTTCTATAACGTGTAAATATTTTTTAAATCACTTGAATATATAAGTAAAATATTCATCCTTTCCTTTTTACAAATTAAAGCATGCAATTTAAAGCTGAAGCCTATAATACCACCCCAGTCCCCGAAGGGCACCTCTGCCATGAGCTTGGTGCTCATCGTTCAGGCCTGTTGTGTATGAACACATAATTGCACCAAAAATATGATACTGTCAAAAATATGATACCATTTTATTTTTTAAAAATGGCATCATACTGTGCATATCATTCTGCAATTTGCTTTTATCACTCAACAGTACATTTTTGAGACCTATTCTTATCACAAGGTATCAATCTAATACATTCCTTTTAACTACTCTTGCGATATTTTTCCAACATTTTTGACTCAGTCCTACAATAAGAACTGTATTGTTGTGACCCAGTTCACACTTGTGAATATGCAAAACTGAAATAAAAATCTCACTATTTACCCGCACTATGTGCAATGCACTCCGTTATTTTCTACATCTTGTTTCACACTGTATCACAACCCATTAAATTGATTTATTGCCCCACTAATCGTCTGAACAATCCAAGTTTTATTTAGCTCTTACTAAATAAATAAATATTTATTCATCCATTCTATTGATGGATATTTACATAGTTGTCTTCAATTTTCCACTATTACAACAATATTCAATAAACACTGTGCATGTATGTGAATGTTCCTCTAGGCAGATACCAGGAGTGGAACCAGAGTCCTAAAATATAGGAATTTATAATTTAGATAAATATCACAAATTGCCTTCCAAAGCAGTTGTATCCATTTACTCTTGCCAGCAATGTACAAAAGCACCTTTTCTTTTCAGCCTCACCAAGTCATCGTATCATCAACGTTTTGATCTCTTCCAATCTGATAGGTTACAAATGCCATTTTACTGTGCTTCTGATTTGCATGTTTTATTTTAAGAAAGTTTGTGAATCTCCTTTTTTTACAAGCCATCTACCCTTCTTTTCCTGTGAATTTCTGTTTCTGTCTTTTGACCGTTTTTCAAATTAAGTCAAGGATCCTTCCTTATATCTAAGAGATCTTTGTGTATTAAAAAATTTAGTATCTTTATTATATATGTTGCAACTATTTTTTTCTCAGATTATCACCTGTCTTTTGACTTTATAATGTTTTTCTTATGCAGAAGTTCTCATTTTGATGTTGTCAACTGTATCAATCTTATATTATATGTCTTTGGGATTTGTGTCAAACTTAGGAAGGTCTCTCTAAGACTATAGAAAAATTATTCTAATACTTTTATACTTTCATTCTTTATTTAAATCTTTGATCTATCTTTGACAGATTTATTTTGATCTAAGGCACAAAGTAGGGATCCTATTCTCTGCACACATCCCTCCCCCACAGACAGTTATCTAGTTGTGAAGATACTATCTCTCCCCATAAATGTGAAATTCTGCCTTTATCATAAATTACACACACAAAAACACACACATATTTATTGGGGGCCTTCTATTCTATCCCACCACCTGTTCAGTCTATTCAGTACTAAATTATCTTAATCATTGTAGTTTTTAAAATAGTATCTGTTAGAGCTAGACCTTCGTTTTTCTTTTTCATAATTTTTTATAAAAGTTCATGTTAATTTTTCCATATGAATTCAGAATCAGCTTTTCTACCATCAAAACAGTCTTATTGGTACTTTTATTGTGATCTCATTTTAAATGTACAGAAGAAGTGATATTTTTATAACACTGACTCTTTCTAGCCATGGTTGTATTATCTTTCTGTTTAAGTCTTTTATGCCACTTTGTACAGTGAAGTTACATATAATTTTTATTAAGCTTATAACTAGGTATTTTATCTTTTGTTGCTTACATAAATACGATTTTTTTTTCTTCCATCATGCTTTCTAGTTGGGTATTGTTTATGTGTGGGAGAGCTACTAATTTTTGTGCATTATTTGTGTACCCAACTACCTTAATGAATCCTTTAATTGTTTGTCTTTTAGTTTTGCCTTCTACTAGTTTTCATACCTCTTGTGTCCTTCTCTTATCTAATCATATTAGCTTATCCCTCCAAAACAAGACTATATAATTATGGTGCTTAATCATGATTTTAATGGGAATGCATCTAGTACTCACCATTTCAATGTTAAGCAAAATTTGGTTGCCAGCTTGACAAAGATGTATTTTTAAAGATGAGGAGGTATCTAATTATTCCTACATCATGACTTTTTATTAAAAACAGATGACTATTTCTTCATAAAACTTTTCGGCATCTTATTTTTTTCTTTAGCTCCTTTAATATGGTGAATTTTACTAATAGAAATCGTAAAAGTACCCTATCCTTGCATTCCTGTTCTGAAACCCACGTGCCTATGGAGTGCTGATGGGCTGCTGGATTCTATTTGCTAAGTGCGTTATTAGGATTTTGTATGGATATGCAAAACTTGGATCACTTTGTAGTTTTGTGTGCACATAGTGTTCTTTTGTCACATTTACACTAGCTTCATAAAAAGAATTTAAGCATTCTTTCTTTCTTTGCTTTAGAACAATTTAAATAGCACTAGAATCACCTGTACTTTCAATATTTCAAAAAATTTACCTATGAAACTGTCTGGTCCTATGACTATTTTAAGAAACAGCTCTTTAATAACTTTCTCAATTTCTTCTATGGTAATTAGTCTGTTTACATTTTACTCTATTGTGGTGTCAGTTTTTGTTTGTTTTTTTTTTAATTTTTAAAGAACACATACTCTCATATTACATAAACTGTTTCTAAACTTAGAAAAAAATCCTACCAGCATTACTGTAAAAAGTAAATATAATCTCCAACCCAAAAGGCCTGGTTCCTAATTTCTACTCCGACCCCTCCTTGCTCCTCCTTAAGGCCTCACCTTTTCTCACCACCAGATTCATGTACAAAGAAAATGGACAGGTTTGCAATAAACCAGAAACATGCTAGTGCTCCTCCTCCGCCTCCAGTGCCATCAAGGGAGGACCATAGACGAATGGCCCAACTCCTCCCATCTCCCTCAATGGAGTCCCTTCCAACTCTTCTGAGCCTCTTTCCAGAGTCCTCACCGATCCTACCCCATCTTTGAGGCCAGCATCCCACCACACGTCACTCACACCAAACCCTCGGCCTCCTGATGGAGAGACATCAAGGAATCCACAGGTGTTCATGACCAGGCACATGCCAGATGCCTGGGGTACCGGGCATGAAAGGGTCCTGCCCTCTAAAAGAGTGTTATGTGAGTGATGGGTGAAGACTTGTCCACAAGTAATAACAAGGCCCAGAGGATTAGGTACAAAATAGCACAGCAGAGCAAACCAAGAATTCAGAAGACAGAAAAATCTCTGGTCCACCAGCAAGGCAGTGGGAAAGATACTTGAATCAAGGGACCCAAAGCCAGGCTGAAAGAGAATCAGTCCAGTGCGCTGATGGTAGGTATGCAGTGGGACGCTGCCTGGCCAGGGACGGGGGCAGATAAGCCTGGACACCGGGGTACCTGGGAGCCCCAGCGAGAGGTCTGGACACGACATAGTAGGCAGTGGGAGCCACTGCGGGCTCCCGTGCAGGGAAGTAACAGGAAGAAAGTGGTGTTTTGGTCACACCCCCCACATACTATGACGCCAGACTTGCATTCAAAGAAATGACTAGCTGTGCCAAGAACTCGGCGAGCTGTGAGGGAGGGCCGTAAACCACAACCCTATGCTGATGCCACAAGGGACAATGGACGGACACACACACACACACACACACACACACACACACACACACACACACACGTGTCCAGGTTCTAATTAAAGACAGCAGGCTAGAATCATACCACAGCACTAGGGTTTAAACAGTTTATTGCACTACACAACAAAAACCACATTGCCACAAATCTCTAATTTCACAGGGCATCTGTGCTAGCCAAGCGCTTCTCTAAAGTGCACCCGGATCACCTGAGGATCTTGTTAAAAATGCAGATCCTGATTCTGCAACTGTGGGTTCTGCATTCATATCTAACAAGCTCCAATGTTACGTAGGATGCCACTGATCTGGGGACCACGCTTTGAGTGGCAAAGGACTAGATGATACCGAGGCTCTAGTGAGCTTCAAGGCAGCAGATTATGGATATTAATTACAGGCAGAAAGAGAGAGCTGAGGGATTTCTGGGGTCTACACAGAGCACCCAAACTAACCAACTCAGTTTCTATTAAAAAATTCACCACAGGGGTTCAGTAATAGACAGGGCTTCCTCAAAGCCACTTGTAAATGGAAACCACCCCTGTATTTCACAACTACCATCTAATTACTCTCCCTGTAACCTTTCACAGCAGTCCTAAGCCAGCTCTTTCAAGGGCTGATGCCACTAATCAAGTCATAAAGCCTTAAAGTGTCATATTATTAGTCTTGATAACAGAGAGTAAAACAAACCCAACAACAATCCCATTTGCCTTGCCTCCAGCTGAGGCCATTAGTTAGGCTAACATTACATTCTGGGTCAAGGGGAAATGCATTTAGCCAGTGAGAATCTGCTATCCAGATGGACCAAGCAAGAGAAATTTATCAGTTCTTTTATGATCCTCTGAGAAGATTCTGGAAACCGAACATGATCTGCCACAATCCTAGCAACTTCTTTATCTACCTCCTTAGGTAACTTGGAAGCTTGGAAGAAGCTTCTGCCTCTCCCCACCGCCTCTGCCTCTCCCCTCCCCTCAAGTTGCCTCCTTAGGCAAAGAGTGACCCACTTCAAATCAACCCCATCACAAACCGCGACGCTCCTCGATACGGCTCTATTCTGAAATCAGATGGCCTGTGTTTCAAGCTGCATCCCTGTGCCACTTAGGAATGACATGGGTGGTCTAGGTAGACATGGACCCCACCTCCGTGTGACCCACAAACTACAGACACACACAAAGCCATCAATTCAATGAATCCGTTGTTTAATATGTGCAGAACCTCAACACCCTAATATACTATGAGGATTCAGGAAACACAATACCTGAACTTGAGAGTTCGCTGAAAGGAAATATTGTGCCCCATGATTATGCAGCGACCATACTTTAAGTTTTTCAGATGGCCAGCACCCACCAATCTGGAGAATTTCCTATACTCGTCACCTCAAGTTCTACAAGAAAAACGCGGCTACTGACGACTCTTCCATGAAGACTAGGCTATTGGCCCTGGAAAGAAATAAGCCTGACTGAGGACATGTTCTGTTGGGGGTGAGTTGACTAAGCAATACCTGAGGAACAAGAATTAATCTGTCCTCCAATGGCCATGGGCAAATGACTCACCCAAGTTACACAGTGAGTTTTAAAGCTGAGAGTGGAACTTGGGTCCCTTAACTTCCAGATCGAGGTTCTTTCAACTAAATCCTGCTCTCCTCACTTCCACTTTGAAACTCCTCTAAGAAATTAGAAAGTCTGCCACTTCTTTGTTCTTTATTTGCACCTCCTCCCTCCCCCGCTCCAACCTCAACCAACCTTTAGAATCCTCTTTCTCTTGGGGAAGCCACATAATTTAACCCCTCTGAGAGCTGGTCCAGCTCTCTGTGAAATGGGTCGAGGACAAAGCAAAGTCACATCCCCTTTTCAGGACTTCGTTTCCTCTTCCCTAACAAGAAGAGGTTAGTAGAGATGACATCTAAGATCTTTTCCAGCTTTAAACAGAATCAATGAAAACTTCACTTTGCAGTTAGGAGGAAATAAGGGCTCTCCCTAGCCATGGGGGAGGATGGGCCACAAGGCAACTGATAAGAAGTTCCAGTACACAAAGAACCTGTCCACCAGTCGCCTCCTGTGGTCCGCACAGAGCTTCCCCAGCCCAGAGAAGAGGAGAAACAGCCAGCTGTAGCTGTCTTCACAAATTTGCCAGAAAGAATTAATTAAAGTTCTTTGTTGCACTGCGATATTATTTTCTTTTTAATGACTTTTTAAATTATAAAACTGATTCATGTTCATTACAGAAAACAAAAAACATTTTATTTTTAATAACTTTAAAAACATAAAATAAATGTACATTCATTGCATAAAAATCAGAAACTTGTTAAAAGAAAATCCCAACTGTAAATAAATCTAATTCTATTTGTTAATTAAGTCACACCCCAATTGAGAATCAAAGAAACAAGATTTGGAACTGACCTTAGAGACGTACAGGTTGCATCCCGGGCAACACCATATAATGTGAGGGGGAATAGTCGGGGATCCACGGTAATGATCCAGTCCAACCGCCCTCTCTCCACAGTCCCTAACAGGTGGCCACCCAGCCTCTGCTTGAACACTTCCTACTTTCCAGCCTTTTCCAGGCAGCCTGAGCCATTTTGGGGAAGCTCCATCAATGGTTTTTCCTGCAGTAGAGGGTAGTCATTCTATGCAAAGGCTTGTGAGAGACCTGGACTTGGGTTCATTCCACACTCAGCTTCATATATGCTCCAGGACTCTGGGAAAGTCACTTAGCCTCTTTGAACTTGAATTTCCTCATCTCTAAGATGGAAACAATAACACTTGCATGAAAAGGGCCATCGTGAGATTTAAATGAGAAAATGTATATAAGCACCTAGCAAAGTGCCTAGCCCAGTGTAATTGCTCAATAAACAAGTAGTAGTATTAAATGGTAGCTCACAACAAAGGCTTTCCAACTTTTTCCACCTTACCCCTAACAAAAAAATTATACTTTATATCATGACTCAGTGCATAAAATATCTATATATTCCATATAAATATATAAAACTGAACAAATATTTTCAAGAAACGATGCTGACCCATACACATCTGATCTACTCAAGATTTTTTTCCTCTGCTATTTCTTCCTTTCTATTTTATTTTATTTTCTTAAATTGCTGGTCTTGATCACTAATTGACTGCACAACCCACTATGGATTGTAAATTGCAGTTCGAAAAACACTGACTTATACTAAGACCACATATCTCCTCCTGTAGCTTCGCCCTTTCAATTCTAGCTTTATCTTCTGGAACCACACAGAACAACTCTGCACCATTATCCACATGGTAAACTTTCAAGCATTCAAAGCATTCCCTGTTCTCTCAAGCTGTTGCTGTACACGATCTGGCTTCCTGATCCCACTTCGTCCACATTGCCTCCTCTGGACTCCATCCTTCCTCTGCAAGCTTTCCTCTTTCGCTCACTGCTGCCCAGGAGGGCCATGCTCACTTAGCAGGTGCTCTGCTCCTCCAGTGGCTTCTAACTGCCCTCAGGTCGAGCAGCCTGACATGAGCATCTTTTTCAATCTTCCCACCAGATGTGCTCTTCATCCCCAGAAGAACTCATCTTGGTTTCTTCCAGCCCATTCCAACTCCTCTCTGGTTCTTTCAAACTAAGGTGTTCCCTCTAGCTTTTGCTCTGTCCTTCCACAAATGACGTTAGGACGCCTCAAGGCCCATTGACGAGAAGAGCGAAAGTGAGGAAGAGTTTCGATATGTGTATTTGAGCCTAAATCTACCACCAGAAATTGCTCCCTTCTTACTCATCTTTGAACGAGCTCTGCCTGCTAAACCTGGAACCAAACTGAGAGGCCTCATCACCCAGCCACTTCTGTCCTTTCATGGTGAAAGCGGCCCTGCAACAGGGAATCTTACACCTGGCTGCAAACACAGCCCTTCAGAGATGAGATCTCCCAGCACCACCTTGCATGTGCAGGAAACGATAGGTATCAGATACAGCCACACTTTCCCATATCCTACCTGCATCTGTGGTCATCAAAAAATTCATTCGTAGTAACAAAAACTAAATAAATAAAATGCACCTAGTGTCACTACTCTAATGGATAACATTTTGCAATTTGGGTTTAAAAAAAAAAAGTTTCCAAAGCAGAAACAGGAAAGTCTACTATACCTTCAGATGTGAGCTGGCTCCTCCTCACTCCCATCTCTACCATTGCACTTGGGGGATCTTGTCGCAAACACAGTCAAGAAAGTCTCTTCTATAGAAGGAAACTTCACACTCCCTCCACCCAACATTTATGGTTTTGATGTATATCTGTATCCGTAAATAATGTATTTTAGATTTTTTGTTGACTTTAAAATTTATTCAAAAGATATCATGCTGTATGGAACATTCAGGGTCTTGCTTTTTAAAATTCAACCTTAAAGAGTACCAAGATTCACTCATATGGCTGCATGCAGATGTTGCTCATTCACGTTACTGCTATAAATAAACAGCCCATCAGATGCCACAATGTATTTATCCATTCTCCAGATGATGAGTATTTGGATTTCTAGTTTTTTCCTGTTATCAACAGTGCTACTAGGAACCTTCTTAGTACACATCACCTGGTGAATACACAAATGAGTTTCCACGATTATTATATACCTAGGAGGGGAAATGCCAGGTCATGCAGTATGTGCACGTACAACTTACAAGATAATAAGACCAAACCGTTTATCGAAGTGGATATATCAGTTTACCCTCCTACCATCAGCATGTAAGAGGCCATATAATCTATGTCCTCTCCGACACTCACTATTACACAGCTTCCTAATGTCTGACAATCGAATGGGGATAAAATGGACTCTCACTGTGATTTGTATTCCCTGATTACGAATAGAATTACGTATCTCATAAAAAGAGACATCCTCTCCCAACCTAATGCCCTGTACTTTTCTTTCACATCTCTTATCAGAGTCTATAATTAAACATAGGTGGGATTACTTGATTAAAGCCCATTGCCAGGCCTATTTTCTTCACCACTGTACACTGTACAATAGGCACAAAGCAGGCCTTCTGCGTATGTGTTGAATGAATGAATGCATGAATAGCTGAGTAAATGAGACTATCCAGTTAGTCTTCAGACTCTAACCTGATTTTATTAAAAGCCTAGGCTCATGAGTCAGGGTCTAGTCTCCCCCAACTGAGTTATCAAACGAGGAGGGGTGATGAGGTATAACCTCCAAACCTGGACTGAAGGGAGAGAAAGGTCCACAGAGGATGGAATCAAATCCAGTCTTGGTCCAGGACAATTCACAGCACTGCCTTAGTAACAATAATAGTAAACCGACAACTACTGTTGTGAACTGCGGGCCTAACATGGACCACACATTTCACACCAAATAGCACCTATTATTTATATGGCGTGCTTATTCTATGTCAAGCAGTGTATTACATGCTTACTGGATTACTCATCTGATCCTTACAACATTTCTACAGAATGGATATGGCAGCCCCATTTTATAGCAAAGAAAACTCAGGTTCAGAGTCTAAGGAAGTGCCCAGTCACAGCACATAAGGGCAAACCCAGAATCAGAGTCAAATCAAGGTCAGTCTCACCCCAGAACCCCTACCCTTTCCACACATCGGCCAACCCTGTCGCCTGGGGTTTGTCTTCTCTGCATGAGGCTGCCTCTCCTCCCCTCCCAGTCAACCCCCACAAAACTCTTCAGACTCCAAGTTTTGTTCCACAGCTCACAAATGCTGTCCCTGCACTTGGGGAGTAGTGCTGAGCAAAGGGTCAATCTGTCACTTAAATGTCTGCACTGACAACACACTTTATCTGACATATCCCTGGCTGCAAGATGCTGGGCATCATTCAGGAGGTTGGCACAAGGACATCACATGCCTGGTTCTCCCAGAGTTCTCCCAAGTCAACGGTTCCCACCAGTAGAGGTTCTGCAAAAACCAGCTCCTTTTCAACTTTGAAAGGGTTTTACTGCAACTGGAAACAAACATCTAACAAATACCTACTATACTCGGGCACATGACATGCCTTAACTCAGCAAGAAATACTATGTAGCCACTGAAATTATACAATTCAGGCCAATGCATGGAAACATGCATGTGAAATTATGTTAAGTGGAGGTAAAAGCAACTCAAAAATAGTGTCTACATGCCAAGTTAAGCACACACAGTACCCCCAGACACCGGCAGATAATATAAATAGAACTGAGTGTTCATTAGAATCTTTAGTAAAGTTACTTAGGTTTCTAATGTGCCCCCACCCCCACCCCACCCGCACAACAAAGCTGCTTGTCAACTATTTTAATGAGTCTGGTTTCAAAGCAATGCTACTAATAGTAGCAAAGAATTATTCCCAGCAAGAATGAAAGCTCCTTAAGGGTCATGATCATCTCTGTTTTGCTCACAGCTTTCTCTAACAAAGGGGTTGAAGGGATCAGCAACTATGGCCTGCCTGCCAAATTCCACTGCCTGGTTTTGTAAATAGTTTGGAACGCATCCATTTATGTGTTGTCCATAGCTGCTTTTATGATACAATGGCAGAGTCCTTAGGACAGAGACATGGCCCACAAGGGTGAAAATATTTACTTTCTAGATTTTCAGAATAAGTTTGCCAATCCTTGAGTTAATGTAAACATATTACATTATGTTTATTCCGCATATAATGAGGGATTCAATATTTATTGAATTAATTATTTCAAATAAACCCAAATCAAGCTAATACATAAGAAGGAAGACCTTATGTACTTATGTACCTAGGATGTATAGTAACAAATGCTTAACCAATAGGAAATAAGCTCTTTCACATGTCAAAAAAAAAAAACAAAAAACGGGATTTCTGACATCCTTAGTAGCAGGTATGCCTAGAGCAGTTTCTTCCACGGTAGAGATGGATCACACCAAGTCATGTACATTCCAGTGAGTAACAGCAGGTATGGGCTTGGCAGGCCATCTGGCTAGTAGTAGGAATCAAGTCTGGGTAACAGGTCAAGATGCTGTAATAATACCCAAGTGGGACTCAAAGCAGCCTTCTGGCCTCCCTAGCCTCATATTCTAAACAGCTAAGCTACAGGCCCAGACTGACTAGGGTGAAAGCATTTCACTTATTTCCTAAGTAGCTTCTGGTTGAGAGGATGCATCGGTAAACAACTGTAAACTCCATTATTTTCCCCTTAATTTATCAGTACATCTGTATTATAACGAAACTGCATATTTTTAGATCTGCCAACTAGATTTTTCAGAGGCTGATCATTTGGCTGCTGGCTTTTTGAAGTTCTTATGGCCCTAGAACCAGAAGACAGGAGAGAGGAAATGAAAAGAGGTAAACTCAAGGCAGTTGGTGTCGTTACTTTATTAGCAGATGAGACACCAAGATATCTGGGGTGGAGGGGTGGTCGAGGGTAAAACCCCAGGTCTTGAGAGCCAAGGTTGTCCTCAGGCCTCCTCTTTCAGATCGCCACATCTGACACCACTGCACGCTGAGAGCCTATCAATAATTTTGTTATACTGACCTACTCTTGTAATGATCCAAGAGTATTACTAAGTTCCTTTTCTTTATTCATAAGGAAAAATCGAAAGTCAAAAAGAGATTCAGAGCTGGAGCTCTGAGGCCTAGAACAAACCTTTGGCCTGCTGAAGTCAGAGGACAGGTCTGCCCCAACTACGAAAAGCCTGAGCATGGATTCATTTAGGGAAATGTTTCAAAAAGAATGCTGGGAGGAGTCTAAGCCACTTCCGCACAGACCGCTGCGCCTCCTCCCTCCCTTCCACACACATTACTTATTCCCAGCAGGCCATCCCACTTCTCAGGAACCCACAGATCCAGGAGAAGTTCAACATACTGGCTCTGAGCCACTGGGTTACATCCAAGGTCCCCTGGTAGTCCCTCCTGCAGAATAAGTAGTGACTTGGAAATCTGACTCCAGTCTCAGGCCCACATGCCCTTCAAGCCTGTCTGCACCACAACAGGCACTCCACACTGCTGCTGAACAAATGAATGAAATCCACTCATTATTTTAAGCGGAAACGAAACGTCACACTCGAGGAAGACCACACTCCTAATTTCTCCTGTGACATTAATCCTGCAACTGAACCACAGGAAATGGACCTCACTTCTCTCTTCTCCTCTTGTCTCTCCACCTTGCCTTTTTCCTTCCATCCTGAGTACCGGTGACCAGAGAAACTTCACTGCAGGAACGTCGGATTCTCCTCCCTGGCTGACAACAGACTCTCCCTCAGATTTACCCTGGGAGGGCTGGGAACCCTGCTCTCCTGGACCCGGCGGGCTTCAGGCTGTCCTAAGTGAACCAACCACACGAGAAAACCAAGGAGGGACAATGGAAAAAATCACCCGCTGCTGCTGCCTCCTCTCACTTTCCCCGGGGCCTCAGCTCTGTCAGATTTTGAAGCATAATGAGTTTTGTTTCATAACAGTCTTAAATGAACTGGAAGGGGGAAGGGGATGACAATGATAAAAATCTTAATTAAAAAAAAAATTCTTACCGGCTAAGAGATTTTCCAGATTCTAAGATGTGATCAAAGTCTCTTGAGCTGGGGGCCCTACAAGGACCCGGTATTCAACATACATTTACTGAGTGCCTACTAGGTGCCTGGCATGATTCTGGGTGCTTAGGATGCTGCAGTGAGCAAACACACAAAGGTCCCTTCCTGCAGCTCATATTCCAAGAGGGAGGAGACAGGCAATAAAGATAATGAACAAGTAAACTATATGGAATGTTAGAGGTTAAATTGTTTTGGGAAAAAAAAAAAAAAACATAAAGGGGATGGGGAAATCAGGCAGGAGGCAGGGTGCAGTGTTAAATACAGCAGTGAGAAAAACCTCAAAAAGAAAGCGACATCTGAGCAAAGACTTAAAAGAGAAGAGAGCGAGGGAGATGGGTATCTAAGTTCTGGAAGAGCAATCCAAGCAGAGAGGATGATGGTCTGTGCAAAGGCTCTGAGGCAAGAACATGCTGGGTGTGTTCAAGGAATAGCCAGGAGGCCAGTGCAGCTGGAGGAGGGTCAGCAAGGTGGAGAACAGTGTGACAGAAGCATGGTTGAGAGGGGGCATGGTGTCTTCAGACCATTGTAAGGACTCTGGTTTTCAGTGACTTAAGAAGTGGCCTTAAAGGGTTGTAAGCAGGGAAGGGACAGGTTCCCCCTTCAATTCTTCCCATCCTGTCATTCTACCTGGCAACCTTCTTTGATACTATTTAATAAATATGGCTCGAAGCAATCTTTCCTGCAAAGCCTTCTCTAATAAACTAAAAATTATAAACTCAATCCAAAGAAAAACAACCAATTCTCCAATCTACCTCCCTCCAAAATTAATACTGGACGCAAAAGGGAAGGTAGGTACGAAGATGAAGGGGAGAATGGGTACCAGGAAAATATGACACAGAAAGGCATCGAGATATACATGGAAAAGTACAGAAAGCTCCAAAGAGAAGCAAAGTTCAACAGGTTCCTTACTCTCTTCATCCTCTCTCTGCAGCTTATTAGATCCAAAGCACCAGCACTTAGTTTTTTCAATCCTTGTTGCCCTGTGGCTGGCCTGTGGCCTGATACTGCAATCAGAGGAGTATCTCTTTACACCTCTTTACTCTTTATCCTGATGTTAAGTGGAACTGGGAAGAGAGGGAAAAGAAAGATTACTCTTCCTCTCTGAACTACAAAGGCAGTGGCCCAGCTAACACTAACCAGTCAAACCAGAGATGGAAAGAGAAAGTTCCCTGTCATTAAATCCACATCAGGGATCACCGACAGATTCACTGCAAGCCACCAGGCAATCTTACCTGGTCAATCTATAAAGTGAGCTGCCATCACACAGCCCCCATACCATCAGCAACTTCTGTCCACAGCACCTCCTTCCCCACACTGTCCCCACATTCACACACATCCCCCAGCAACCATACTGCAGAGAAAAATAATGCCCAATTAAGAAAAGACTAGGGAAGCCCTGGAATAAGCTAAAATTGGTAGAAAGGAAGTAATAAATTAAAACAATTAGCTCCAGGTGGTACAGTGTAGTTGCTAGAAGCATGAGCTCTAAAGCCAGAATGCATAGCACAGTTCTGCGTTCGGATAAGTGTGTGATCCTGGACAAGTTACCTGTGTGACCTTGGACAAGTTATAAAACACGTACAAGAATGTCTGGCACATGATAAGCATTACATGATTATTTTCAAAGAAAGAAAACCACTTTTTTTGAAAAAGGGAAGCTTCTTTCTCAACCATCTGAGAGAAAAGGTCTACAGTTTTATTTATGTACATGACACATGCACGAAAACAGTCACTACTGATTAATATTTTAAACTGATAATTCCTATTCCATACTTTTAAAATATTAATAAAATGCTCTGGCACAAAGATATTTAGTGCATTATTTATAAAAGTAAATTATGGGAAATGATCTGAATATCTGACAATAGAATGATTGAGAAAATCGTAAAAGCCATAAGGGTTTTTGTGCTGATATTAAAAATGACTTAATGAAAAAATTTTAAAGATACAAAAATACTTATAGTGCCAAATAAAGGATACAAAATTAGACTTCACTTTCAGCTATTATGACATAACAGCTATTAAACTAAACCCTCCAAATAGAACACCTATAAAAGGTAGATAAGCTACCAAACAATAATAACAATTGTGTGAAAGTATGGGAACACAGCAAAACAGCTAGGACTTGAGGGACAAGCTCCTAGAAGAAAGGGAAACTCAGTGAGGTGTACATTAGCAGCTAATGTTTTCCCTCAGGATATTTTCCCATCTGGTAGAAGGAATACTGAGGTAAAATAAAAAGCAGCATATTCAAGCTTGCAGCAGTTTCTTCCTGGACTGAGAAGACAAAATCTAGAGTTCAGGGCTACAAAGACATCCAGGATTTGACAGGCCAAGATCCCAGAGAAAAGTGAACCACACAGAAGTGAGCCTAGGGTTCTGCAGATTTCTCCTCAAGGCAGTTGCTGATACTCAAGCCATGTGTGTAGAGGGCTAGACCCTGGAATCCAAGCAGAAAGACATTGTTAAAAGATCAAAAAGTTAAGCAGAAATTTTGGTGTTACAGAAGAGAAACAAAACTTGGAAATCTGGGCCTACCAATAAACACTCTAATAAAGACCTGACCTACAAGTAAGGGCAAATCAGAAATAGACTGAATCGAGGTGATTTGACATCCTGACTCTCTACATTTTTCCTGTAAAATGCTCAGCATTTAAGCAAAAATAACCAAATATGTCCGCAAATAGGACCTAACAGAGAAAAACACAATCGTGAAAAACAATCCCTTAGATAGGGAAATAGATAAAGAAGATGGGATACATATATGCAATGGAATATTACTCAGCCATAAAAAAAGAATGCAATCTTGCAACATGGATGGACCTAGAAGGTATTATGCTAATGAAATAAGTCAGAAAAAGAAAGATAAATATTGTTATTATTTCACTTATAATGTAGAATCTAAAAAACAAAATAAATGAAGAAACAAAGCAAAACAAACTCGGAGATACAGAGAACAAACTGAGTAGGGAAGGAGGTGTGCAGATGAGCAAAAACAGTAAAAGAAATTAAGAAGAACAAAATGCCAGTTATAAAATTAGTCATGGGGATGAAAGTTCAGCATAGGGAATATAATCAATAATATTGTGATAACTATGTATGGTGACAGGTGGGTACTATGCTTTTCACCGTAATCACTTCTTAAGGTATATAATCACTATGTTGTACACAAGAAACTAACATAATATTGTCTGTTAACTATAATTTTTAAAAAATATTAAAAATATAAAAAAACTAAAAAAATCCCCCCAAATATTTTATTATAAATATAAATATATAATATAAACATTTTCTATTTTAAATAAATATTGTTATATAGTATTTACATATAAGTAAAATTTTTACAAACAAAAACAAATTACGAATTGAATAGATGGGTTTGACATCAAATAAGAAACAGTAGGAGAGATGAACTGGTGAACTAGTAAATAGGTCAGTAGGAAAAATATTCATATTGAAGCACAGAAAATATAAAAATGAGCTTCAGGAACATATAGGATACCACAAAAGGGTCTAACATATATGAAGAAATCTAAGATAAGAGAAGTAAAGGGGCAAAAGCAGTATTTTTTCTAAACCTGACAAGAAAAAAATCAAGCCATGAATTCTAGAAACACTCCAAACTCCATGGGGAATACACACACACTCTTATACACATCATAATAAAACTGCTAAAAAAAAAAAAAAGCTAACAAGAAAAAATATGTTACTTTCGAAGGAACCACAATAAAACTGACAGATGATTTTTTAATAGAAATGAAGGAAGCCAGAAGACAATGGAATGATATCTTTAAAGTAGTTTTTAAAAAGAGACAAGCTAGAATTTTATATCCAGTAAAAATATCCTCCAAATATGAAGGTGAAAAAAATTTTCAGACAAACGAAAACCAAGAGAATTATGACACCAGCAGACACCCTCCACCACGCACGCACACATGCACGCATGCGCACACACACACACAAATGAAAAACTAAAGGCCGTTCTTCAGACAAAAGGAAATTAATCTGAAAGAGGAACGTGAGCATAGTTATAAAGGAAGAAATGAAGAATACCAAAAAAGTAAACAAGTGATTTAATCTAAGTTATTATTGTTTTTTTAAAACAATGTCTTATGGGGATTGATATACAGAGAGAGAATTAAAATCATAAGACATAAAAAGACATTGAGGAAGTAAAAGGATTATAGTGTTGTAAGAAGCTTGCATTGTCCAGGAAATGGTTAAAGTATTAGTTTAGGGTAGGCTCTAAAAAAAAAAATCACACACACAAAGCATCCAACTATGTAGTCATTCATTCATTCATTCATTCATTTAAAAATACTAGAAAGAAACACAATTTTTTTAAACAGAGGTTTATCAAGATGATGAAATAATGACTGGTTTTCATTTTCTTTATATTTTTCAGCATTTTCAGTAGAACAATTTTTTTCTCAATATTGGGTTTCATATAAAAATATTATAGTATACTTGAGGGAGGTGAAAGTAGCCTTCATTTTCTTATAAATTTCAAAAAAAGAAATTCCTAGAAAATTGGACAGAGACCCTGTAATTCCACAGCCAATTATGAGCAACATTTGTTCACATGAGTGAAGAATGTTCTTCCTCTGCTAACACAGACCAGGTATCTGACACATCCTGTGCCCCAGACAAGGAATGACTGACTGCTCACTCCCTCTGTTTGGTGAGAGAAGCACTCCTAAAATTGTCTTTCCATAAACATGAGGAAATTTTAACTCGGCAAAAAGAATCACTTTTGATAATAATTCATGTCACCTTCATAGGCTTTCCACAATAGACATCCAAAGAGCTTGCTAAGTTAATAAATAATAGTTATTATGCAAGAGACATTTGTACTCCACCTTGCAGCAAGAATAGAATCCCAGAGAAGTAAAATGTCTTGTTCAGAAGGTAGTCCATGCTACATAAGAATTACCATTTTTGAAAAACAGTAATATTAGGGCTAATGAAATGAGGTGGGTACACTCATATGCTGATAGTGTGAATAAAAATTAATTCTTACACCTGAAACATACTGGATTTCATTAACCAATGTCACCCAAAACAATAAGGAAAGAAGAAAATTTTTTAAAAATTAATTCTTAAATTCTGTTAGGAATAATTAGAAAATATTATCGAGAACCTTAAAAATGCCTACTCTTTTTAACATAGCAATTTTCCTTTCCAGGAATTTATCTTAAGAGAATAATCTGAGATGTGATCAAAAATTTATGTACCAGGATGTTCATCAAAGCATTATTTATAATAGTCAAAAATGATAAACAAGCTAAATGTCTAATAATAGAGACTAACTAAATAAATTATGGGACCCAGTACCTGGTACACAGTAGGTGTTCCATAAATATTTATTGAACATAGACTCCATTTGAGAGGCTACTAAACAACTATTTAAGAAAAATAATTTCCAAGGAATATTTAATGATCAATATATTAATGTACATTCAGAATAACTCCAATATTATTTTAAAGCATAATATCATCACTAATGTTTACTGAGAACTTACTATCTGCCAGGCACAGCCTCACATAATTCACATGTATCATCTCATTTTATCTCACCCAGCCCTACAGATCATTGTCATTATTTCCAGGGAGTCAAGGCTCAGAATCAAACCCAAGCAGTCTGACTTCAGAGCTTATACTCATAATTGCCAGACTATACTGCCTGAAAAAAATTCCAAAGGAAATTATTAAAATATTAATAGGAAGTAATTAAAGACTGTTTTGATTTTCATCCTTATACCTGTCAATATTTTCCAAATTCTCCATAATTACCATGTACTATTTGTAATCTCCCTCTCAAAAAGATAGTTCTGTAAATTACTCTCATTCACCATTTACACAGCTTCAGTGAAAAAGTCTAGTTCTAATGAAACATTAAATTGTGTCTTCTTCAGGCCTTAAAAGCAGGAGAGAACATTGTGTAAATCTGAGCCATGACATTCTGACTGTAGAGTCCACGACTTCCATTCCACAAATATGTGGCACCAACTGGCTTACAAGGCGTTGATTGATGGTATATACTCTGCCATTAATTGTCCCAATGACACATTCAAGTAGATGTGACCATTTCAGGAAACAGAAGTTTAGGAAAGTGAAGTGACTTTCTCAAGATCACACAGGGCACTCCAATTCTGGTCAAAGGTCTACCCACTATGCAGCCCAAACCTAGGCACCAATCATTCCCCCAAATCAAGTTAGGGTGGAGCTGAGAGCACGTTCACATCTGAGCACTTCTGGAAGCTACCAGTGTTGACCCCCACACACATCCTACCCAAAACCAAGATACGGTGCTGGAACCCAATCCTCACACAACTTCACCCCTTCATAAAACAATGATGCAGAAGAGTAAAGAATACGGCTTTATAGTTCTCAAAGCACTTTTGCATCTTTTATCTCTTGATGCTCAAAATAAACATCATCAGCCAGTAAAGCACAGGTATTAAGGATAAGGAATATATGCTCTGAGAGTTCGACTGCTGTCCAAGAACATCCCCAGAGGGACAGAGTGGTGCCCTTTCCACCATATTTGAACAGCAACATTTCTGAACAAAACTCTGGCCACACTGACTGGTAAGGCTAAACAGGAGGCAAGATAAAGGGGTAAATCACCTGCTTTTACAGTCACCCGGGTATGGTTCCTAGGTTTATATCTCTGCTCTACAATTTATCAGCCATGAGACCTGAGCAAGCCTCTTCAACCCTGTGTGCCTCTATTTCCTCACTTGTATAATGGGGATAATAAGGCCTCCCTCATGGGGCTGCTTAGAGTAGTGGTCCTTAACATTTTTTGGCACCAGGGATGGGTGCCCCTATGAGAATCTAATGATCTGAAGTGGAGCTGAAGCAGTGTTGCCAGCACTGGGGAGCAGCTGCAAATACAGATGAAGCATCGCTCGCTGGCCCGCTGCTCACCTCCTGTTGTGCACCCTGGTTCCTAACAGGCCATGGACTGGTACCAGGCCACAGCCCGGGGTTTGGGAACCCCTGGCTTAGAGGATTAAATGACGTAATATATGTAAAATGATGGCACACGCCTGTACTTAGTAGGTAGCTGTTATATTTTGAAATGTGTCCCATCCCCAAACATGCACAATGTGGGTTCACCAGAGTACATTGCCTCAACTTCCTTGAGAAAATAAACCTCTTATGTTTCTCTTATATTTCGCCACCCTGCTTCCTTCTTAACTATCTCAAAGAGACTAGATCGATCTCTTTACTTCCCAGACTCCTCTTCAAAACTGTCTACAAGCTTCTTAAATTTAAGCCCCTAAAAGTGTCCTCGGAGAAGAATCTGGCACAGGCTGACGAAGACAGAAAGCTGAAACCCCTGCCTCTATGCTCTGAGCTTCTGCTCGGATTCCATCTTAAGGGTTTAGACAGGGGGCAACATGAGTCAGACCTACCCTGAGGGGAAACGAACAGGTGAGACAGGGCGTGGGGCAGGGGGAAGAGGACAGCCCACCAACAAAGTAGAGAGTGGCCAGGGGCCTCAAAAAGGGAAGAGGTTGAGGGACCTAGAAGAAGTGAAAAGAAATTCTTTCTGCAATTTCCCTTAGAAACTGAAAAGGACATCCAAAATGAGAGAGAAACAGTAGGAGGCCCTGATTTGGCAAGATGGTAATGCTACTCCTTCGGCATCACTGGCTTAAAAGTCCAGATCCTTAGCCCACTTGCCCCTGTGTTTCTAGTACTTTCCTAACTGAGCTCTTAACCTGCAGGCTCAGCCACTCCAGCCTGTCCTCTACACCTCTCAGAGTAATCTTTCTTGTACATAAATCTGACTTGACCCTATTCCCCCACACGCCCCTCCTCACTCCAAACCCTTCAGTCACTCCCAATGCTTACAGGGACAAGACCAAGCTCCATAATGTGGCACCAGGTCCTCCCTGCCCAATCCCTGCTCACCTCTTCGGCCCTCGTCACTTGCAACTGTCACTGAGAACTTCCTATGTGCCAGGCCCCAGCTGGTTGCTGGGGACACAATGATAAATAGGACATGGTACAAGGATGAACAAGACCCGGCTTATACCCTTAAGAAGCCGAAAGTCCTTTTGGGAAGACAGACACAGAAAGGGATCACTGCAATCCAGGTGGACAGTGGGATGGAAGCCCAGCCTGGGTTGTTTAGGGGACCCCTCTGGAGGAAGTGAGAGTGAGCCAGGTGAGGAACAAAGGAAGAAACATTCCATTCAGAAGAAACCTCAGTGCCAAGTTTGTGAGCAGCATCAGCTAGCAAAACTTTCTGCACTAATGGGAGTGTTCTATAATGCTCTCCAACATGGAAGTCACTAGCCACATGTGGCTACTGAGCACTTGACATGTGGCTAGAGCAACTGAGGAACTGAACTGTTAATTGTATTTAATTTTTAATTAACTTAAATTTAAATAACCTTGCATGGCTAATGGCTACCATATTGGACAGCACAGTTCTAGAGAATTAAACTGAAAGTAATGGAAAATGAAGTTAGATAGGTCAACCCTGAAATGATGCTTCAGGCCAGACTGCATGTGGCTTCCTATACCATCTGCTGTTCAATACCCCTGAACCCACACAACCCCACTCATGTACCACCTTTCTCTGAAGACTTCCCTGGCTGTTCTACATAGTCTCTCCAACTTACTACTTCCTGAAGTGTTTTTTCCAGGCAGGCATCACTACGTATCATATGTATATGTTCTCATAACCATCCTTCACCAGTCTGTGAGCTCTGTCTCTACCTGTCCTGGTATTTCCAGCCACTGGTACAATCTTGGCACGTGGAAGGCACTCGATAAATGCCTGATGAACAAGTCAGGAAAGTCATTGTAGCTTGGCATGGATGGGGGCGGGGCACTCACCTCTTCTAACAAAGATGTGAGTCTCTAACCTTGACCTTCCTGCATGCCAGCTCTGTCCAGGGACTCAGAATAGGTCTTCATGAACATTCTGGTCGCTCTACCCATAACTGTCCACAGCAGGCCTTGCTGTGCCTCTTTTTTGTCCAGGTTCCTAGAATCTAGTGGTTTGCTCAAGGGAAGCAACTAGCCAGTTTTTAAAGGCAGCACAGCCTAATGAACAACAACCAGTCTTCCGAGTTAGTCCTGAGTCTGGGGACCAGCTCGGCAACTCAGCACCTGCCCCTCCTTAAGCAAGGTGCTGAAATGCCCTGAGCCCGTTTCCTCAAGTGAAAAGTGGGCATCACATCTGCCTCTTAAAATTGTTGTGAGGTTGAAATGACTAACACATCCGCACAAGGCCAGGCACAGAGTAAGCTCTCTACAAACAGTAGTTACCATACTAAAGCAATTTGGAACCCTCATCTGGATACCTCCACAGCATCCACGAATTCCCGAACCCCTAAATAGCCGCTTCTTGGTGCTCTCCGGGATGCAGGGAATATAATCCAATCTCTGACTCACAATATGTTGCCAAATTCTCCTTGAGTTCCCAAGAGAAAATGTATTTTAATTCTCTCTAACTTTAAAAATTAAAGTCTTTACAGCATTTGGGGGTGGCAGGGGTGAGGAAAGAGACCATGAAATCCAACCAGCAGCTTTGAAAAGGTTACATACAAACTGACTGGAGAAAGAAAGGAGAAGGCAGCTGGAGGGGTTGAGCAGGGGGGATGGAGACAATCCCCTGAGTTTCTGCTATTATTGAATACCCCAACTCTCAAAGCAGCCCGGCAGCCTCCTCCTCCACGTGGGCTAAGCTCTGCTAATGAGAAAGCGGAGCTCTGCCTACATTACCACAATAATGATTTCCCCCTTGCATTTTTACATGCCTGCCGCTTTATCATAGCAGAAGTAGACATATATTTTCAATAAATCCCTTCTCTCCTTCCTCCTCCCCAACTCGAGCTCTCCCAGTAAAAGCTGTTCCCTCAGAGCCCTCCCCCAACGTAATTCCAACCCTGGAGCACAATGAGTTCCACTAATCAAAACAGAAAGAAAAAGAAAAATGGAAAAATCACAGCTGCTGAAAAACAGCATTCGCTACAAGTCAAAGCCCTCCACATTTTTTTCTGCACGCAGCATTTACTTCTTCAAGGACACAGCACCCCTCCCCTATCAGAAATCTTACGTAGAGTTGCTCAAAAGGGAGGGCGGAGGGGGCGGGTGAAGAAATCTAATATTCACTCTCTTTCCTATTTTGACTAAGCCAGCACAGACAGAAATATAGATAAGGCCTTGAATAACTGATTTAACAAAATGTCACTTATTAAAAGGGATGGGGGATGGGGCCGCATTTGCATTTGAGAGCTCAGTTAAACCGCCCCAGCTAAAGGCAGTGAGGCCACGAAAGCAAGAGGGAAGGAAACATTTCTCTAGTCTCTCCTTCAGCAGCTGCAAGAACTGACCCTGGTGGCAGAAAGGCCTTGATTTCTCCTCCATCAAGAACCGGTGGAGAGAAAACCAGACGCGGGGAGGAAAAGAAGGCCGGCTGATTCTTAAATAAGTAAGCATTTATAGTGGACTAACTAGTGCCAGGCTCTGTGCTAGGTGCTGGGGATACAAAAAGGAGTGATGACCCAGTTCTGCCCTCCCCAGGCTAGAGGGGGTGAAAGATTTGCCCAGTGGTAAGTATGACAGGGCTGCAGGAGCCCAAGTGCATCCCCCTCAAACCCACCCCCTCAAGCCCTAACCCACAACCCTGCACATAAGAGCCCTCAAGAAAGATTTAAGGACTAAGAGTCTGCACGGTGAAATTGTTTGAATTCCATACTGGTTTCTAAAGGAGCTCATATTCTTCAAAAGGAAAGAGGCCCCTAAATGTCCTACCTACTGTGGGCTCCCCATGAAAACCCCTTGGCTCACATGTGTTCACCCAATTAAAAAAGAAAAATGAACAAGTCCCAATACTTGAGAATCAGCCTCATTACTGGTATCTTTCAGTTGAATTTTAAGGGAGTTTGGTATCTCCCATTGTGATGACAACAGAGGCAACTCAAGAGACACTCCTATTAAAACTCCCCGGGCATCAAATCCATTTTTTCTTTTCCTTTTCAAAAAAAATCTTTCAAAGAAGTTAGATTGAGGCAGTTTCCCAAAGACATGGAGAGGCCCCCAGAGCAGCCTCTGTTATGACAAAAAGCCTTGGCACCCTCAGGAAGCTTTCTGAGGTAGCAAACTGCTGAGGGCCCAGTTATGTCCAAAGCCAGAGCCTGAAGACTAAAGGCCACACTAGGTAGAAATGACCACAGATTGTCCTTGTTCCTTCAGAGAGGGGCCCCACAGAAGGGACAGGCCTGAAAGTAGGAGGCTGATGGAGAATAGCCATGCGATTTGTTAAAGTCAAGTTTTGGCTTTAATTATGAGGCAGCCTTAAAGTTTTGTGCTCAGAATGAGCCAGACGATTCAAGTTTTTAAAAAATGTAATGCCCAAAACATGCTTAAATCATCTGAGTGTTTCCAACTAAGGTCACTGAAGTACCAAGCCCAAAACTCCCAGATGATCGGCTTGGTTTGCATGATCTTTTGCATATATTCTGTGTCACATTTTTATTTATCACTGTATAGCATTATCTATTTGAGAGTGCATCAAATTTGGAGACCATTCAAATTCTAGCATTGAACCAGGACTTTGGATGCTGGCTGGACATGTGACTCTGGGTTAATCACATATTCGTATTTTTTCAATTCTACTTCTTGAACCTCACTTTTCTCAGCTACAGAATTAGAATACTATCTACCTCCGATGACTGTAACAAGACACAGATAAAATAAGACATGCTAAAGAGGCTGTGGACCTATAAAATGCTAGGTAAACATTAATTATTTCAGTGACGGCATCCATTTCCTCTCTCTCTCTGATTTTTCGTTGATTATTTTTCCCCCATGAAACCAGACTGATATCGGTTCCACCGATCTCTCAAAACTGACAACTTGTATTTATTACACGAGAGGTCCCATTATCCACAGGTGTGCAAAATCCGACTGCTGAATCTAGGTGAGGGATACAAGGGAGTTTATTATACTAGTTTGTCTGCTTCTGTGCATGTTTAAAGATTTTTCATAATAAAAATTAATGTAGGAAGAAGGAAAGAAAGAAAAGAATGAAGAAAGAAAGAAAGAAAGAAAGAAAGAAAGAAAGAAAGAAAGAAAGAAAGAAAGAAAGAAAGAAAGAAAGAAAGAGAAAGAAAGAAAGAGAGAGTAGGAAGGAAGAGGAAGGGAGGGAGAAAGAGAAAGAGAAAGAGAGAAAGAAGGAAAGATAAAGCCAGCCTCGCCCTATTAGGCAGATGCCAGGGGTCCCATTAGTGAAAAGCACTGGGTGTTTTTTAAAACTGGAAATGACTTTCCAGCACACACAGTAAGACTAAGGGCTAAAGGCTGTTTTCAGGTAGACTCAGCTTTATAAAACAGTCTTCATTTGCAAAACAAACACTGAATGCAAATGAAGACTGCTAGACCTTGGGACCACAGTAGGTTCCCCTGCACCCAGTACAAACCAAGCTAATTTGGCCCTTTGGATGGAAAGGTCTCAAATTCTAAATATGGCATCAGAGTTTGAACCTACATTGACCAGCATTTCACGGCCAGCATTCTAATGCCAGCCTTCCAACAATAAGAGCAGTTTCGCTAAAGGGATCACAGAAGACTTAAAAACTCCAAATAAGAAAGTAGCTTCAAGGAAGAACCATCAGTGGGAGTGGACAGGGTGAACAGTTTTTGGTATGAGGTTTGGGAAATTAAGGGAAATGTTTCATTGGTTGTTAGGTTTTATATCTGAAAAGGAGATCTGGCTGAAGATCAATTCACCTCGCTGCTGCCTGTTGTACGCACGATGCCTCTTACAGTTTACATAGCACTTTCTGTATATTATCTGATTCCATCCTCACAACTCTAAGAGGAGAGGCGACAGATGGTATCACCCTCTTTTTGCAGATGCGGAGACAGGCTCGGAGGCTGACTTGTCCAGAGCCAAAGACAGATCTGGACCCCAAACCAGGTCTTCTGGCTCTCTCCTTACCCACCCACCTCCCATGCAGACCCCAGGCTGGTCACAGAGGTGGGCAGTCTAAGGCATATTTTTGTGAAAGGCAGCCTAAAGGAGAGCTTTGCCATTTTTTGGAGCTTCTCGTTTAAAACATATGATACAGTGCCCACCAACTTTTGAAAGGGTTAAAAATCACAGATGTCTTTTTCCAATCATAGTTTTCAAATAAATCTAATGTGAGGCCCAAATTACATTAACTGAAGACTCTTTTCTCCAAGCGAAAGAATCCGCTCTTTCCTCTGTACTGCTCAGTAATGCAGTCAAATGTTCAAAAAAAATGCAGTACAATTTTCTGATGCAGTCTTAACCCTTGCAATCTCCAGCTAGAGTCAAGTCTTGAGTCCAAAGCCCTTCTTCCCAAGGAGGGAGCAGCATCAGCATGGAGAGGCAGAACACCTCGGGGTCCACACACAGCTAGCTCTCTCACCTTCCCCTCACCTGCACCTTTGCTGTTCTCTGATTTTCTTTCCAGCCACATGGAGGAAATGTCTCCCCCAGGAAATGCCAGATATTCGCCCCCAGACCTCGAAGGTTTTTGCTCGGCTGATACAACCCATCGCTCTTAATAACACCCTCTCCATTGATCTTTGCCATCAGCACACAAATATACCACCAACACTCTTCCCCCACACCAGCCAAAAAAAAAATCCTTCCCTTTACCACACATGCTTCCAGCTCCTGCTCCATTTCTCTGCCTCCCCTTCATGGTCAAGCTTTGCCCAAAAGTTGTCTACACATGCTACTACCAGTTCCTCACCTCCCATTCTCCTCCCAAACTCCTTCCAGTCTTGTTCCTACTCCTCCATCACTCCGCTGAAACTGTTCTTTGCAAAGTCACCAATGGCTTCCATTTTGCCAAATCCAATGGTGATTTTTTTCCGGCTTTATCACTCACACCCACATACACGTTGCCTTTTCTCCTCTCTCTCTCCAGGCTCCTTAGGACTTCTCATTCAGTCTCCTGAACTAGAATACCACCCCCTGGCTGATAGTTCCCACGTTTTCATCTCTTGCCTGGCCACTCCTCTGGCATTGGATGCTCTATCAGACCACCTACCTAACATCTCTACCTGGAGTCTAACAGGCATCTCAAAATTAATGGTGCCCAAACTGAAACGGCTCTATTCTGCTCTCCTCTCTCTCCCTCTTCCCTATCTCAGCAAACGGCACCATCCATCCACCCAACTGCTCAAGCCAGAAAACTATTACCTACTCCTCCTTCCGGCACTTCACCAAATCTATCAGCAAGCCCTGCCCACTGTACCTCTAATGTGCATTTCACATCTATTTGCTCCCCTCCATTCACCTCCTATAACCTCCTCACCTAGCCTGCTCCAACTGCCTTTTTACTGTGCTCCCCAATTCTATACCTGCCCCTCTCTACCAATGCATGAGTTAGGAGGTGTCACTTCCCGCTGCGAACTTTCAGTGACTTTCCACCACGCTTTGAACGAAATCCAAACATTTTCAAGGCCCCCAGAGCCCTGCACAATCATCTCGTGCTGCCCTCTCTCCCTCCGCCTTATCCATCCTTGCCTCTTTTCAGTTCCCCCCAAAGCCAGAGTCCTTCCACACGGGCTCTCCTCTGGCTGGCGCCTTCGTCTCGCCTCACCTCCAATCCTCAGAGAGGCTTTTCTAGGCTACTTCAGCTAAGTAAGTCCAGGTCACTGTCTCGGGGATTTCATCAGAGCACTTATCACATTTTGCAATATGTATTTCCTTACATGTCCACCTCCCCTCTGGACTATAAACCGCAGAGTTGATTGGGGGTGAGGGGCAGAGGGAGAGAATTATGTCCGTTGGAATTATCGACATATTCCCAGAGCCCTAACACAGTGCCTAGAAAATAGTAGGTGCTCAGTAAGGAGCTGCCAAAAGTACAAATGAATAAACAAGAGCCGGTTATGGCACAAATACATGTTTTATATTCTATGAGCTCAGAATTATCACTGCCATTTAGGCACACAGGTTCTTTTTCCCCTTACTCTCTATCCAAAAAAAAAAAAAAAGTTTTAATATTGCTGAACCAACAGCCCAATAGCTTAGCATATTCCACTCATCTCCAGCTTGTAGTCTTCCATGAGGAAAAAAGCAAAAATCATCCATTTCCTCAGTAAACACAAATTAACCAGAAGACCCTATAGGTAGCTGCTCTGAGCACTTGAAAATTCTTAGAAAAATATCACTGGGGCTCTTTGCTGTGTATTTTCTTTAACCCAGAAGAAAAGATTATTAAGAGAGCCATGGGATCAAACTCATGTAACCAAACTTACATTATTCTTTAAAATGCCACCATACCCTTGTGAAAGCATGCCAATAACTGGAATCCAACTGGCTCTCGTCTCCCTCTCAGCACAAAAGAAATCGACTATGTTTTAGTTTCCCCTTTACTTTATTGGTTCCCCTCCAACATGTAAATTCAGAAATATTACTAATTCACAAGATCCCAGCTGATTCTAATCCTCTCTCCTCCATAAATCACACAGTTTTATGAAGTCAGAAATAAAATGAACTGAATTCCAACTGCTTTTAGAGCAGGACGATCAGCACCCATTTGTACTGCCTGGGGTCTGAGCTACTTGTCTGAATCCTTACTTCTCATGTCAATGTTCAAAGTCAATAAAAATATCAAGAGCTTTTCCCCAAAAAATGCCCATGGTGAAATATATGATAGGCCAGAAGCGACAGCAATACAGTATCATTATCATGAACTCTATCACAAATATACAAACAAATCCCAATTACCCACATGTGAATTCTCCACAGAAAGTAGGTAACGCCACACTAGGCTTTCTGGTTTCCCATTGATCCCCTAGACTACCCCCTCCAACGTTGCCTGGGAATAACTGCTCAATTAACCTTAGGCTTGACCAAGCATAATTAGCCAGGTGAACCAGCTGGCTGCAGCGGAAACTTCCAAGATGAACTGAAATTATTTTTGGTGCCTAGGATTATGTGCCCCACTCTCTATTAGCACATATAATTGGTATCAACCATGCACTTTTTTTCCCAAGATGGCAGCAGACTTGCATAAGTATTTTCTTGCATTTGATGGTCAAGATTAGCAGGCCACTCAAGAGTCTTTTTTGGAATGCCAGTGTTCAAATCCACTCTCTCCATGAGAAGACAAAAACAGAAGTTAATCAACTCGCCCAAGTCCATGAAGCAATTTGGCCGTTAGCCCAGGAAGACACTGTAGAGACCTCTGGAGACCTCTCTCCACAAGACCGAGTCATAGAATTTCAAACACGAATGGAACTCACAGATCAAACCGTGCATTTTTAATATAAAAGATACAAAGCCCAGAAATGCTAGAAAAAGGTACCCTCCTCACTTCAGTGACGTTTTTCACCTGCTTTGACCATCAAACCACCTTAAAAGTTCTTTTGCCACTTTATAAATACAGTACAAATACTGTACAGTATTTACAAATACTGTAAACTTGAACCAACTACTGAATGCAAGACAATGTTAACACTTTCTGATTAATTCACTTTATGGAGAATCCTTATATTCTCCCCCGCCCAAATAAAAACAATGCTTTTGATTATTATGACCAACCCAACCATCAAAGAGAAAAAGAATATTAATAAGTTTTGTTTTTGTGACAACACATTTTATTATATAAGCAGTAGTCCCCTTATTTATAATTAATGCTCCTACCTCAACAAAAACCTCAGGCCCAAGCAGATTAAAGGAGGCAAAACTGAGTACTTTCCACTCAGAACAACTGTTTTCACAGCAAGTTCACATAAATGCTATGTGATTATTAACACATGCCTCTATGTGGAAAGCCTGCTTACAAAGCTGTGAAAAGACCCATGTTTACTATAGAACCTGTAAAATTAATCTTCTCAATGCCCATAAAGCAGAAGGGAAGCTCTCTTTTTTGAGATGTCAAACTGGCTTTAAAACAATCCTTTGGCGAAAATGGACATGCCTAAAAGGGCGGGGCCCATAGAGGTGTGTCACTCTCAGTATCAATTCCTATAAATCAAATCCTGACAATCACCGCAATATTTTAAAAAGAATGAATTATGATTCATAGGCCTTCAAATCTTTATTACCACAAGAACATTCCCAGCAGAAAAGGAAAAAAAAAAAGCTACTGTGACTTGATTAATGGCCGAAGCAAGACAATAAAATAAGTCTCATAAATATAAGAAAAAAAAACTGAATGGCTGCTCTTGGCTTCGAGGGTAGACATGTCAACAATTCCACTACCCTGGAATAAACACACATAAAGATTGTGTTTACTCTCCCAACATATACACCAACCAGACTCAGATTTTCATCAGGGAAAAAATAAGAGCTAATTTGTTTAACTAATGCCTAGTTAGGAACATTTGATAAGTGGCAATAATATTTAATTCCTAACTAACTCTCAAGCTGCCAAATATCAAATTTTCAATCTGGAAATATGATGACAGGAAAGGAAAAAAAAGCACTGTCCAGCAGTAATATGTAGAGAGATCTTTTTTAAAAAAATTTTTTTCCCCTGCTAGAATTGAGCCTGACAACAGAACTGCAGAAAGCTCAACCACCTTTAGTTAACCACAGCACCTAGAGTTTACTCCCTGACCCTACTAAACATGTCTGGGTTTGAATCTCTGGGGCTAAAATTATCCTGGCAAAGTTAAAACTCCCCATGTAATCCAGGTACCTGACAGCCAAGACCTACAATCCATCTGCAGAAACCCATAGGCTGAAGACCAGGAAAACAGAGGCAAGGAAAAGCAAAGACTGCTGGTTAACTAGTTAACTGCTGAATATTTCTGCTTGTCGTCTTTTCAGTGGTCATCAAAACCACATTGTCCCTCACCGGACTGCTTTCTTGAAACCGTTTGTGATGCACAAGGTTGATACCAACTGGGACAACTGATAATTCCTTTCTTAAAGCTCTGCTCCATGGTCTGTTAAAAAGTGCACCCAGTCGGCTTTCGAGAGGCATTTTTTAAAGAACTCTTCAGCCATCCCTAAATCCATCATTCCTGAGCATCACTTCCATGCACTTCACCAGACAGCTCAGGCCATGCTGTTAGCAACCGGCTTCAACACCGTTCACTTGCCAAAGCCGCATCTAGCTTGAGAAGAGTTTCCACAAAGCTGGCTCTAACAGGCCAGTCGAAGGCACTCGGAGGAATCAGAAGTCATTTTCTTTTAACCTAAGGATGGCAGGCGCACATGCTCCAGCTCAGTGCTGGCCAGAGGCTGCTGGCCAGAGGCTGCCCGCCAGGTGCTCTCGGCCTCCGCCAGTGAATGGGTGGTTTTGTGTTGTTTTCTAATATCTATTTCTTGAGACCACCAGCAGCAACTTCTCACTTTCCCAAACTGAAGTTGGGGAGTGGCAGGGCAGGTTTCCCCCCTCCTCACACATTTCTCCCATCTGGGTGGCCACTTTAACTTCTGGGGGGGTACCGACCCCCAAAGAGCCCACAGGCGCATATACATACACATATTCATCATGTCAAAAACCCCAAAAGGCACATCCCTAGGGTCCTGCGGTTTCTTGGCTGGAAGAATGAAGGCTTTATAACATCACAACCTTCAGTTGCAAGCCCCACCACCACCCTTTAAGCCGGGACTGCCAATTATAGCACCCACCTTACCCCTCCCCCTTTTCTGGGATGCCGTGCAGCCCAAAGAGGGGAGAAGGGAAGCAGAGAGAAGGGCCTGCTAACATACTGAAAGTAAAGAAGTCGGGGAGACTTTTCCTTCTCTGACCCCTCACTTTGTCCCTTCCCCTCCCCCCTCCGTCTTCTCACGGAGCATCCCCCAACTAATTTTTTTAAAAATGAAACTTAATAAGCTTCTTGCCTACCTTGGCTGTTTCTGCAACAAGTGCATGGGCAATCCGACAAGAAGACCAGTCTCCGCTTGGGGGATAAGATGGGGGGCGAGCAAAGCTGATGGAGTAATTTTAATATTAATTTATGTCAGAGCCGCCTTCTCCAAGCGCTACTCACTTACAGTACTGCCCTCAGCCTGTAAACAAATATCGCTCCGCCAGGAAACATACTCCCCAGATGCAAGCCCCTCTGCCCAGCAGGGAACCTGGCCCTTCGCACCCCCTGCAACCCAACAGAGAGCTCCCCCACCCCGGGTAGGAAGCTCCGGCTTTCCAAAGCACCAACCCACCACCTCGCCACCACCCTAGCAAGAAACTTACTCGGTCCGTCTACGCCTCACCCTCCCTTCAGGAAATCTACTCTCCATATGCATTCAGCCTCCCCGCAGGAAATCTGCTCCCCCCTCCCCCCTTCTATATACATGTACCCCTCCCTCTTCTCCTCCCGCCCTCCCGGCCAGAAACTTCACCGCGAGCAAGCGTGCAGGCTCTCCTGATCCTGGAAACTTACTCCTAGATATAGCGCCCGCCAGCCCCCTTCCCGGCCCTGCTCCCCTTCCTGCCCTCCGCCGCAAGCAACTCCAAACTCTCCGCATCCAGCCACTCTCCCTCCCCGGTGGAAATTTGCAGCGCGGGGCTGCGCGCGTGCATCCACCCTCCCCTTCAGGAAACTTACTCCCCATCTGCATGCACCGCCTCTCAGCCATCGCTTAGAGGGAAGGGGGTGTGCTAGGGAGACAGAAATACATATGTATCTCTCGCCCCTCCCCCGGCCGCAGCCCACTCGGGGCCGAGCCGCGGTAACCTGGCCTTACCTTTTGCATTGCTCCCCACCCTCGACCCCTCCCTTATTCCCCCTTATCCGCTCCCCGGCGCCCCCCTCCCTTTTTTCACCCATTACCCACCCCTAGCAACCGTTCCCAAGCTCCTCTCGGCCTTTTAATCCAGGATGCAATTCCTCCTGTCGCTAAATCGACTGTCAATTATTTTCTTGCAAAAGGAGAAAGGCGGGGTGGGGGGAGCAGAAGCAAAAGGAGAGGGAGGGCGGGGGAAGGGAGAGGGGGATTCAGAGGAGGGTAGAGATATCCCTCCGCAGAGCTGGGTCTGGCCGCGGGCAGGGAAGCAGGAAGTAAGGTGTCCAGCGCCGCGGCCGGCGGGTCCTCAGCCGCGGCCCCCACCCACGCCCCATGTCCCTCGGGGCGCCGCGCTCTGGCGGGCGCGGGCCGCCCGGCGCATTGTTCGCAGCCTTCCCGGCGATGCGCTGCCGACCTTATTTGTGTGCTCTGCATGTGCGTGAGGTTGCACCTTTTGTAGGCTGGCGAGACTCGACGAGGATGGGGGGTGGGGGGCGCGGACCGCGTCGCGGCCCCGCGCGGGACCTGTCAGTCCCGAGTCGTGGCCGACTCTCCGGCGTGACCGGAAAATCGAGGCCCAGCAGAAGGCGGCGTGGCCGGGAAGCTGCTGCCTTAGACCCGGACCAGTGCAGGATTGCTTCCTGCGTAGCCGTCCCGGTTATTGTAACGCGCTTTGCAATCTAACGACTGGGGTTCGGGTTTTTGGTTTATTTTGTTAAAGGGGTTGCAAAGATGCCAGAGTCTAGGTGGGCTGCGGGGAGGCGGTCTGCACCCCCACCTCAGCGAGGCTAGGAGAGGCCCGGGCTCCGGGGAAGGAGCTAGAGGTTCGTGAAGCGCGCGACTCCATCCCTCCACCCCGATGGGGGCGGGGAGCGGGTGCAGCAGGCGGCGCTGGAAATGCAGCTCTCTGGGGAGGGTCTCCATCTCCGCGGCGCAGCAGGCCGGGGAGGGAGGTTGCCTAGGAGAGGGGCCGGGCCGGGAGGCGGCGGAGGGAAGGGGGCGCGGGTGTCGCCGCGGCGCGCGCTCGCCCGCCCCTCCTCGCGCGCCATGACTGTGGAACGTGGTGCCGGGGAGGAGGGCCGGCCGCCGGGGGCCGCCCGGGGCTGCTCGGCATTGGTGCGGAAACCCGAGCCGGGAGTCGCTCCTCGCGCAGTCTCCTCCTCCTCTGCGGGGGAAACCGCTGCACCCAAACCGAGAGCAGCTGCGAGCAGGGGGCAGGGCGCGGACTGAAAGGCGAACCCAGGGTTCAAACCTCGGCGGCGCCAGGAGGGCGAGAGCAGGACAGACCCCCCAGGTCCCGCAACGGCGTGCTCCAGCCCGGGACCCCGGCATTTCCAGGCGTCTTTCCTGGCCCGAGGAAACGTGAACCAAAGGTGGTTCGGCTCAACAGACCACCTCTAGTCGGGTTGGAGGCATCCGTCTCATGGAGGGCCTACGACAACGAGTCTTTTGCTCTAGGGAAAGTTCAACCATGGTGTTTTGTTTTGTTTTGCTTTTTGCAGTATTGGAGAGATCGTTGTGCCCCCTCCTGCAAATCTTACTCAGGATAAATAAGGTGCTCGCGCTCCCCAGATAGTAACCACTGTCCCCCACTCTACCCTCACTCGGCGCTGGGTGTGGACAGGGCTGGGGAAGGCTATATGGGAGCTTAAAGCATGAGGTCATGTGCAGAGGAGGCTGCTGCCAAAAGTGGCCGAGGGTTTTGTGTATTTTGAGGGGTAACGGTTCTCCGTCTTCAGCATAACCCTTCTAATTCTGGGGCGCCTGGACCAGAGAGCCGCCGACAGAGGAGGGGGCTCTAGCTAATTTTGCTCAACGAGAGTTTAGCCGGCGCCCAGCCCCTCCTTGGGGCCCAGTTCCCCTGTCGGGCCCTTCCACACAGCGCACAGTGTCGCGGGTACTGAGAAAGGCTCAGATGCTCTGTCCCCACCACCCCCATTTCCTCAGTCGTCGGTCATCTTTCAGACCAACTGCTTTCTGTGATAGCCTCCTGTTCCCCTCCGACCCATTCTTCGCAACGGCTAGAATCCTAAAACTCCTAACTACATTTCTCCAAACCCCTCCCAGTTGCTCTTAGAATAAAGCCAAGCTATGAAGCCCCCTAGTGATTTCGCTTCTACAGACCTCTCCACTCTCACAGCTCCTCCTCCTATACCATAAGCGGGTCGTGTTTCTTTGTTCTGTGGCTGGGGGTGGGGTGGGGGACGCTAACACTTCCCCCTCTACCTCTTCTTACTAACTCCTGCTAGACCTTCAGGACTGGACTCAATTGTCACTACCTCCAAGAAGCCTGCCTGAGGATACAATCATCTCTAACTCACCCGGGGAAAAGACCCACCCTAGACCTCCCGGCAGAGGTCGGAGTGGCTCCGGTAGCAGCCCTTTTCCACGCGGAGGAAGACTAGCCAATCTTGAGCACCATCACGGCCTGGGGGCCTGACTTCCTAGGAGGGAGTTGGCCAGGACAGAACCTCAAAACACCCTGTTTCCTCAAGAGACCTGAGAAAAGCAGCGCACTGCCCAGAAACCTCAGCCCCTCCACCTTCCCCCAATATACACATACACGCACACACGTAATTCGAGGAGAGGTCTTTTAACCAACCTAAAACAACTCTCTAGCACAGATAAGGAACCTGAAGCTAAGAGGGAGCAAGTAAATTGCTCGAGGTCAATGTGGAAATTCATGCCCTGGTTTTTCCTGCTGTTAAACCAGAATTTGCTGAGAGGGAAGGATTTGGGATTTGGCACTCAAAGTATTGCTGCCACACAGCCAAAGATGCTTGCATCACCTTCGAAAGACCCCTTACATTATTGGCCCACTGCCATCAGAGTATGGCCTAATGGTTAGTTGTGCAGGCTCCGACCTTGGGCAAGTTACTTAATCTTACTTGGTTCTGTTTCTTTGCCTGTAAAACCAGAATAATAGTACCTACAGGGTAGTGTTATGAAGTTTAAATGAGTTAATATATGTTAAGATCTTAGGACATTGTCTAGGCAAGTTCGTGATTATTTTTGAGTAGAGTCATGTGCCTCCTCCATTCCCAAGGACTCTAGAAAATAAAGTCCCTAGAGTCTTAACTGATTTAAGCATCAGAAATGATCTATGGCCTAAAAACCTGGGAAATGCACAGACAATACACAAACGTCTTATTTAGCCAATAGATTCAACCCTCAACAATGCATATGCTTGAAGACAATCCAAGGGGGTGAATAGTCCCAAATCTGTGACTACTGGTTGTAGACTCAGAACGAGTGTCAGAGAGAATGGCTGAAATTAAAATATTACCTTGAGTCTTTGAAATCCAAGTCAAGCTGAAATAGTCCCAATCCTGGTACAAGTCCTACCTTGTATGACCAAAGCCCTCCTAGGGATGCAAAAAATGTAAGGAGATTAATAATTTTTTTTGTCTTTTTTTTCTCTTTTTTATTTCTTCCACCACCACCACCATCCATCTCCCTCAGGAGATGATGATGATGATGATGATTTTATATCCTAGTCTTCCCATTCTCAGCAGTTATCCCCATGGTAAAAGAGGTTTTTAAAAAAAAAAAAATGCAATTCATGTATTGGAGTAGATTTGATGCATTCATATAGTTCCAAATTCAAATAAACATTGAGAAGTCTCCCTCCCACCCTGTCTGCCACCCAGTGGTTTTCCTTCTGTAGAGACAACCAGGGTTAGCCTTCAGAAGACACGGTTAACTGTTTTCCTGCTGAGTCCTCCAGAGGACTCCCTGGGTGCCTGTTTAATAATTTATGTCCAGGGCTCCATTCTCCAATCCAGGCAGAATCATCACCCTACTCTCACTCTTCCCAAACCTTCATCCTCCATCCCAAATAGGTTGTATTAACAATGATGACCCTTCTTTTGTGAGCTACTGACAAAAGCAACCATTTGGTCGTTCTTTCTCCTCTGCACTAATGATAATCACTAAGGTTTATTGTGTGCTTTTTATGTGCCAAGCACTGTGCTAAGCACTAAACATGCATTATCCTATTTAATCAGCCTAAACCATCGTCATTATAGTATTCTTATTTTACAAATACAGAGAGAAGTGGAGGATCAGACAGATTGCATAACTTGCTCCAATTTGCATCCAGGCTAACCTGGGCCCAAGCCCTCTGTCTTAACCACTAACCCTCTTGCCTCTCTGCAACACAGGATAAATTCTGGAAGCCTGAAGGGAAAAGAGTAGAATAGAGTCTTTGGACTTGAGCATACCTTAATTCAAATTCTGGGTTTTGCCCCAACCAGCAATGAGATCTCTAAGTCCCAGTTCACCCACTTGTAAACTGGGACCACATATTTTTCATTGGCCTAATGTAAAGGTCAAATGCATGAAAATAGTGTCTTTTGAAATGCCTAGTAACCAAATGCAATGTTTAGATCTTGTGGCTCTGATTTGAATAAACCAATGCTAAAATGACATTGTTGAGACAATTAGGATAATAAAATATAGATGATATAGATGTTAAAAATTATTAATTTTGGTAATGGCATTGTAGTTATTTTTTTTTCTTCAGTTCTTACATGTTAAATATGCATAATGAGGAATTTTTGGTGAAAGTGTGTCTAGGATTTATTTTCAAATACTCCAGCCCCCTCCCCACCTCCCAAAAATAGGAAATAAATAAAACAAAGTTAGCAAAGTATGGCTAATTGTTGTTTTTTAAGTATGGATAATTATTGAAGCTGTTGATTATACTATTCTCCCTACTTCTACTGAATGCTTGAAATGTTTTAAATAAATTTAAAGATAAAATAATTATGTTCTAAAGTGTTAAATGTTTTATCAGGTTTATACAATTATTTTAAATTATTACCAATAATTATGAAATTTTTATGTAAATTATTGCAATGCAGGACTGGCTTGTAGGAGGCATGAAAAAATGGCAGTTTTGTTACTGCAAGACATTCAGGGCAGCACCTGCATCTGGCAGGTAGGCCAGCAGTGGGGGTCGAAGGGTAAGAATGAACCCTGCAGATAGCAAGGACCCATCGTTGAGGACCTATTCAGCTACAGATGAAAATGTACAGGAAGGTAAAGGGCAGGAGGACTGGGTGACAGGAACAGGCAAATTAAAATCGAGAAGCAGATTTTCCCCAAGAATGTATGTTTTCACAGAGCCACTTCAGAATTGCATGGATTAGAGATCAAATGCACTGGGTGAAATTCTCCACTCTGCGCTTAGCAGTTCTGTCACCCAGTCCAGAATTGCAGTTCTGAATTTCTTCATTTGTCGTTTGAGTGCAAGACCACTCCCGCCCCTTCCAGCTGTCCAGACTGGAAATCTAAGGAATGCTGTTGGCTTTCACAAGAGAAGAATCATTTCTGAGGCCACACTGGTTATTTGCCTATCTTAAGAACAGATCAGAGCTGAATGGAAATGAAGACGTAGCCAATTCATAACCAAATGAAATGTTTTAGGCCCAGTGAGCATTCATGTATTGTTCTAGGAGTCATTTTGTGTGTGTGTGCTCTGGATTTAAACAGCTGGAATTATGTTTACGTATGATCCTGATTTGAAATGAAAGTTTGTCCTCTTTGAGAGAAAATTTGCGTGTCAGAGAAAAGATGAGAATATATTTGGTAATTCAAAGAAGTCAGCACTATGTAACACTTCCCTTTATGTTAAAATGGCTCTTCAGGAGAGCTTATTAAAAGCTGGAAAAACCTAAGGCGTGGAGAAATTGTGTGTGGGGGGGAGAAGAGCATGGAAAGAAAATACCACCTGTGCTTCCTGTTTTCTCCAAGGCTGCACAATGAAGGCTCTGAGAGGCAACATGACCAATCAGGGATCATGAGGCTAGAACAAGTCAAATGTGTATTTAGGAATGAGTGACAGGTGTACCTAATACAGTTGTTGAAGGCTCAGTGGTCAAGAGCAGATGAGTCTGGGGGAAGTTCAAGCAATGAAACAATATGTTTGTGGGGTGTTTCTCAAACTCTATCCTTGCCATCCTTGAATCAGTAACAACCAAAGCAATGAAAGCAAAAAGTCAGGCACAAAAAGGCTTGTGGGACTCTCATTTTAAAAGCAGCAAGACAGCATAATTTGTTGATAGGCACCTCAACCCCCAAATCTGTTAAGGATGGTGTTGACAGAGCCGGCCTTACTCAAGACAGGAGGCCTAACTGGTGTTTGTTTAGTAATACTAAGCGATCACTATCTCAGACAACTTTCTAGCCAGAGGGAGAAATAGGTTCCAGGCTCTGAGCAGGTTCTCAGTTTAAGTCAGATTTCTAAGAAGAAAAAAAAAAAAAAAAAGCTAAGATAGGTAGTAGATCCTGTATCCAGTACAAAAAATAAAAACTGGTTGAAATCACTGCTAAAAATTCCTATATCTGCCTAGAAGGTTTGTTTGGGAGTCACACATTTCAGCTACATGATAGGTGGTGCTCAAGGGATGTGATGGTCCACAACAGTTCCCAAATAAGTAGCTTTGTTAGCTGTGAGGGTGAGGAAGAAAGAGATTGTAAACTTTCTACTGTGGATGCAAATCTATTAGTAAGTTTTAAATTGCACAGTGTTAAATGTAAGTATAGATAACGGCTACTTTTCCAGAACCCCTAATGAAGCCACAATTTTTTTAAGTGGGAGAGAATCCATGAGACCTTATATTAGAAAGGATCCTGGCAGGAAACAGGTGGCACACTCAATAGGTAACTGAAGAACGTTTAAGGTAAGTACTATTTACAATAGTGTGCAGGCAGGGCAGGTTTCTTAGGTGTGCAACCTATGCAGTCACATAGGACCTCACAGTTAGAAAGGTCCCACACTTAGTTTAATGCCTCGTGGTTGCCATCTTGAAATTTTTAGTAATTTTTGAACAGTTTCCTCCATTTTCATTTTGTACTGGGCCCCACAAATGATATAGTCAGTCCTGTATTCGGCGCTATACATAATATGAGAGATGGTGTAGCAGCAAAGGACTAAAATCAGTGTGGAGACTTTGCTACCCCTAAGTCAGAAAGAGCAAAAAAGCGAAATATCTGGAACAGAGGGAGAGCTGTTGCTGAAGTTGTGGCTACGGCTGTAGCTGTAGGAGAGGGTCACACAATGGAAGTGATGGCCTTCTATAGAAGAATAGTCACGGTCAACTCACAGCCTATAGAGAGGGAAGCAGGTGATAAATACCCTAACTTCTCTCTGCCCCTGCCTCTGAACTGCATGTGCCTCCCATTGGCCGAACCAAATAGGAAGCCAGAGGATCTGGGAGCCCATTGATGAAATCAGTGGAGGTCAGCCTGCCAGGGCAAAGGGTATGGTGAGAAAAGGTAAGAGTGAGTCTGAAAAGAGCAGAGAATACCCAGCTCAGGACTTTTACCTAAAATTTTCAGGATCAGGGTTCAGAGTAAATGAAATGGATATATCACAAACAATGAATTTCAATAAAGGACTTTGTGATGATTGTTTTTTATCCCCCCCGCTTCCCTTTTGTGATGATTTTTAAAGGATGGTCATTTGTATATATCATGCAGGGGTTTTTACATACTTTCAAAGGAAAAACAAGATGATTTAAGAATTTTCACAAAAAGAGACTTGGGTATTTGAAAGAGCCATTGTTAACAATAAGATAAGCCTGAGATTTCAAAATTTTCGAAACATTTCAGGCCCCGAAGTCAAATTTTGTAGACAACACCCCATTCTCCTTCACCTTCTCTTCTCTCAAGCTTAGGCCAACATCACAACATAAAGTGACAAGAACAATGTCCCAAGAATTGCGAGAGCCACTAGGGCAATAGCAGCTGGGAAGAATATATTCCAACAGGATTTTGGCATACTTGGATATTTGTAGATACCTTTTGCATATGAGGAGCACTGGAAAGCTCATACAAGGGTACTTCATTATGATGATTTATAACCATTACAACTTCTCAATTCCTCTGAACATCTTTAGACTACAGTAGTCCCCTCCTATCCATGGTTTTGCTTTCAGCAATTTCAAGTTGCCCATGGTCAACTGAGGTCCAAAAGTATTAAGTGGAAAGTCCCAGAAATAAACAATTAGTAATTTTTATTAAATTGCATGCTGTGTTCTGAATAGCAGGATGAATTCTCGCGCTATCCTGCTCCATTCCACCAAAAGTATGAATCATCCCTTTGTCCAGAGTATCCATGCTGTAGATGCCACCCATCCATTAGTCACTTAGTAGCCATTTGGGTTATCAGATTGACTGCCTCAGTATTGCAGTACTTGTGTTCACATAACTCTTATTTTACTTAATAATACCACATTCACATAATTTTCATTTCATTATATTGTTTTAATTGTTCTATTTTATTATTAGTGATTGTTGTTAATTTCACTGTGCCTAATTTATAAATTAAACTTTATCATAGGTATATATGTATTGGAAAAAACAGTATATATTTGGTTCAGTACTATCTGTGGTTCTAGGCATCCACTGGGGGTCTTGGAACATATCATCCTTGGACAAGTGAGCACTTCTGTATTCAGATCACTTTTAAAAAGTTAAATATCACTGATTAAGTTGCATTCCACTCGGAATTCCTAACTATTCAGATATGGGCTAAACTAAATTAATCCTTAAATTAATTTCCTTAAAAAACAAAAAATTTGCTACAAATGTGAATGAGATGGCAGGGACACACTTCACCCTTTTTTTAAATTGAGATAAAAGTCACAGAACACAAAATTAATCATTTTAAAGGGTACAATTCAGTGACATTTAATATAGTCACAATGTTATATAGCCATCACCTCTACCTAGTTCCAAAACATTCTTATCACCCCAAAGGGAAATCTCATAGCCATTAAGGAGTCACTCCTCATTCTCCCCACCCCCAGGGCAACCACTAATCAGCCTTCTGTCTCTGGATTTGCCTATTCTGGATATTTCATATAAATGGAATCATACAATATTTGACCTTTTCTGTCTGGCTTTTTTTCATTTAGCATGTTTTTGAGATTGATGCAATTTGTAGCAGGTATCGATACTTTATTCCTTTTCATGATGGGATAATAGTCCATTGTATGGATGTGCCACATTTTCTTTATTCATTCATCAGTTGATGGACATTTGGGTTGTTCCCACCTTTTGGCAATTGCGAATAATGCTGCTATAAGCATGAGTTTACACATACTTATTTGAATACTTGTCTTCAGTTCTTTTGGGTATATGCATAGGAGTAGAATTTCTGGGTCATATGGTAATTCTATGTTAACTTTTTGAGGAACTGCCAAATTGTTTACACTTAATCTTTTTAAGAGAACTAATTACTTGAAATCCTTTTAGAAGCACTCATTTATGATTAATTATTTCATGCCTAGAGTAACTAAGCCAATTCTTTCCTGCAAAATAAAACACTGTCTTAAAAAAACTTCTGTGTGAAAGATACTCAAGTTAGCAATTGACTTGATTTCCTATAATTTGTTTAAGTTATTAGTTTATGAAAATAATAGATGCAAAAAGAAAATACAGATCACTCATAACCCACTGTGAACCCTTACATACACTTTTTTTTTTTTTTACAAAAATAGTCTCAGAGTGCTTGTCAATAGATCCAGCTTGAAATAGAAAATGAAATTAAGTAAATGAAGAAAACACAGTAGGCCTCCGAATGGTAACAATTTCACATCAAAAAGCAGTTTTTTCATTCAGCCTTTTGCTCTAATAATTTGAAACGTGATTGTATAGTTGTGTAGGATATTTACCTAATAAATCAACTCCGATATTGTACTGAGACTACATGTAAAAGATGTGTTTTTGGTTTGTTTCATCTTGCTGTTTTTCATTTTTTAATTTATTTGTTTGACTTAAGAATATTTGTTTTCCCCTTTGGAATTGAATGAGGGACACAAAATTTTGACAAATTTTATCTTTCGGATGGATTCAGAGCCCCTGCCTAGGTGTAGGCTTTCTTTTCTTTCTCTTTTAAATTAACATGTAGTAAAATTGACCTGTGTGTGTGTACAGTTCTCTGTGTAAAAATCAACACAATTAGGATAGGAACAGTTCTATAACCCATCCCAAAATCCCTTGTATAGTAATATCTTGTCGTGATTTTAATTTACATTTTCCTAATGGCTAATGATGTTGAGCATCTTTTTATATGCTTGTTTTTCACCTACATATCCATTTTGGTGAAGTGTCTAGACATTCAAGTCTTTTGCTCCTCACCTTTTTTTTAAAAAAAAAAAACAAACTACATATTTCATCTATTTATTTTACTTATTATCTATCTCCCCTATAAAAATAAAAGTTCCACAAAGGCAGGGATTTTGGTCTGTTCTGTTCATTGTTCTAACAGCTGTAAGCTAAAAAGCTTATACCTTATAATATCCTATTACCCATAATAGTGCTTCACACTTAGCAGATATCTAACTAATATCTGTTGAATGAATGCATAACATTTATTGAGTATTTATGGTGTGTTAGGTACCATTCTAAAAGCATCAGATTCATTGTTTTTGTTGTCATTTAATTATTTTATCAATAATTTTTTTTTCAAGTTTTAATTGTTCAACAAACACTCACTGAGTGGTTACTACTTGATGGTTACTATGCTAGAGCTCAGGAATAAAATGAAAGCTACCCTTAAGATATAGAAAGGTTAATACTGTAAGATAAGGAAGATGCTGCAATAAACATAAGCACAGGAACCCGGCAAAACACAGTGGAGGAACACTGAAATCAGATTTAAGGGTCAAGGAAAGCTTTCTGTAGGAGCAGATCACTTGAATTAAACTAAAGTGAATAAAATGCTTAGCTTATTCTTTTCCCATAATATTAAACAGAATTAAATTATAAGGCTCAATTACATTTGGTCTCATTTACAGTAATGTAAATTATCCAGAAAGCACTATATTTTAAAAAGGCATCAGAAATAAACAAAAGTCATTCGTCATTGTTTCCTATCATGATAAGTATCTTTGTTTTAAGGATTATAAGAATTAAACTATAACAAGATGTTTTCCTCTTTTTTTATTGTGTTGTTTGTTTTTATACTATTGAGTTTTGAGAGTACTTCTAGAAACAAGTCCTTTTTTGGATATGTGATTTGAAAATACTTTTCCCTAGTCTATAACTTTTCATTCTCCTAGTGTTTTTCACAAAGCAAAAGTTAATTATTTTAATAAAATCCAATTTATCAATTTTTTTCTTTTTTTGGTTGTGTTTTTGGTATCGAGCCTAAGAAATTTTCCCTAATCCCAAATCATGAATATTTCTACTATATTTTCTTCTAAAAGCTTTATGGTTTTACATTTTATTTTTACATCTATGATCCATTTTTTAAATAATTTTTTATTTTCCAATTATAGTTGGCATACAATATTATATTATTTTCAGGTGTACGACATAGTGATAAGACATTTAGATAACCTATGATCCATTTTTGAGTTAATTTTTGTATAAAGTACGAAATTGAGGTCAAAATTTTTGTTTTTAGATTTTTTTCTGAGATACTTTTGCCTGTGGATGATCAATTGCCTTTGTACCTTTGTCAACAATCCACATTTTGTGAATCAATTGCTGGACATTCTATTCTGATCCATTGATCTATGCTTCTATCCCTCCAATAATACTACATTGTCTTGATTACTGTTGCTTTACAGTAAGTCTTAAAATCGTGTAGATTTATTCCTCCCATTTTTTTCCCTTTTCAAAATTGTTTTGGCTATTCCTGTCACTTTGCCTTTCCAAATAAATTTTAAAATCAGCTTTTCTGTATCTCCAGAAATCCTATTGGAGTTTTTATTGGAATTGCTTTAATCTTTAGATTTATTTGGAGAAAATTGACATGTTTAACTAAATTGAGTCTTACAGCTCATGAACATAGTCTGTCTCTCCATTTATTTATGTCCTTTGATTTCTTTCCTCAAAAATGTTTGTAGTTGTCAGCATACAGATCCTGTACACATTTCATTAGATTTAAACCTAATTATTTCTCTTTTTACATTTTTAAATTATATCGTTTTTTTTTTAACTTTGGCTTCCAGATTGTTCATCGTAAGTATATAGAAATATGATGCTTTTTTTTTTTTTTGTGAATTGACCTTATATTCTGTGGTTGTGCTAACCTCATTTATTAATTTTGGACATAGTAGATTCCTGGAGATTTTCTATATAGAAAACCAAGTCGCCTGTAAATAGACACAACATTCTCTCTTTCTAATCTGTATGCCTCTTACTTTCTTTCTCTGCCTTATTGCTCTGACTAGGACTGCCTGTATTGTATTGAACAGGAGCGATGAGAGAAGACATCCTTGCTTTGTTCCTGGTTTTAGAGGAAAGCATTCAGTCTTTCACCATTAAGCATGATGTTAGCTATAGGTATTTTGTAGAAGCCCTTTATCAAATTAGAGCAATTCCCTTCTATTTCCAGATTGCTGAGAGTTTTCATCATGAGTGGATGCTGGATGTTTTCAAATGCTTTTTCTGCAATGTTTGATATGCTCTAGTCATTTTTCCTCTTTAGCTTTTTAATATGATGAATTATACTGATTGATTTTTGAATTTGGAACCAGCCTTGCATTCTGAAGATAAGCCCTACTTGGTCATGAAATATTATTCTTTTACATATTGTGGGTTTCAATTTCCTAATATTTTTATGAGAATTTTTGTGTGCTATTCATGAGTGATATTGGTCTATAGTTTCTTGTATTTTCTAGGTCTACTTTTGGTATCAAGGCAATTCTAGCCTCATAAAATAAGTTGGGATGTGTTCCCTTCTCTTAGATTTTCTGGAAAAGATTGTGTAGAATTGGTACTATTTGTTCTACAGAAGTTTTTCTTTCTTTTAAATAATTTTTTATTTTTCAATTACAGTTGGCATACAATATTATATTAGTTTTAGGTGTATAACATAGTAATTAGACATTTATATAACTTATGAAGTGATCACCCTGAAAAATCTAGTACCTATCGGACACCATACACAGTTACTGACTGTATTTCTTATGCTATACTTTACGTCCCCATGACTATTTTTTGTAGCTCCAATTTGTACTTCTTAATCCCTTCCCTTTTCACCCACCACCCCACACCCAGCCCCTCACACATCTGGCAACCATTAAAATGTTTTCTGTATCTATGAGTTTGTTTCTGTTTTGTTTATTTTGTTCTCTAGATTCCATATGTAAGTGAAATCATATGTCGTTTGTCTTCCTGGCCGACTTACTTTATTCTGCACAATGCCCTCTAGATCCACCCATGTTGTTGCAGATGGCAAGATGTCATTCTATGGCTGAGTAATATTCCATTGTATATATGTAGCACCTCTTTTTTATCCATACATCCATTGGTGGACACCCAGATTGCCTTTATATCTTGGCTATTGTAATAATGCTGCAATGAACATAGTAGTCCCTTCCAAGTAGTGTTTTGCGTTTCTTCAGATAAATACCCAGAAGTGGGATTACTGGGTACTTCTTTGTCTCTTTTTATAACATTTGTTTTAAAGCCTGTTTTGTCTGGTATAAATATTGCTACCCTAGCCTTTGTTGTTGTTGTTGTTGTTGTTGTTGTTGTTGTTGTTGTTTTCATTTTCATCTTTTCCCATCCCTTTACTTTCTGTGTGTGTCTTTTGATCTGAAGTGAGTCTCTTATAGGCAACATACATACTGGTCTTGTTTTCTTTTTCATTCATCCACCCCATCTTTTGGTTGGAGCATTTAATCCATTTATATTTAAAGTAATTATTGATAGGTATGTAGTTATTGCCATTTTATTATTCACATTTTTTTATTTTTCTTCTTATCATTAAAGAAGTCCTTCTAACATGTCTTGTAATACTGGTTTCATGTTGATGAACTCCTTTATGTTCTTTAAAAGTTTGATAGAATTCACCAGTTAAAACATCCAAGCCTGGAGTTTTTGGTTTGCTTGTTTTTTTTGTTTGTTTGTTTGCTTTTTAGGTTTTAATGTGCGGATTCAATTCTTTATATGTATATGTTATCCATTTCTTCTTGGGAGAGTTTTGGAAGTTTGTGGCTTTTGAAGAATTTGTTTGTCTGAGTGTGTAGAGTTGTTCACAGTATTTCTTTTTAATATCTGTAGGGTCTGTAATGATAGTCCTTCTTCCATTACTGAAACTGACAACTTGTGTCTTTTTTATTGTTTGTCAGTACGGCTAGAGTTTATTAATTTCATTGACCTATTCATAGAATCAGCTTTTGATTTCATTGATTTTCTTTATTGTGCTTCTGTTCTCAATGTCATTGATTTCTGCTGTTTATTATTTCCTTCCTTCTGCTTACATTGAATTTATTTTGCTCTTCTTAAGTTAAGATGCAAGCTTAGTTTGTTGATTTGAGACCTTTCTTCTTTTCTAACATAAACATTTTAATGCTACAACTTTCCCTTCAAGCACTGCTTTCACCTCATCGCACAATTTTTTTTTTTTTTTTTTTTATTTTTTTACTCCTACAGCACCTGATCTTCCTAGGTGGTCTCCCATCCAAGTATTAACCAGGCCCGACCCTACTTAGCTTCCAAGATCAGACAGGATCAGGTGTATTCAGGGTAGCATGGCTGTAGACTCATCGCACAAATTTTTATGTGTAATGGTTTATTAAAGTATAGTTGACATATGTGTTGTGTTTTCCTTTTTGTTCAGTCAAAAATATTTTTAAATATCTTTTGGGACTTTCTCTTTGACCATAGACTATTTAGATGAATGTTTAATCTCCAAAGATATGGAGGTTTACTATTTATCTTTCTGTTACTGATTTCTAGTTCAATTCCATTATGGTTAGAGAACATACTTTATATGATTTCAATTCCCTTAAATTTGTTGAAGTTTGTTTTATTGCCCAGGATGTGGTCTGTCTTGTCAAAGGTTCCATATATATTTGAAAAGAACGTGTATTCTGCTGTTATTGGGTGGAATATTTTATAAATGTCTGTTAGATCCAGTTGTTTGATAGTGTTGTTAACGGTTTTATACCCTTGCTGATTTTTTATGGGGGTGGGGGATCTGGCTGTTCCATTTATTAACAAGAGAGGAGTATTAAAATCTCCAACTATAATTGTGAATTTGTCTATGTTTTTGCTTCATGTATCTTGAAGCTCAGCGGTTTGGTGCATATACATTAAGATTATTATATTTTCTTAATGAACTCATTTATCATTATGTAGTGTCCCTCTTTATGCTTGTTAATTTTTCTTCCTTTGAAATCTACTTTGTCTAATGTTAATACAGCCATACCAGCTTTCTTTCGGTATATCTTTTTACATTTTTTAATTAATGTTACTTATAGTATTATATTTAAACTTGTTTCTTATAGACAGCATATCTTTGGATTTTTTTTAAGAAAGCAATTCTAACAATCCTTGTCTGTTATTTGATGTGCTTAACTATTTGCATTTCTTGTAATTTTGGTATATTTAAACATATGTTTATCTTTTTCTTATTTATTTTATGGTTTTTGTTTCTCTGTTTCCCCTTTCCTTATTTATTTTAGAGTATCTAAATATCTGATGATATGTATGTTAGAACTTTAGGTATGGTTTCATGGATTCCTGAGATGGTTCATTTTTTTCTGTCTTTTTTCTTCTCTGTCGTTAAGATCGAATCATTTCTATTGATCTATCTTTAAGTTGATAAACTCTTTGCTCTGTCATCTCCATTCTGCTACTGAGCTCATCCAGTGAATTTTTAATTTTAGTTATTATATTTTTCATTTAAAATTTTTTCATTCAATTCTTTATACTTTCTTATATATCCTTAATATCAATTCTTAATATCTTCACTAATACTTTCTGTATTTCCATTTGTTCATGGAAAAGTTTGTTCATCTGGACTTCTTTGAGCTGTTTAAAATTCTTTGTCTCATACATTTGTATCTTCTTCGGGTTGGTGTCTGTTGATTGTCTTTTCCCTTATTATTTGAGATTTTCCTGGTTCTATGTATGCTGGTTAATGTTAGATTGTATCCTGAACATTTCTAAGAGTAAAAACTGGAGACCTCAAAAATTAGGATTTGTTAGTAGGTTTTTCAAGTTTAACTGAGTTCTGTAATATCATTACAAATCAGTGGACTATGAAAGAGGATTGAACATACTTTTTGAAAAAACATACACTGAATATGTACATAACAGTTGTTGAATTTTATTGCTTTTAAGCCAATGAATAAAAGAGTATTGCCTTTTAAAGCAATAATATATTATACCGACATGCGAGTTAAAATACTTGTTAAAATATTAAAGTATTTTTGATAGCTGTGGCCTTAGTCCCTTATTTCCATTAGGCCCCCATTACCTCAGTTTCTTTAGGAAACTCCAAACCTTCCTTTAATCCAGCAACTAGAGAGTTAATGTCTGGCCCCAACAGGGAGCCTACTGGATCTCCTGCACCCAGAACTGTGGTTGAAGTTTATTCTGATTGGTCAAGGCCAGTGCCTACTGGTCATTAAATATTTGGAATATCACCTCTGATTGTACCTTATATTTGCACAACATTTTATAGTTTACAAATGATCTTTACGTATATGTTAAGCTTTATGCTAACTCTGTAACATCAGTAGGAATTATTGCCATCAGAAAATATTTTAATTATAAAATTAACACATATTAGTGTGGAAAATGATTTATTATTGGGGAACTATAAGCTCATAACTGTTATCACTTGCTCAAGAGTATGTGGTTATAGGAGTCTGAACTAATAGCTTCAAGAACGGTACACATGTTACATGCTAGGTTTTGGGGAGGAAGATTTCAGTCTGGACTAGATAGATCTGGGAAGGCAATTACAGGAGGAAGGCACTGAGCTTGTATTGAGGGACTGGTGGGATCCAGAAGGCAGAGAGGAAGAACAAGGATATTTTACTCAGAAAAGTGTGAAATGTGGTCCAAATGTAGTAAAATATCCTATTTCCATTACCGTTTCAAGACCACTTCTCTGGAGGTGCTGGAACTGAAATTCCCCAAGATTCAGCCACAGAGAGCACCGGAGGCAAAGCTCTCCTATACTAACTTGTTTGTTCAATCCTGTATTGCTGTTGAAGAAGCCAGGACATGAACATTCATGAGCTGCTGAAAATGAATTGTATGTATTGGACCATTTTTCTCCTTCATGCCCTGGTCCCTCCAGATAGAGGAGTTGGTGAGAAAAAAAGTGAGGAAGTCTTAAATATTAGTCAGAGCTCCTCAGCTGCTTTTGCAAAGTCTGCAAGGCTTGTCCAAGGAGAGAATGATGCTCTAAGTCTAAGCACAGCAACCATAGTCCTAAAGTTCTTTGGGTGCCTGCACCCTGTCTGAAACAGTAGTGGGAACAATTTGCTAACAACAGTTCTTCAGCTCCTTTTAATAGTAGGATTGTATCCAGGTTTTGAGGAGCCCGAATCTTATACAATTTGGGGCCTCGTTTTAAAAAAGAAAACACAATTACATATTGAAAATTAGGCACAGGATTTTGGAAAGAACTCTGGAAGTGAAGGTCAGGAAGCTGTGAATACTGTTTCCTGAATATTTTGTATTACTAAATATTTTTCCAATGTATGTTCTCTCTTATGAATGCTATCATAAACCTCTTAAAGGCAACTACATATTTGTATTACTTCTTAGTGTCTCGTACTTCCTAGCATTTTACTTCTTAGCACCTCCTTCCTTGTCTAAGAGGCTACCAAAACTTGATATATATATTTATCTTACTATAATATCCTTATTATACAACTAATTCTTGTTTGTAATGAAAATGTTCATTTTGGAAATGTTAGATAATTCAGAGAAGCAAAAAAAAAAAAAAAAATTAAGGTACCCATAATTCCACCATCCAAGAATAACTATTTTGCATGAAGTGTACACCAAACAAGATGCATGTTTGCCCCCAAGGAAGCTAAAATTTTAATGAAATGAATCAAAATACACACAACCACAAGTAGGAAGGGATGAAACGATGGAGTTACATTTCTTGAGAAGCTAGGAAGATGATGTGTTTCTTGTGGCCTAGGGCAGGCAGCCTGAGTGTGCTTTTAGAGACTTGGCCAAGCATGCCATCCAGAAAATAGTTCTCCCATCAGCTCCTGGAATCCTTACAGCAGGACTAAAGACAGTCCTTCCACAGCAATGTTAAATGACTTAAGGATAAGTGTGGTCCCTGAATCAGCAACTTCGGCATCACCAGGGAATATGTTAGAAATGCAAATTCTCAGGCCCCATCCTCACTACTGAATCAGAAACTCTGGAGGTGGGCCCAGCAGTCTGCGTTTTAAGAAGCCCTCTAAGTGATTCTGATGCACAATTAAAGTTTGAGAACCACTGTCTAAAACCAAGATTGTATCTTGTTCATTGTTGAGTTCTCTGTCTCAGCACCTGGTCTAGAAGGTCAAAAAGAATTTGTTAAATCAGTAATACAAATACCCCTTAGAGATGCATCAATTTTTAAAATTATTTTTATTATGATATCCTTCTCATAGAAATACATAAAAGATATAATGACTACCTAGTATATCCAGAACATCTGTAGCAAATTAAATCTTAACAGTGTGCCACATTTCCTTCAGCTATTTAGAGAACAAAAATGTTGCAGATACAACTGAGGGCTTTCTGTGTTTCCTTTTCCCAGTCTCATTCTTCTTTCTTATTATTCAGAAATAATCAAGATCAGGAAGGTAGCATTAATCATTCTCGTACATGTTTTATGCTTTTACTACATATTCATGTATCTATAAACAATATATGGTACTGTTTTGCATGTTTTTAAACTAAATAGTGTCACACTCTACATACCCTTCAATTAGCTTTTCTGTATTATTTTTAAGATTTATCGTCGTGCAGACACAAAGCTGTGATTCATCATTGTAATTGCTGTATAATATTCTCTTGTATGAATTTATGATGATATATGAATCTGATCTTCTATTGACATTTAAATGGTCCAGTTGATTTAGTTTTTCACTATTAAAAGTAATGCTGCCACATACGTATCTTCTGGGGCAATCAAATAGAGTTTCTCTAAAGTATAGACCTAAGAGTAGATTTCTTGGGATGTAGAAATATGAGCATTTCTAACGTTAAAAGATAAAATCAACGCTCCTCAACAAAATTGTATCAATTTCTCCATCTTTTTTCCAACATTTGGTGTTGGCGAACTTTTAGATTTTTGCCAATTTGATGAAGATGAAATAGTATCTCATTGTTTTTATAAATTTTTCACTATCTTAGTTTCTAGTGAGGTTAAGCATCTTTTTATATGTTCATTGGCCATTTGGATTTGAGAGATATAAAATTAACACATATTCACACCAAGATAAAAATTCCTGAGATCATCTACACTTTTGAAAGAGAGTTTTGATAGGGAGAAATCCTGAGGTGGAGGAGAAAGTGAAAAAAGCCCCACAGAAAAAAAGAGGAGATGAAGTGAAAAGAAGCTAGAGATACTATTTACCTTTTTCAAGGTCCTTTCCAGGGCTGACCTGGGTCAATTGTCACATCAACTCTGTTCCTTCTCCCTGGAGATAGAGTTCTAAGCCCTAGAAGTTGAGGTAAAGTGGAGGTTGTAGTACAATCTCCACCGAGGAAAGCTTTTTCTGGTCTTGAGTTTTTCAGACTTTTATTTTATCTTAGTTTAATTAGTTTCAAGTATACAATATATTGGTTAGACATGTATATAGTTCATCAAAACGATCTCCCCAACTGCTCCCTCCCTCCTCTGACTCTCGACCTAGCCAATGTATTAATGCTAACTGCATTCCCTAAGCCATCCTCCCCATCCACAAGACCATCCATCATCAGCTACTAATATGTATTTCTTTAAACCTTCACCTCTCTGTCTGTCACCAAATCATCCACTATACGTGTGAGTCTGTTTTTGATGAGTTTGTTTTTTTTATTCCTTAGATTCCACGTATAAGTGAAATCATATAGTGTTTGTTTTTTCTGTCTGACTTAAATACTTTCTAGGTCCATCAAAGCAATCTTTTTCCATCCCTTTCTTTTAGTCTGTATGTGCCTTTTAATCTGAAATGAGCCTTGTATTTTTTCTTCTTAAAGAAATCCCTCCAACATTTCCTGTAATACTGGCTTGGTGGTGATAAATTCCTTTAGCTTATTTTTGTCTGGGAAGCTGTTTATCTGTCCTTCAGCTCTAAATGATAGCTTTGCTGGATAAAGTATCCTTGGTTTTAGATCTTGGGTCTTCATCCTGTCAAATATTTCTTGCCAAGCCCTTCTGTCCTGCATAGTTTCTTTTGAGAAATCAGTTTCCAGTCTTATGGGTGTTCCCTAATAAGTAATTATCTGTTTTTCTCTTGCTGTTTTTAATATTCTTTCTTTGTATTTAACTTTGGCATTTTAATTATGATGTGTCTTGGTGTGAGCCTCTTTGGATCCCTGATTTTTGGAATTCTGTGAGCTTCTTGGGGTTTTATGTCCATTTCCTTCACCAGGTTAGGGAGGTTTTCCATCATTATTTCTTCAAACAACTGGTCAACATCTTAATTTTCTTCAGTTACGCCAATCAGATGGATATTTAGACCTTTAATAGCGTCTCATGTGCTCCTTAAATTATTTTTATAGTCTTAGCATCTTATCTCTTGCCATTCTGATTATGTGTCCTTGGCTTTCCCATCCTCTAGATAGGGCATTTGATCCTTTTCTTTATTCACTTTGTTTATTCCATTTAATATACTTCTCATCTCAGATAATATGTTCTTCATTTCAGACTGGTTCCCTTTCATAGTTTCCATTTCCATTTTTATGTTTTTTATCTCTTTGTTGAAGTTCTCACTGAATTTATGAAGTTCATTGAGCATCTTTATAACCAATATTTTGAACTCTGCATCCATTAGATTACTTGACTCCATTATATCTGGATCTCTGTTCTGTTCTCTTATATGATTTCTGCTTCTTTGTCTTCCGATTTTGGCTGCCTTTCATGTCTGTTTCTATGTACTAAGCAAAGCTCCTAAGTCTCCCGGTCTTATTAGTGTAGATTTGTGAAGTAGGTGTCCAGTGGCACAGTCCTGGGAGGGGTTCAGCTGCAGGCCAAATTTAGCCCAAGCCTCTACCCCTCCAGGGCCACCTGTTAAGATTCAGCAAAATGCTGTGCTTATAGTTGCCTTAAAAGGCCACGCCAGAAACTGAGGCCAGCTGCCTCCAGTATGAGTCTAGGCGCTGCTCAGCAAGGAGCACCTTACTCACTGAGGATATACCTGGATGTGGCTTGGGTTGGGCCATGAGTTGGGGGAGGCGGGGTTTCAGGGAATCCTCTGGGCAGAGGGACCTCTGTTATCCAGTTTGATGATGTCATGACTATGGCTGCACTGTGTCCACGCACTGGGAGGGGAGAGGGCTCAACAGAGAACAATGGATACTGCCTGCACTTCTGTACAGAGCAAGTCTTGCCTCAGCCCTCACTCAGACAATGTCTCCTTGTAAGTTCCTGGTGCCCCCAGCGTGCAGCCTAATCAGCACTGGTGCTCAGAGCAAGCAGGTCCTTCATTGCGAAAATCCGCTCACAGACAGGGCCCCTTTAAGAGGCTTCTGGGGCTGCTGCTGCTTCCACCTCACTCAGCCGCTCAAGACTGGGAAGCCCCAAGTCCTCACCCCACCCTACTTTCTGCCGTTGCAGGGTGATTTCTTGAATTTCTCTCTAGTTGTATGGCTTGTTCATCTAGATCCCAGGCGATTTTTCTTTGCTGCTGCTCCTTGTTTCTGTCACAACTTTGATTTGGTCACCAGAGGGATGAACAGAGCCCCTATCATCTATGCCATTTTTTTTTCCTCCCAAGCTTTTTTGATTTAATACCAGTTAACCCAATGGTTGTCAATGAGAGCAGTACATCCCCACTACAGTGTGTTTTGTAAATTTAGGGGGATTTTTGATATCACAGTGATTGAGGGGTTGGCATTACTGGCATTAGTGGGCTGGGACCAGGGGTGCTATACTTCCTTCCATGCATGGGACAGTCCCACTCAACAACGAATTTCCATGACTACACCACACAACTTTCAAAAGTCCTGCCAGACATTTATGTGGGGGAAAAGCCTGTTCATAATGATAAGCCTAACACCTAACTCTATTTTCCAAATAATCACAAAGAGTTTTGTCATAGGTTTACACTGATTATTCCAGGAGTGTAAATTACTACTTAAATTGAGAGAAGATTCTAATTTCATTCAGAGCCTTAGCAAGATTTTTTTAAAAATCTGTCACTCAGTAATACTTCTTTTGTATCTAAGTCACCAGTACAAGCCACACATTGGTCTACAGTTGAAGTTCTCACCATCACAGTGATTCTACATCAGGTCTGAGCATCTGACAACTTCATTATGTTTTCTATTGTCGTTAGGCCCATAAATTTTATATAGTTTTGTGAATTTTATAAATTTCTCCTTTGTATCTGGGCATTATAATTATTTTTTAATTTTCTGCATGGAATGATCATATTACCTATATGTTTCATACTGGTATAGAACAAGAACATTATAAAATGTTTGAGAACCAGTGAACTAATAGTTTCTTGATAAGGATATTTAAGATAAAAGAGAGTAAAAACCTCACTTACTCCAAGAAGATACAATTGGTAATTGAGAGAGGAAAGGTTTACACTCATTGCTGACTGACATTAAATCTAGACTCTTCCCATTAAGTCATTCTACCTTCTGAAGCAATGGCCTCCATCCAAATAACAACAATAACAACAGCTTACACTTACATGGCACTTACTTACGTGCCAGACATGGTCCCTAAGTGTTTTTACATTTGCTAACTCTCTGACCCTCACAACAACTCTTAAAGGTAATTATTATTATCCTCATTGTACAGATGAGGAAACTGATGCACAAAGAGGTTGTGAGATCTGCCCAAAGTCATACAGCTAATGTGGCTCTTTATCACTTCAGTGTATCATGTCAAAGACAGGGTTAGGAAGTCGGGCAAACCCAACTGAGGTATTTGGCTTGTAAAAATGGAAGGGAATGGACACCTCCAAGCAATATTATTGCTCAGTTATTAGAATGTCCCAGGATGAGCTTTGGCAGTTATGTAAATCCTCTGAAACTATATGCAAATTATGTATCTCACTATGTGTATTTGCACATTATTCTAAGGAGCAAGTCTATGGTTCTCATTTGATTCTCAAAGGGGCCCCTGACGACAGAAAAGTTAGAACCATTGATATAAAGGAATATCAGTAGAACTTGGTGAGCAGGAGGACCCAGACACAGAACTTCCCAACCCAATACCGGTGTGCAAGGGACAGGCTGAGTGCTGGGATAGAAGGTCCCTTTGCCCTCAAGGTTGCCAGAACCTCTTTACTCTTGTTGGCATCTCCACCTACGAGCAGACTGAGGAATTAAGAAATTTCTGTTTCGGAAAGCAAACCTCGAGGAAATCAATGTGCTATACAAAAAGGATCCTTTGTATGTGTTCAATTATGTGCAAAAGATTAGAAGACACTGGTTTAGAGAGTTAAGGGGGAAAAAGAGCCATATTCTAAGAGCATGAGTGAGGTCTAAAGGGCCGTTCAGTACACAAGCTTTTTCTGCCCCAACACATCTAAAGAGGGCACGAGCAGCCAGTGGCCATATCGTGATTTGATGTGTGAGTATGGCCTTCTGAAGGAGATGTTCTCAGTGCTGCTTGATGCTCTACAACCCCTCAGCCCGCCCAGGGGGCCACCTGCAGCCATGGTGGAAACTCCTATGTACACTAACAGCTTCGTATACCAAGCACCTGCTTCTTTTGTCTCTGAGCCTTCTCTGGCCCCAGTACCATGTCAGTCCACACTCCCAAGAACAATCCTGAATCAATCAGGGTGGGAGTCAGTGAATAAATACCTCAGTATCCTCGTCTTCAGTGGAACAATTCTAAGGTGTGTTTTATATAGTCTTTCAGAGGGTCCCAGTGGGTTTGGGTCCTAGTTGCCCACAGTAGTAGCCTGCTCACTGATGCATTTTTGGTTGATATTTCCCTTTTCCTTGTCTCAATTCCCCAACCCCTCACTGTGCTTCCTGGGACCACCTCTGAAATAAACTATTTATATACTAATCTTTGGCTTAAGGCCTGTTTTAAGGGGAACCCAAGCTAAGACAGCCTTCTTAGGGATCACATGTCAGTTGAGAATTCTGGCTATACAGGCAAGGCCTCTGGCAGAGTGTGGCCCATATCTTGCCAGATGCGCTATGAGCATGGCATTATTGGGGTGGGAGGAGGGGCTCACAAGACCCTCATAGGATGAATCTAAAGTGTTTCCAAAGCCAGGGGAAAAAAACATTTGTCAAAATCCTCAAATGGAAAATTCTGCCACAGAGGACCTTCTCACTAAAAAGGCTGCGTACACACAGTGAGGGCTGTCCCAAGGTAGACCAAAGGAAAAGCATTTAAGAGAGTCAACTTACAAGTAGGTCTTAAAATCTTGTGCAACCAGATTGTAAAAGGTTGTACAGTTGTGCCCTGGCTGAGGGGGCAAGTGGAGCTGGATTCCAGCCTGCATTCCACTCACCAAGCCCTGTGCCCATGGGAAGGGTCTACCTTTTAAAATGTGCTCAAAAGGAGGTTACTCACACATGGCCCCATGTGCAACCACCACTGTCTCTGCTGGTTCACTCTAAAAAATCAGCTAGGTTTCATCTTCAAATCCAAACTACCATTGCTAGAAATATATTCTTTATAACAGTATTCCACTGATTTAGAACAAAAGCAATTTGAGAGCCTCGGGCTGTTTGTTGTAATGGAATTTTCCTCATGTGAAAAAGTAAGCATTGCTGTTGTATTATTAATGGACTTTTATTCTCTTTTTTCCACCAAGTTGACAGTTTTAGTATCATGTTGTACGATTTATTCTACTAAATGATTAGAATACTTCTATGTCACATTTCTATCTTCCTTTGCTAAATTGGAAATGTTTGTATTCTTGCTGCAAAGTCCGACCTTTAATGAGATTTGAACTTGTTTGCTTTGTGTGGAATGGAATTAACCCCCCTGCCGGTGCCCACTCTCAAGTCTTTGTGTTGGGGAGGCCCGGTTATATGGGCAAATGGATGGTTATTTTCAGCAATAAAAATGAGCAAATAACATGAAAACACCCATACCTCAAAAAGCAGAAGAATGACCTGGGGTTGACCTTGAGGTCTGTGCACTGAAGAGAAAAGTTCCTTAACAGACAAAACAAGCTTCCAGCCAGAGAGAAAGAGAAGAAGATTGCTTACTTTGTGATTACTTTGTTTAAACCAACCTCCTCTCTAGTTTATAATCCTTTATGAGAGTATATTAGGAAGGGGCAGTTTAAGGTCTGTTTGGAGCAGAGAAGAATTATGAAATAAACAATTAATATTTAGGAAAGGGGCCCAGAACCCTCTATTTGTAGGCTTTTTCTCTGTCCCGCCTTCTTCATTTAATGAATAATAGCCTTGGGCTGTGGTCTTAGGCGTCTCATGTATTTATTTCGATTACTGTTGTCATATATTCACTTATTACACTCTCTGTGCTATTTTTGGACAAACCAAACATTAGGGGAACTCATTAAAGTAAATAATGCAATTATTTTTGCTGGCATAAGTCACGTATAGAATGTCACGTATAGAAGCAAATTCAGTATTCACATTTTATCCTGACAAAGCGGTCTTGGAACCCTTTTGCCTTGGGCAATTAAAAAATCAGTCAGTAGTCCTTCCTTCCCAGCCAAAGACTCCATTACATCCAAGCTTAAAATCTGGTCACTTTTGCTCCTGCCCCAAGGCTGATCTGCATTGCCCAGCTTCTAGGCTTCTGCTCAAATCAGTGCTTCCTGCTGGGACGCCCTCCTCAGTCTTTGGTGCCTATGGAATCCTTCTCATCCTCAAAGGGCAGTTCAAAGCCTAGTTATTCCAAGAAGCTTACCCAGGCTGCCCTGATACCTTCTCTTCTTCCTCCGAACTGCAGCAACCCATCGCTTGGCCCTTCCCAGTGTACTAGTAATTATCTTTTCAAGCCTACAATTTCTTATTTACCCAGGTAGATTTTAACTTCCTAAGGCAGAAATTGTAAGTTGCCACCAATATCCATTCTCCCCCACCTTTTAGTAGCAGAGCCCCAATTATTGAGCTTGGCAATAAACCCACATAGAAATACCCTCTCCGGCCTCCTTTGCCAAGTATGGTCATATGCCTAAATTCTGATCGATGAAATATAAGGAGAAATATTTTCTGAGCTTACAGGAAGACTGCTTAAGGAGAACAGATTCAGGTGGAAGGTTGGACCTTTTCTCCTTTCCTCCTTCCACCTTACTGTTGCTTGCGGTGAAGAGGGAATAGCTAGAGCTAAGAAAGCCATCTTGAATCACGAGGTGACCTTCAGGATGGAAGCTACTGGCTAAGGATAATGGAGTAGAAAGACAGAAGGAGTCCAATGTCCAGTGACTTTGTGGAATCACTATTCCATTCGTGGATTATCTCCTCTAGACTTCTTTTCTGGAAAAGAATAAACCCTTTTATATTTAAGCCATTGTTTCATACAGTCAAATTCACTGATTGTCTAGTCCAGCTTCTTAAGGGCAGACCAGCTTTTTAGCCATTGTATCACTAGCAGTGCTTAGTAATGATAAATTCTGAACAGCTATTTGTTAAAACTTGACAATATTTTCCTTCCAACCCATAATGCTAGATAGGAAAAGAGTCTCAAGTTCTGGGTGGTTCTTACTAAATGCTGCTCTTGCTAAAAGGTTAAAATATAAGTATCTTGCAGATGTAGCTGTAAATAGGATGAGCTTGATAGGAACACAATGGAGTAAGAATAGCCAACTGCAAAGAAGAAATTAATGTGTAATTAACAAAATAGCATATATAAGCAATGACTAAGCCTCCCTTCAGGGAGACAGAGCTTTGGAGGTGAACCCCTGTCTCCTTTACTTGCTACAGGTAAATGAAACTACCTAACGACAACCATGTCTAGTTCTTGACTAGAATACCCTAAGCAACAAACCCCTCGAGTTTGTAACAGTAACAGTTAATTAATATTAGAATCGCTCTCTTTAAAATCATCCCATTGATCTGATGCTTCAATTTCAAAAGTTGGTATTGTTTCTGCATAGTTTTTACCCTCACAGATGAAGTCGTTATTTAAGAAATACCTTCCTGAGTTAGCTGTGCAGACTGCAGGCAGACTGAGCCGTTGCTCCTGAACCTAGATGCTTCAAAGCCTCATTAAAATGTTTGAGTCCCCATGAAGCCCTACTATACTCGACCTCACCAGGAGATCTGGGTAGGGATGGGGTTGATGGACTTCATCATTTATAAAATCAGAAGTGCTGATAAAAGAAGAAAAGCTTTGAAAGCTTCAAGTCCTGCACCTGCCCACAGTCATTATTAACTAGTTTTATTTGGAGTGCACATCAAATGGAACATCATTCTGGCTGTAAATTTCAGCAAGCTATGTTAGATGGGAACATGGAACATGGCAGATGTGCCATTTTCTTCGTGGCATGAATAAATGTACCTGTAAGATGCAAAGAGAAGAAAAAAGAGAAACAAAAAGAAGATGTGGCAGGAAAAAAAAGAGGAGAAGGCCATTATTAGGTCACAGTTGAATGAAGAAAGTGTATCCTATGACCCAGAGGATCTCACACAATGAAAGGTGCATTGGGTGAGTTTAATTTTATCTGGTTAATTTTGCTCTATTTTAGGCTTGACCTTCTAATACTGACCTCCCTGAATCAGCATCTGTGACCTATGATATAGATCCCAATCATCTAGCATGAAGAAGTCCTACAGTAGATTTTGAATCCTATGATCCAATGTATCAGTCAGAGCTTGATCAAGAAATCAGAAGCCATTCCAGATATTTCAAGAAAGGATATCGTTTTTGAGAGTGTGAGGTTATGGTGACATTTTCTATCTTCCTACTGTATTATATTTTCTAAAATTTCCACCATAGTTATGTACTGCTTTCATAATCTGGGAAAGTAAAATTAATTATATTTTAAAGAAAACAGTTATTCCAAAGACTTAAGACGTTCCCATACTCTTGGAAGAGAAACACAGTAAACCACTGTTAATGATTAAAATATAAGAAAATGATCATCAAACTGTTTCTAAGGCTCTGTAAGTTGACCTTTGACAAACCATTTAACTTTCCTTTGCAGCCCTTTGCAGTCATACATGTACACCTGTTCTCTCACACAAATGTGGCTGGATTAATGAGGTCACCACTTCTAAATGTTTTCCAAGGTCCTCCCATGGAAAAGCACCTTGCAGACAGAACAAATGTTATCGCCCTATTATTATTTCCTAAAACATAGATGGCTGCCAACCTTGAATAAAATCTTATTTAGAATGAAACACTTTTCCCTATGCCTTTCTCCTGAATATAACAATTCTTAGGAATAAATGGAGGAAGAATTCTGTTTCAAACCTGTATAGAATTTGTGGCAAATAACAAATTTGTCAGGGAAAACGAGTTTAAATTCCAGTTTACATTTTTTCTTTTCACTTACCATTTCCATGCTTTATGTCAAACTTTCGTGCCTTGGGGCAAAACAAAATGGAAACTTAAATTTTATTTGTGCTATTAAATTTTAAACATGTAAAAACCCAGAACTAGAAAAGGACCTTGAAAGAATATCTGATTTTGCCCTCTTCCTTCAGATAGATGAGCAGTTAAACTATCAGGACAAGGTTCAGTCTATTCCATTCATAAAGGCCTCTAGGAATCAGAAAATTCATTGCTTTTCCAGATAGTCTTGTCCAGCATTTTAAAATTCTTTCATATTTAACCAGAATATCTACACCTCCAATCTCACAACTGCCCTAAAAACTTGGTTCTGCAAGAACATCACAAATATGTGAAATCTTTTATTAGAAGCCCAATTACATGTAGTGAAATGGCAGGCACTAAGGAAGAAAAATTCTACAGGTTCAATCTCTGACTTGCTATAATTTTTGATTGAACATAAATAGGCACTTCTACACCAGGACACACAAATAGTAGTTTAAAGAAAATCAAATCGGTGGCTAAGTGGAGAAGGAGTTATTCATGTCTGAAATAGGGAGCCTTCTCTCCATTAGCCAGGTCAAGAATTCTGCCCTGGAAACTCCTTTATACAGGGAAGTGACTTTTCTGTAGAATAAGGGAATATTTTTTCCTGAGATAATATTCCCAAAAAGAGAAAAGGATTGATTGGGTTGAGATGCAATCTATTTGAAACTCATATATAAAATTAGGTCATTCATCTTCTTTATACCCAAATAATTACACCCAAATAATTATGACTCAAGCCCTTAGCAGACTACTTGCTATAAATTACCATGCACATTCCCCAATGTGTTTGAGAAGCTCCTCCTCAGTCTACACCTCATAGCTCAACATTCTTCTAGTCACGACTACTGTCTGCTGACTGATACTGCTAATCATCTCTGTCCCAGGGTGAGGGATTCCACTTTTCCTTCTAACTCTTTGCCCTAACCCTGGACACCAGCATTTTCCTAATTTCCCCAGCAGCATTGGGACCGAGATATAACATTAACTGACATTAATTACACCTATTGGAAGCTGAGCGTAATCAGCAGGGTGTGTCACTCAAGAATAACTTATAATTACTTCTTAAATCCAGGTGAGTCCCGTGGGCCTTTTCCTGGCCTGCTTCCAAGCAGCTCAACCTCTACCATGGAAGTGGTCCAACTCTTTCTTTTCTATGAAATATAGATGTTGCCACCATCAATCATTCTGTAAATAGGGTTATTTTCAGTCAGAATATAAAACTGTAAGAAGGCTCTTAAATGAGAAAAGAAAAGAGGAAATTTTATTTTCCTTCTGGGAACTAGAGATCACTTTTCCTAAGACTTGGAAATGTGGAAAGACCTGGAGTGAAAGCCATCTTGATACCATCGTGAAGATTAAACCAACCCATAAATAAGTTCAGGGCCAAGAGAAATGCAGGGAAACAGAGCTCAACATACTGAATTGGATCAGTCTTAAATTTGCTCTCCCTCTCAATGTTTAATAATGAGAGCCAATATATTTCCTTATAATCCAAGTCAAATTGGCTTAGTGTTATTTTTGTTATTGGAGAAAAAAGCACTCTAACTAATATACTTCCATATTCCTAAATATGCTTTTACTGCTATTTCTTGGTTTATCAATATTAGATATTATTTATTTAATCTGTCATATGGTAGATGAAAAAATAAGCTAATTTTTAACACCTCTATCTCTTCTTTCAGTTCCTGTGTTGGTTACCTTTATAACTGAAAATTATATCCTAACCTTTATTTATTGTTCCATCAACTCTCCTTTAATACTTTTTATACAATTAAGATATTAGCTTCACAACGAGTCCATTCAGCAATTCTACACTTCACTTTGTACCTTCTGTCATCCATACTTGACTTTTGCATTATCAAGGGTGATAGCATTTACACTATAATTAAATCTTCCAGAGTTTATCTACAGGTTGGTTATGAACAACTTAAAATCAATTCATACTCTACTATTGGCAATGAATGTATCCTAACTGCAGAGCTGGACACTGTTCAATAGGTGCCTCATCCATCTCTTGTTTTAACTCCATGGAAGTCCTTGAAAACTTGACTTGCTATGTAGCTGAGATATATATAGATACAGATATCGATATAGATAGAATCTAGAGATAGAGATAAATACAGAGAGACAGAGAGACAGGCAGACAGGGATGATGTGGCTGTAAGAAACAAGGATATAGTCTCTTGGGAGTTAGATTTCACACCATAAATGAACAAAATTTTGTAATGACATGAATATTGTGGGCATAAAATACTTGTGGAAATTAACATTTCACATATGTAAATATATGCATATTATATATATTGTATATTATATATACTCACATACACCTGTGTAGAGGGCGAAAAAGAGAGAAAAAAACTCAACACTTTACATTATGAGACTGTAAAATATTATTCGTTGCAGAAGCAGTGATCATTAGAACTACATTCTCTTTCTTAATGATTTTTGTTTTTCCTGGAGTTTCTATCTGCCTTTGTTTTTATTCTGTATTATTTACAAATTTTTATAAATAATGTAGAAAACTTTCCCACATTAATATTTATATTTTTTCATAGCTATCTTTCCTACAACTTTATTCATTTGCATATGTGTGTATGCATGTATGTGTATGTCTGTGTAAAAAAGTTTTATTTTGTGATTTTTTTACATAGTGTTTTAACATTTTACGTATGGTCTTTTGACTTGCTTTTTTTCACTTAACAATATGTCTTGGAAATTCCATGTTAAAAAAGTCTAGTCCCACTTAATTATTTACTTTTAACTCTCACCTAAGTATTGGTACTGTTGCATCACAGTTTTGTTCATTTGTTTCTTTTTTGTTTTTCGGATTGTGTCAGACCTCAGTTGCACAGTAGATGGACATAATTTGTTTATGCATACTTCTCAGTTATAGACAATTTTGAGTTTTATTTCTTTACCTGAACTCTTCTCCTTTCGCCATAGGCATTTTCATCCAGATATTTAATGTACATCTTTCCAACTCACCTGCCCTATTTTTCTTACAAAGCATGCAGCACTATTTTGTGAATTAAAAAATTTTGCAAAAATGTTATCATGCTATATGTCGACCTTCCTTTTAAAATACAAATTATGGTCTACGGCCATGCCACCCTGAACATGCCCGATCTCGTCTGATCTCGGAAGCTAAGCAGGGTCAGGCCTGGATAGTACTTGGATGAGAGACCACCTAGAAATACTGGATGCTGTAGGCGTAAAAAAAAAAAAATACAAATTATGTCTGAGTTCCATCCACAATGATAACTATGTTTTAATCCTTTTAGCTTGCATAATAATCCATCATATGACTAGACCACATTTTATCTATCCATTCTCCCATAATTGTCATTTAAGTTGTTTACTATTTGCTATTACAAACTGTGATGCAATAAATATTATTGTAGCAACCTAAATGTCCATCAACAGATGATTGGATAAAGAAGTTATGGTTCATATATACAATGGGATATTACTCAGCCATTTAAAAAAATGAAATCCTACCATTTGCAACGACATGGATGAACCTAGAGGTTATTATGCTGAGTGAAATAAGTCAGAGAAAGATAAATACCATATGATTTCACTTATATGCGGACTCTAAGGAACAAAAAGAACAAACTAATCAAAAACAGACTCGCAAATATGGTGGACAATTTGGTAATGGACAGAGAAGAGAGGGTTGGGGAGTTGGAGGAATGAGGTGAAAGCTTAAAGAAGTACAAATTAGTAGTTGACAGATGGTCACGGGGATGGGGAGCACAACATAGGGAATGTAGTCAGCATTAATATATTGGCTAGGTGGAAAACCAGAGGAGAGAAAGAGCTATATAAACTATATAAATGTCTAATCAATGTATTGTATACTTGAAAGTAATTAAAATAAATAAATAAATAAAATTAAAAAAAAAATGTCTCCTTATGTACCTGTACAATCTATAGATTATTTAATCATTTCATCATTGATGGATAGTTGGTTTGTATTTTAAATCTGTATTTTTATAGATCTCTTTGTCATATGTGCATATATATTTGTAGTGTATGCTGTGCAAGTAGCATTCTTACATAAAAGGGGAAGCATTTTTAGCATTTTAATATCACTAAATTATCTTTCAAAATGATTATATCGATTTAAATTCCCCAAACTGAATATAGGGTATCAATTTTCTGTATATTTGTCTGTACTTGATATAATCAATATGAAATTATTGTCTATATCACAGCTAAGAAATAGTATCTTATTTTTAAAATATGTGTGTCCCTGATTAACTATAAAAAATATCTTTTAATACCTTTATTGGCTTTTTGTTTTGCCTCTTTATAGCCTTTGACAATTTTTCTATTGAGTTGGGTTTTTTTCTTGCTAAGTGTCATATTTGTGATATTAATTTTTTACCACGTATATGGTGAAAATTTTCTAGCCTCTTGCTTTTTCTTTCACTTTGATTTTAGTACATTTTATAAGAATATAAGAAAAAGGTTTTATTTTGAGGATTGAATTTATCAATCTTTTCTCTAAAGCTTTCTGTGAGTGTGTCCTGCTTTAGAAAATTTTCCCTACCCCAAGAGTTATAAATATTTGCCTGTATTTTCCTGCATGATTGTGTATGTGTGTGTGCTTGATTTAGAAGATATTTCCTTCTCAGTAGTTATATATATTTGTTTGTATTTTCATCTAATATTTTCATAGCTCTGAAGGTTGTATTTTTTTTAAGTTTAGCCCTTTAATTCATCTGGAATTTAATTTTGAGAATGGTAGGTTTGTTTTTCCCCCAATTATCCCAAAACTATTGAATTTGAAGTTCTTAAATATAGACAAATCTATTTTTCTAGTTTCCATCCTGCCCCAATAATCTATTTTAATCGCTTTAGTATTACAAAATATTTTGATATTTGACATAGGAAGTCCTAACATCTGTCTCTAGCAGTGTAGTAGACAAGATACCATGAACATTTTCTTGCTGCAAGACAAGCTAAAATTCTGGAAAAAATAGATTTGTTTTCAATTTTAAAAATAAGTTAGCCAGAAAGTTACAAAATGCGTGAAAGGAGAAATCCAAGTGGAATGCCAGGGAAATGGATAGGCAACCCCTGCACAAAGCTAAAATACTGAAAGATGAATTAGAAAAATCCAGCCCACACAAACTACAGTAAGAAAACTCACTCTTCGGTCTTGGTGGTAGGTGAGAGGGGAAATAATAATCAAGTGATGTTTATTCCATGAATAAAAAGACGACTAAATATTAGGAATCTATCTATATTAATATATCTGAGGAGAAAAAGTATGTGATCATCTCAACTGATACTAATAAAGATTTGAAGCAAAGTAAAAACTCATTGTTGATTTTTGAAAATACTCTACAAAATATAAATAGATGATGTATGTGAATAATACGATTTATTAGTCCAGACACCAGAATTAATCTTAATGAAGAACACTGGAAGAACTCATGCTAAAGTAAAAACCAAGGCAAAGATATCCACTATCACCACTGCTATTTAACATTGTCCTGAAGATATTAATGAATACAGTCAAACAAGAGAAAGTATAGGAATTATAAGAGATGGTAAAATTGTCACTATTTTCAAATGATATCATTTTATTTTTAAGAGAATCAACTGAAAAATTACTACAAATAACAAAAGAATTTAGTAAATTGCAGTATATAAAATTAACATATAGCAATGAATAATTTTCCTATATAAAACAATACCAGTTAAAAAACAATAGAAAATAAGACCACATTTGCAATATTAAAACCAACAAATAGATAAACTACTTAAAAAATAAATTTCACAAAAAATATATATCTTTATGAAGAAAATTTCAAAACACTACCGTGGGATACAAAAGTAGAACTGAATAATGGAACTATGTACCATGCTCTTTGGAAGAAAACTTCAACTTGAATAAAAGTGTGTTCTCTCTAAATCAACTTATAATTTTAACCATATCTTAAAATTACCAATAAATTTTTTTCGAGGAAATAGATAAGTTGTTTCTACATTCATTCAAAAAATAAATAAGCAAAAGTAATGCTAAAAACTCCAAAAAGGAAGAACAATGTGGTGGAGTTATCCCAAACAGATATTAAAACATACCAGGAGGTCCCAATTTAAAAAGTATGATAATGGTTCATGACTCGACAGACTAAAGGAGGAGAATATAAAGTGCAGAAATAGAATCAAATACACTCACAAATTTAGTACATGAAAAGGTGGCAATTCTAAATCAAAGTAAGAAGAAAGAATTTTAAATAAACTGGTAGCCACTTGAGGAAAAAAAGTTAACTCGATATCTCTCATTATGTATCAGGAAAAAGACAATTACCTTTAAAATCTTAATACTAAAAAACGAAATCATAAAACTATCAGAAGATAACATGAATGAATTTCTTTAGAAGCTAACTATGACTCCAAATATAGAAGACACAAAAAGATTAGTAATTTTGACTATATAAGAGAAGTTTAAGTTCCTGGAAAAATATGTCATAAACAATGTTAAAAGGCAAATGACAAACTAGGAATATATATTTGCAACTTACATTGTAGGCAAAGCACTAATTCTCCAAATATATAAAGAATGACAGTAAGTCAATGCAAAAAGACCAATAAAGATCAATAGTTTAAAGAAAAATGAGCAAATACAAGAACATAAAGTTCACAGAAAAAAGACATACAAATGGTCTTTATGCATATATAAAAAAATAAACTTCCTTTAACTCATAATAAGAAAAATTCAAACTGAAACTAAACTGAGATAACTATTAAATTAGGAAAAACCCAAAAGTTGAAGGGCAGTTTCTGTCAGCAAAGCTGTGGGGAATCAGGTCATCTCATAGATTGTCAGTGAGAGTGAAAAAGACAATAATAGAAAGCAATTGGCAATAGTTTCCAAATTTACAATTCATCTACCCTTTGACCTGACATTTCCACTTCTGGAAATTTTATGTTCCCTTGCACACTGACAAAATGATGTATGTATGGTATAGCATAATTCACCATTGCATCACTATCTACAGTAGAAAAAGATCAAAAACAGCCACGTGCCCATCAATAAGGAACTGGTGAAATAAGCTGTTCTCTATTCACTCAGTGGAACACAACACTGATGTAAAATAAATTATATACTGATAGGAAAAGATCTTGAGGATCTATTTTAAGAAACAAGAGAAATAGTAATAATGTTTGCCTTTTATGCAAAAAAGGAAAAAGTAATATATATTCTTATTTGCTTGTATCTGCATAAAGAGACATTGGAAGTATTCAAAAGAAACTAATAGAAGTGTTTAACTACAGAAAGAAGGAGGAAGTGTGGTAGCATATCAGTAGGAAAGGGAGTGACTGTATTTACTGTTCAGGAGGAGAATAAAGACATTGATTAACTTTAGGTTTTGTTAATGGATCAAGATAGGCTTGATTATGTTGCAATAACAAACACACCAAAATCTCGGTAGTTTAACCACCAAGCTTTTCTTTCTTTCTCCCACTAATGGTCCATTATGAATAGACTGAGAGCTCTATTCTGCAGATCTGGGATGGACAAATGACCTAGTTCTGGCCAATAAGATGTGACAAAATATTCCGAAGCACTTCTGGGAAGCATTTCCTCACTCTTGAAAAGAGACAAACAGGAATAAACATCACTTTTGTGTCACAGGTATACTAGGATGCTTGGTAGTATGGGAGCTATCTTGTTGCCTTGGGACGGGTAAGTGTGAGAGACTGGCAAATCTGAACTCCTGGGTATGTTAGAGTTAAACATAGAAAGGACTCGCCTGGTCCTTTAATGATATCAATAAACCACTAAATTAACCAACTGTAAAGACATTCTACCTTACGATTTCTTATTATGGAAGAAAATAAAATTTATTTATTGTATAAGCTATTTCAAATTAGGTTGTTACTTGTGAATAAAAACATCCTCATTTATACGTTTCTTATTTTTCTTGTTTTATTGCATTGACTAGATTTCTCAGTTTAATGTTTTATAGCATGAAAGCAAGCATTCTTGTCTTATTCCTGACTTAATAGGATTATCTTTAACATCACTTTAAGTATTATGATATCAGTCTTTGTATAAATGTCTAAGAAATGTTTTTGAATACTTTTAGGAATTCTGCTTATTGTTCTAAAATTTCGCTCTGTGTATCTATGTGTAGTTCTCTCTCTCTCTCTGTCTCTCTCTCTCTCTGTCTCTCTCTCTCTCTCTGTCTCTCATAGTCATTTCTTATTTATCCTATTTAGTTCCCAACCTGAAGACCTGTGTCCTTCTTCAACTCTAAAAATTTTTCTTTTATTATATTTAAAATTTTTTTCTCCCTTTCATCTCTATTTTTTACTTCCTTCTGGAACATGCATAAATAGGTTTGTCAGCCTCTGGTTCTATTCTCCATGCTCTAAACATTTCCTTTATACTTTCTGTCCTCTTGTACTGCATTCTGGAAGAATCCCTTGGCTATCATTTCCAGCTCATCAAATAGTTCTTCATATGTATTCATTCTGCTATTTCCCCTTTTTTCTGAATACTTTTCATTTCCAAGATCTCTACTTGTTCTTTTTTTTCATAACTTCCTTTTTGTCTCTTAGATTTAATTATCTCTCTTATCCCTGTGAAGATTTTAATTATATTTCCCTTAAAATCACCTCTGTGAGTTCTATTAAGTGTTTCATAAGTATTAGTCATGTGTTGCATTTTGTGCTTCTCTTTTATGATGTATTAGTAATTCTTGGCTCTGTGCGCATTTTTTCCTTTGAGATTCTGTTATCCTGACTAGGGGCAGTGTTTATTAAAACTTGCTGCCAGCAACTGCTGGGGAGAAAGATGAGGAGGGGCTTATATCTGTCCTTCTGAGTGTGGGGAGGCTCTCTCTGTTCCTGGGTATTATCAGCCTCCCAGGATGCTGCCTTGCCTCTTGTAACCAAGGGTCTTCCCTCACTATTTAGGGGCAGACACTTCTGCTAATCACTGCATGGCACTTAGTGGGAAGCGGTGAGGGGCAGAACTATTAGCCTCCTCCCACTCAAGCGCACTGGGTTGAGTAGTGTCCACCCAAAATTCATGTTCACCCAGAACCTGTGAATATGACCATATTTGGAAATAGATCTTTGCAGATGTAGTGAAAGTAAGATGAGGCCATAATGGATTTGGGTGAGCCCTAAATCCAATATGATTGATGTCCTTATATGAAGAGGGAAATTTGGACACAAAGACATAAACACATGGAGAAGGCCGTGTAAAGACAGAGGCCAAGATTCGAGTGCTGTATCTACAGGTCAAGGAATGACAAAGATTGCCAAAAACCACCACAAACTAGAAGAGGCGAGTAAAGATCCTCCCCTAGAGCCTTCAGAAGGAGCATGGCCCTGCTGCTACTTTAATTTCAGACTTCTAGCTTCTAAAACTGTGAGAGAGTAAATTTTTGTTGTTTCAACCCACCCAGTTTATGGTAATTTGTTACAGCAGCCCTAGGAAACTAATACACCACGTAACCCAACTCATCACCTTTGATCCCCTCTCCAACTTATTTGCCATCTTTCCAATCTTTAACTGTAAGATTGTTGGGTCCACAATATAAGCCCTCTTCATCTCCTTTGTAGATGACAACAAAAGTTTACCACACACACACACACACACACACACACACCACACACACACACACACCCATCCCATCAGCCAAGAGAAAGAAATTTATCACACAAGACAGTATTTCCTGCTTGGTGCCCCTGCAGTTGAAACTCAACATGCCCTCCTAGGTATGAGGTCATAATGAATCAGCTCTTTAAGTTTCAGTTTACCTGTCTAGAAAACAGGAATATAATACCTCTTACCTTATAGAGTTATTACAAAGATCAAAAAAGATAAAGTTGGCTCAAGGGCTATATGAGTTGGGACATATCAAAGATAAACATATTTTTCCCTGTGCTTAGATAAGCAGATAAGATTAGCTATGATGACACATATTAAAAGTAATACGTGTCATCCTAACGTTTGGACCAATAACCCCACTTCTGTGACTATACCCCAAGAAAATAACAAACTGCAGAAACATCATTTTACTTGAAAAATATTCATCATAGTAATCCTTACAAAAGGAGACATTAGCAGTAATCCAGATAGCCAACAATGGAGGAATCATAACATAAATCCACCTTTCCCCATATATGCTGACATGGATACAAATTTTTTTTACTGTGCAAGTCTCCTTTGACAACTTATATACAATCTCATAAATTCATAGTATTTTAAAAAACAATTTTGTAATTTTTACATTATTTTTACTTAACAAACACTTACAATGCTTACTATGTGCCTATCATTATTCTAAGCACTTCAAAAAATTTTTAAATATCATATTTATAAATACTAGCTCATTGATATGTTTTCAATTTTTTTGTAAAGTTTTTAATTTTTAATAAAGTGGTATTAAAATTACATGATAAAGATTATTTTAATACAACCTTCATTAATATCCATGTTATTAAAACAAAATATAAATTTCTATTAACATATGACACAGACTTTAAAATAATTATATAAGAAAAAGCATAATTTGTGATATACATTTTGAAATGGAATTATTACATTTATCTTAGGGACAAAATATATATTTAATATAGATTGAAAGAAACTATATGCTATAGCATTAAAATGGGCAAATATTATTTTCATTGCCTACCGTATAGAATTCTTATATTTTAACTTAAAATAGACTGTTTTATTTTTATAATTTTTATATTTTGTTTCCAAATAAAGGGAGGAGACAGGTTTCAGACTGTCATTTGCAAATACTTCTTTACAAATATATTTCGGTGTGGATAATCATTATTCTCAGTAAATAAATTGCTTCTCCCAACTTTTAAAACAGATTTTAAAGTATCAGACATGTTTTGATACTTGAATTCATGTCATTAGAAATATAAAATAAATACAACTTATGATAGTCTGGTAAGGACTATCTCAAGGAAAAAATTCAGAATTCTATAATTTTTATTGTGGTGAAATACACATAACATAAAAATTACCATTAATAACATTTAGCACATTCGTGAGAGTGTGCAACCATCACCACTTTCTAGTTTCAGAACATTTTCATCACCCAAAAAGGAAACTTCATAACCATGAAGCAGTCACTCCTCATTCCCTCTCCCCCCAGGCCCTGGCAACCACTAATCTGCTTTCTGTCTCTATGGATTTACTTAGTCTGAGTATCTCATATAAATGGAATCATACAATATATGGCCTCTTGTGCCTGGCCTCTTTCACTTAGCATAATGTTTTCAAGGTTTTTCCATGTTGTAGTATGTATTAGTACAGAATTATAATTTTAATGTTTCTCATTAATTTATTATATTTTAATGACAGCACTCTTTATTCTTTCTATTGTTAGCCTGTAATTCATTTTGAGTATAGACCGAATAAAGCAATAAGGAATAAAGACAATTTACAACTGTCCCAGGGTTGGTTAGATATTCCTGTGGTGGTGTGTTGATCAGAGTAAGGACTGAAGGACTGGTTCACATTCATGATCTCCACTAATCTTGTGCATGTTCACTCAACACACACCCAGAGGTCTCTCACTGCTCAGCTTTAAAGGGGAAATGTTTTAAATTATTAATTGAGCTACTTTTTACTTTTGACATTCAAACAAATGCCATTGCTATCTTTAAATGTAGAATAATGGGGGGTGGCTTCATAGTGTAGTGGTTAACACATCTGCTTTACATGCAGGAGGTCCTGGGTTCTCACCCCAGGTGGAGCCACGGATCATGCCCCGAGTGCAAACCAAGAGCATGTGGGAGGAGACGCCCCACCTTTAGAGGGGAAAACGGCAACATCCATAGGTCAAGGGTGGAAATGGGTGGGGGGGAATTAAAAAGGGAGAAAAAAATAGAATAATGTTCCATGTTCCTTGGAATTTTCTGGAATAATGTTCACGGGTCTTGCAAGGGATCACAGACACTTTAGGTGGAATGTTTTGCAGTCATTAAATAGGATGCTCATGAAGACAATGTATTACCTGAGAAATATTTATGATATAATGCTACAGGGGGAAAGCAGGATACAGTGTCGTAAGTATTCTACGAAAATGAGAGGAAGACCACTTAAAACTATATAAAAACATTTCTAGAAAAAAGACAGAAAGGAAATATACAAAATAATAACAATAATATAGTGGATGGTAGAACTATGAGTACATTTTTTCTTTCCTAAATTTTCCAAAACTCTGTAATGCACTTATATTACTTTCATAATTTATACAATTGGACATGAAGAAACCTAATAGATCATGATCATTGACCTTAGCAGCTTTCTGCTCAATTCAACCTTAATTCAGGCCATCATAAAAGGACATTCAGACCCACGTGTAAGCTAGAGATAGAAATCTCGAAGTTAAATGATTGGAAAATTACAGAGGAACTACTTTCTAATGTTCACTTTGGAAAGGTAACTGCCACTGGTTTGCTTTTTAGAGGACAGCTCCTTTTAATGAGGTCCTTTTTGTACTTCATCGATTCCCCTTGAATGGCCTTTTGTTAGACCAAATTCTGTTTACTATATACTTTTTTTTTTAGGTGAGGCAACCCTTGGTTGACCTCACAGATTGCAAGGACCTTGTCAGCTTATTTATTTATTTATTTTTTTATGCCTATAACACCTGGTCTTCCTAGGTGGTCTCCCATCCAAGTACTAACCAGGCCTGACCCTGCTTAGCTTCTGAGATCAGACAGGATCGGGCTTGTTCAGGGTGGCATGGCCGTGGACACTATATACTTCTTAAAACAAAAGCACAAGCATGTTCAAGTAATGTACCAGGCCACCTACTGTAATATGCTGGGAAGGATATTGGCTTGGATGTTAAAAGGCCTGAGTTCGAGCCTTAGCTGTGTGTGGTCTTGGGCAAGTCAAACTAGGCCTCTGAACTTTATCTTTCTCATTGCATAAGAGGAATGGGAGTCTTGACTTTAATGAAGCTCTAAGTGAGAAGGAAATTCTCAGCTATTTAAATGACTTCTGATTTCTCATAAGTAAGAATATACAGAAAGGTGTTTGACTCTTACTAGAGTAGAAACAGCTGAAGAGTAGGAAAGGGAAGAGTAGTCAAAAAGGGTACACTTGAAAATAACAAGGCAGAAGAGAGAGCACTGGAGGATGAATCTCAGGGGACCTGAGTTGTAGTCTTAGCTCTGCTACTGGCTAGGGTGTGATCCTGAGTTAGTCATTTCCCTTCACTAGGGCCTGGCTTCTTCATCTGTGAAATGAGATGAGAGGTCTAAGGCTCCTTCTGGTTACAAATTCTATTAACATGTGATTCTATATCATAGGAGAAGGGTGCCTGTTGTAACTTCACTTGGTTCTTACAGGGCCTCTTTGTTATTCAAGGGATTCAGCATAATGTTGGCTTTTTAATCTTAAATTCATTCTTATGTCATCCATGAAGTAAATCAGAGGAGAAAATCCAGATGGACATTCCTATTTTAGACAGTTTCTTGAGGCTGATATTTTAACAAACAATAAACTGATGAATCATGAGATGGCCTTGGAAAATATTAGACACTTAAATCTTCTTAACATTTTTCAGGAAATAGGCTGCAAATGGGGAAAGGAAAAATGTAAATGCCTTCAAGATGGGGAACTGCCTGTAAAAAAATAACTACATTTTACTTTTAAATTAAAAAAAAAAAAATCTCCCAAAGAGTACTTGGGATGGGTACAAACAGACTGTCAGGGATTTTTCTTTAGATACCACATCCAACACTTTATTGCTAAACAGAGCATTTGGGAAAATTTGCATCATGAATGCAGACCCAGGCAAGGAGGACAGTTGAAATGGGTGACTTCTCCAGCCCCTTTCTCAGTTACTTGGTTTTCCCGTTGGTCATACTCTGCCCTAAAACCAAACTCATCATCATCAGAGGAAGCTGTGGGGTAAAACTGTGAGGACAGCAATATTTATCTTCTGACTCAGCATCTGGTTCTTCCCAATCAGGGCAACTCCTCACCAAAGGTGCCTTGTCTTTCATTCTCTTTCTTTCTTTCTCTTTCTTTCTTTCTTTCTTTCTTCTTCTCTTTCTTTCTTTCTTTCTTCTTTTCTTTTCTTTTCTTTTCTTTTCTTTTCTTTTCCTTCCTTCCTTCCTTCCTTCCTTCCTTCCTTCCTTCCTTCCTTCCTTCCTTCCTTCTTTTCTTCTTTCCTTCCTTCCTTCCTTCCTTTTCCTTCCTTCCTTTCTTCCTTCCTTCCTTCCTTCCTTCCTTCCTTCCTTCCTTCCTTCCTTCCTTCCTTCCTTCCTTTTCCTTCCTTCCTTCCTTCCTTCCTTCCTTTTTCCTCCTCCTTCCTTCCTTCCTTCCTTCCTTCCTTCCTTCCTTCCTTCTTCCTTCTTTCCTCCTTCCGTCTTCTCCACATATTCAAAATCTTTTATCAAGAGAAATCTAAATTTATTCTTCTAAGCTATTATTGGTTGAGAATATCTTACAATGGGTTATGTATTCCCATTGTTATGTGAGCTTTTATAGGATTCAAATTCTCAAGTAAATAGAGTGCATTTTCCAGCTAGAATTATAGTCACCAGCCTTGGTGGAGGGAATGTAGGGGTATGAGAGGAAGAGACGTTTATAATGTCTATTGGCAAGGGTCTACCAGCAGATATCAGAAACCACTTTAGCTAGTTTAAACAATCCTTTAATAAGGGAATCGGGTGCTTACGAAAGTGATTGAAAGGCCATCAGAAGAGCCCTAGTATGAGCTTTCAAGAATAACTCCCCAGAACAAGATGATAGAAGTGGTCCACAAAGGGAGCCAGTACTCTGTCAACACTAGTAAGTTGAGGAATCAGGAAGCTCTAGGACCACATTGCTCCTGACATCCACTAGGCTAAGACCCAGACACTAGGACTCCTGCCACTGCTGTCAGAGAAGAAGAACCCAACCCGTCTCTACTTACCTGCACGCCAGTGGAAATGACAGAAAGTAGAAGTGTGGCCTCCTCCTTCCTATTCCTGCCTTCCAAATGCCCAAGTGTTTCCTCGATGAACTTGGAACTCAGGCTGTCAAGAAGTCTAAGGAATATGTAGCCTTTCTCTTTTTATCTGAAACATTTAGCAAGGACTGTAACAAGGGAGTTGGAATGGAGCTGAATGAGCCTATCTGCAGTATTTGACATGGGAAGAGGTAGGGGGAACAACTTCATTTTCCTCTCGGCCCCTGAGGGTTCACTCTTATATACCAAGACCAGCCATAAACATCATGTGTATAAGAAGAAACTATGCAAAGCACAAGGCCCTCCAGTGGGGGAAAACTCAAGGTATGAGTATAAATCTTTCAGGGCTTCCTAGATCTTATACTGTCTCTGAGAAATAGAAATGCAGACACAGACTGGCAGGCCAATACTATATATATGACAAACTTTGAAAATGAATGCATTTAGTGCCTGACCTTGTCTGATCTCGAAAGCTAAGCAGGGTTGGGCCTGGTTAGTACTTGGATGGGAGACCACCTAGGAAGACCAGGTGCTGTAGGCTTAAAAAATAAAAAAAAAATAAGGGATTGTAAACTGACAAGGTCCTTGCAATCTGTGAGGTCAACCAAGGGTTGCCTAAAATAAAATAAAATAAAATAAAATAAAATAAAATAAAATAATAAAAGAAAATAAAGAAAATAAATGCATTTAAAAACAAAGCCATTAGGAAATTATTATTTGCATTAAAAAAAACCAACCTTAGATACCATCAGTCTGTAGAGGCTAGAGGTATGTCCAATTCACATCTATTTTCTGTGTGCCTACCGAGTACCAAGGAATACTTTCCTATGTATTTTCTCATTTAATCTTCATAACATATGAATTCAGAATTCCTAAGGTATGAGAATGTATATATGTATCCATCTATACCTATAATAATATAGTATAGATATATAAGCCATTATTAAACTTCCCTGAGGAGACAAAGTGGGGCGGAAATGTGGTATGTGTTGAGGTGGCTCATTTATATTTACTGGAGGAAGTGAGAGTTGAAAGATAGGTGCAGCTACTTAGAAAAGATGTCAGATTTCCAAAATCAGAATGTGCGAGAAAATTTAAATAGATATCTAACCCTACATGGTAATGGACCACTGAAGGTAACAATAACATTAATGTAACAGTATTATGACCTTGGTGTTTCTTCCTACATGTGTGTGTGTGTGTGTGTGTGTGTGTGTGTGTGTGTGTGTGTGTGTGTGTTGGGAGTGGAGAGGTTCTGTTTCAGAAGATACCATAGAGAAAGTTTTTATTTCACTGAAAAAGGAACAGCAATCACTAACTCATGAGCATAAGTCATAAAACACAGAACACAGAGGTAGCTGGTCAGAGGTCTCATATTAAAAGGCAAATCTGCTACCACCAGCAGCTGAAGACATAAGCCATGGCTTGGGTAGAGAAACTAGAGGAAGGCTCGTAACTAGAGGAACATTTTTCAGAACCTTTTTAAGGAAATCAAAGACTTTTTGGCAATAAAATAGGCAAGGGTCCTATATTCTTAGCCAGAATATGTCTAAAATGGATAGAGGAAGACTTCTTGGTTTTAGGAGGTAGGTTTTGCCACCAAAAAACACACATCATTTTCTGTCTTGTTCTTTTTTATTTCTTTAAATATCTATATTGGTAGTAATACTAATGGTGGTATCTACTGAGTTCATATATATATCATACAAAAAATAAGCATAGACTCTGGGATTTAAAGCCAGGTCTGACCTCAGAGCCTGAGCTTTAACAGCCATTGAAGTCATAGCATCAAGACAATGAGCTGAGCTAATGTGGAGGTGGGCCCAGTTATTTATACACACACACACACTCCATCACACACACACACACACACGACGCGACACACATATCACAAATATATATATATATATATATATCACAAATATATAGAAAATGCTGAGTTAATTACAATCCAAATAATTATTCAAGTAAACAATTAGGACTGAAAAAAGTAAAGGGAAACCTCCAAAAGCTAGGAATGAAGGGAACCATCAAAGGCAGAGCAGCTAGGTGAGCTGATGTTATAGTAGCCCACAAAAAAATTTGGATCTGGCGTTAAGGTCAGGGGCTAATGTCCCTAGGGGGTGAAGAGGCAGGCAGTGAGCCATGATTGCACTCTGCATAGAATCTAAGGCCTTGAAGAACTCTCCCCTTTGAAATAGGGGCAGAAAAACTCCACGTGGGCCCTGGGAATTGACCAGGAAGCTTACCATTTGTCCAGGTTTTTAGATATGGAGGGAAAATATCACTGAAGGGAAATCTAAACCCTAGATCTATGCCATGTGCAGGAGTAGTAGTCTAAATTAAGCTACCTGTGTGGTACATTTTCCAAGATGAAAATTTGACATAAAAGCTGTCTTAGGACCATTGAAACAGCATTCTGGCAGAAGCAAATGTGAATCTTCTCCATGGAGATACGTTACTGTTCAGAACTTCAGGGACTCCCATAGGAGAATCCCTGCTGAAGATAAGTTTACAACAAACAGTTACAAATATCCTGTCATGCTGGTGAATGTAAATCCTGTCTGGGATTTAAAGAGTGCAAATCAGCTTGGACTGGAGGAGAAAAAAAGCTGCCCTGCCAAATTAGGCTGGGAGAATAGACACCAATAAAGCCAGCTGCAAAGTTAATAAGGAATATTGTTTCCCCCAAGGTCAGGCAGCAGATGTAAAATGCCATAATCACCCCCTCTTTCAGTGACTACTGCTTTCCTACCAAACCCCCAAAACACTTTGCCATACCTTTCTATTTCTGGGGTACCCAATTACTACGGAAACTTTGCCTCATGACGCAGTCTCCAGTTAATTCCTGCTTCTCCTAATCCCCCCCACCCAATCCAGAATTGATGTCCACTTCCCTTAGGATCCTCAGAATCCTTCAGCGGGACTTGGAGCTTGTAAAAGGTGCTCCCTCCTCCCTCTTGTGGAGTGAACTTCCACAGTTCACCTGGAGCGCCTTCCTTTGCTGTGTTGAGTCTGTAACTCTGATTTGGTCAGACTATGGACTTGCTCCTGGTGGTCTGTGGCTGATTAGACTTTATAAGTAGAGAGTTTGCATATACAAAAAAGAAGAAAAGAAAAGAAAAGAAAAAGTTGGCACCTCCTCAAAAGTCAAAATAATATAAAATCTGAAAGATGCTATAAATAATAAGATTTTAAATGATGATGATAATAATAAAAGATAGCTAACACATAGCACTTTCTAAGGACTGTCACAGACTATGAACTCATTCAATTTTTCCCTAAATCCCTGTGAAGTAGGTACTATTATTTTCTCCATTTTACAGATGAGATGCTAGGAAATTTTTCCACAGTCACACAGCTGTTAGAGTGGCAGAGCTGAGATTTTAACCCAAGCAGACTAGTTCCAGAGCATAGGCTATTCATCACTATAAATTAAAAGTAACAGGACACTGTTAAATAAGAACTGACAGATATGAAGAAAGAACAAAATGGAATTTCTAGAAGTGAAAAATAAAGTCACCCATTCATTCATTCGCCAAATATTTATTGAAACCATATTATGTGTCAGACACAGTTCAAGGCTCTAGAGATATTGCAGTGAACAAAACAGACAAAAAAATCTTGCTGTTAATAAAGTTTACATTTTAATGATGAAGATAGATAATAAATATAATCTATAGTATATGAGGTAGGAGTAAGTGCTAAGGAGAAAAAATAAATTAGGGAAGAGAGATATGAAACACCAAGAGGGAGTAGCTGAAATTTTAGATAAGGTATCTGGGAAAGCCAAACGAAGCAAATTATTTTTATTCAAGACCTGAAGAAGTGAGAGAACAAACCACATGGATGTGTGGGGAAAAACTTTCCAGGCACAAGCAACAGCCAGAGCAAAGGCCTTGCACAGGGAATATGACTGGTGTTTTTCAGTAACAGCAAGGATCTCAGTGTGGGTGGAGGGTAGGGGGTGAGAGAGAGCTTGCAGTGGGAGATGAGTCCAGGAAGTAACAGGGGCTGGATCATGCTGGGACTTGCAAGTCACAGTTATGAGTTTGGTTTTACTCCAAGTGACAAATGAGTCACTGGTGGGTTCTGAGCAGAGGAAAGTAAAGATCTCAACTAACATTTTAACAGGACCACTCTGGCTGCCGTGCTGAGGATAGACTACAGGCAGACCAGTCAGGAAGCTATCACAATCATCCAAACAAGAAATGATGGTGACTTGGACCAGCCAGGCAGCAGTGAGGATTGTAAGAGGTGATCAAATTCTGGATCCATTTTTAGGTAAAATACTTAGAGTTGGCAGTATTTGCAGTGTGAGGCAAAGAGAGAAGATAAAGATGACTCCAAGCATTTTAGCCTGAACATCTATAATAATAGTTACCATGAACTGAGATAGGAAAAACTGTAGTTTGGGAATGAAGTTCGGGAGCTTGTTTTTTCAACTTCCAAAAGGAGCTATTTCAGCTGGATATTTAGGTCAAGAGTTTAAAGGAGATGTCTAAGCTGGAGATAGAAATTTGGAAGTTATCAGCATATCTTTGTTATTTGAAGTCACAAGACTAATGACTTCATCTGGAAAGTGATTTAAATTGTGAAAAAGAGAAGAGGTCCAGGAGTTGAGTCCCAGGGACTTCATTGTTTAGAAGTAGAGATGATGAAGAGGAGCCAGCAAACAAGACTGAAACAGAGCAACCAGAAATACAAGAAGGAAACAGATAAGTATGTGTCTTCAAAGTCAAATGAAGGAAGTTATCAAGCTATAAAAATCAATAGATGGGTTAAATGGCAAATTAGATCAACACAAAGATGAAATTAGCAAATTCAAATAGAAAGATGGAAAAATTTTAAAAAAATGGTGAAGAGAAATGAAGGATAGAATGAAAAGATTCAACATGCATTTAGTAGATGTCCCTGAAGAAAAGAATAAAGAACATGAAAAGGTAATATTTAAAGAGAAAATATCTAAGAATTTTCTATAATTAAATTTAGAAAGACAAGAGTATTACAAGGTGAGTTCCCTCAGAAATAGATTGAGACAGAGATTAATGTGCAGGAGGCTTATTATGGGGTCTTCTTGAGATTAATACCAGTGGAAGAGATGGAAGCAGGACTGGGCAGAGGGAGAAGGTGAGTTGTGATGCAGTCTCAACAAAGACTTCAGCCAACTTCATGGGAAGGATAACCAATTGTCCCTGTTTGCCCAGCATAAAGGGGTTTCTCAGAATGCGAGATCAAGGGGTTTAAGGGATGCAAGTCCCCAGCAAACCTGAATGAGCTGATCATCCTACCACTTTGGGACAAGAAATCTGGCTCTTTGAACTCCTTCATGGACCAATTATTGGATGCAAGCTGTCTTTAGGAAGGAATGTGACCTTGTGGGCAAAGCAGCATTTATTCAGCTGCTGAGGGTAATTCTTGGAGAGGTCTGACATCTGTGCATTGTCTGCCGGAAGCACCCCCACCTCCCAGCCCTGAAGAGGAGTTCAGGTGGTAGTGCAGCACGGCATAGAACATAATGAGTCTTTCTAATTGAGAATAAATAAATACAAACCCACACCTAGAAACATCATCACACCTGCAGAACAATATAAAGAAAAAATAAATCTAACCAAATTGGAAAGACAGATTGTCTACAAAAGAGCAATAATTTCTGAGAACAGACTTCTCATCAGAAACAACAAATATGAGAAGAAAATGAAACGATATCCACAGTGTATTGAGGGAAAGTAATTGTCAACCCAAAATTTTATATTCTGCTAAATCATGTTTCTAGACTGAGCACAGAATTAAAGAAAGACATTTTCAGACAAACAAAAGACTGAGAGAGTTCACCTCTCTCACTGACCCTCCGTGAAAGAACTCCTGAAGGATATTCTTCAGTAAAGATTGTTGAAGGAGTGAGATGCAAGAAGTAATGGTGAGCAAACGGGTAGATTGATACCCTAATGAACATGGACTATTAAAAACTACTAATTTGTGTGGCGATGTTTAAAAACGGGATGAAAACACATTTTAGGTAATAGTAATATGGAATGTGGGAGAGAAAAGAAAGGAATTAAATCCTTACAAGACTTTGTATTTTTTTAAGGAAGAGTGATACCAATTCATTTTGTGCTTTTTATATCAAGCATGCATATTAAAATTCTAAGTGAAACTCATAAAGAATAAAAATAGAATATGTAACATCTAAACCTGTAGAAATAACAAATGTGTTGGGGGGAAAATACGCATAATTTTAATACAATAAAAAGCAATGAAAGGAAAAAGAAAAAGCATGATAAAGGAAAAGCACAAAAAAAGGTAATAGAAAAAAATCCAAATAGATTACTAATCCCAATAAATTTAAGAGATGAAACCCGCCTATTAAAAGACAAAGATTCTTAGACTAGAAGATGAAACAAGACCCAACCATTATGGTCTTTTTGAAGAGACAAACCTGAAATGTAATGATAGGAGAGTTCAAAGTAAAGGAATGGAAGTATACACACCAGGCAAATACTAATGGAAGGAAAACTGGTCTGGCAATATCACTATCAGACAAAAACAGATATTAAGGCAAAAAGCATTACTAAAAAAAAGAGTAGATTTCAGCCTCCAGCCAAGACGAAATAATAGGAACTGGATTTACCCTCTCACCTGAAATGACTACAAAATTGGACAGAAAATCTGAAACAATGGTTTTTCATACTTTAGACATTAGGCAGCACAGATAGTGGTCCCCGAGAGAGGGAACAAATGAGGTGAGCCCTATGATTGTTCCAGCTTAGCTCATGGAGAGTTTCCAAGCCATAGCACAGGGAGAGGGAAGCCAGGCAGACCTGTGGTCTCCCTGAGTTGAAGAGAAAGGTCTGGGAGTTGGGACAGGGGGATGGGGGAGCCAAAGCTACTAGAGTTTGCACACACATTACTGGAGAGGAGAAAGCTGCTCACAGAGATAGACGCCTCCAGAGATCTGCACAGGACTCCCCTCTAGTCTTCAGCCGAGTGCTCATCAGTACATGAGTGTGAGGAACCTACCCAAAGACAGAGAAGGAATGAACCCAGAGGAACACAAGGAACAATCCATGGCGATGACACAAAGCTAGGAATAATAGGACTCCCTTTGGACAGAGTGGAAAACCTTGTAATTCATGGGGCATTGAGTAATCAAAAGAGTATTGCCTCAACAGTAGGGAAAAATCAGCCATAGACTAAGGGAGAGACTTACTCGGATCCCATCTTACAAAGTCTTAAACAAACAAACAAACAAACAAACAAAACCCTTAAAATTACCAAACGGTTTCCAAGTCATTTAACTGTGTCCCAATACAAAGCTCAAGAATATTTACAGGAATACAAAACATTCAGCATCTAAGAAGGTAAAATACACAATGTCTAGCAACCAATCGAAACTTAACCAGGCAAAGACCCATAACGAAGAGAAAAACCAATCCTTAAAAACACATCCAGAAAAAAACAAAGACAACAGAATTAGTAGATAATAATATTAAAAGTTATTGTAAGTATATTCCGTAAGTTTAAGAAGGTAGAGGAAAGATTATGTTGAGAAATGAAAGATATATATTTTTTTAAAAACTTAAATGGAACCTTTAGAGATGAAAACTACAATGTCCGAAATAAAATTTCACTGGATGGTGTGAACAGCAGATTAAACACTGCAGGAGAATAAAAAAAAAAAATTCATTAGAAAGTTATAAAAATCCTGAACCACCGTGCACCTAACCATGGAGCCTCAAAGTATATAAAGCAAAAATTGGCAAGTCTAAAGGAAAATTTGAAAACTTCAGGACCATAATGGGAGATTTTAATATTGTTTTTATAAAAAAAGGCAAAAAAGCAAAGTTTTACATAAAAAATATTTATATATAATATAAATTCAAAGTAAATACAAACTGGCTTTGCAGGTCTTACATCCTCTGAGACATTTGTCATCTACCGTGAGCTCCTTGAGAACAGGAACTGTGTCCTGAGCAGGACTGGATCTTCAGAACCAGCATGGGACCTGACACATTTTAGTTTATCAATAAATAAATATTTATTATTTTAATTCTAACTGAAGTAGGTAAACATTAGTGAAACGACAGAGGATATAAATGTACAATTAACAAGTTTAATTTAAAGGTTATGTATATAACTGTACCTAACTACAAATAGAGCAAACATATTTAAAGCCATGTGAAACATCTATAGAAGTCAATCATATAGTAACCTTTAGACAATGAGAAATGTGCTAATAATCAGAACACATTAGTTCCCAAGAGGTGATTTAATAAACATACAGTCAGAGAATATAAGGATTCCAATCAAATCTCTGTACTGATCTTCACTTTATTAAATGTTAACTATAATTAATTATACTATATTAACTGTATAATAAATGACATTCAATTCTCATTTCATATATTATTTCTATACACACCTCCCCCCTTCAAAAAACCCATTCAAGTGCTGTTACAGTTAGCCATCCAGGTTGAGTTAGCCTTATCCGATGAGAGACAGGAGTCTGGAACCTAAAGCAGTCAAACAAGATAGACATATGTCTTATAGAATATCGCCTTTTTAAAAATACCTTTATTGAGATACAGTTCACATACCATACAACTCACCCATTTAAAATGTACAATTCCATGTTTTCAGTATATTCACAGAGTTTGAAATCATCAACAAAACCAATTTTAGAATATTTTCATTACTCCAAAAAGAAATTCTGTACCCACTCTCCATTGCTCTTCAGCCCTAGGCAATTTCGAATCTACTCTCTGCCTCTATAGATTTGCCTATTTTGGACATTTCATATAAATAGGATCATATAATATGTGGTCTTTGTCGCTTCTTTCACTTATAACATTTTCAAAGTTCATGCACGTTGTAGCATGTATCAGCACATCATTCCTTTTTATTGCCAAATAATGTACATGTTATTTATCCATTCATCAGTTGATGGACATTTTTGTTGCTTCTGCTTTTCAGCTATTATAAATAATGCTGCTATGAACAATCCTGTACAAGTTTTTGTAGGGACATATATTTATTCCTCTTGGGAATATACCTAGTAGTGGAATTGCTGGGTCAAATGCTAACACTGTGAGGAACTGCCAGACCGCTTTCCAAAGCACCATTTTATATCCTACCAGTAATGTATGAGTGTCCACATGCCTGTTGATACTTGTAGTCTTTTTGATTATAGTCATCCTAGTGGGTATAAAGTACTCTCTTACTGTGGTCCAAATATTGCTTTACCGAGGCTTGTTTCTGATTGGTGTTCTGGAAGATAAATGAATGTTTTTAATTGCTTCGCTATAATATGTATTTTTATTAACTTTGCTTACCCATAAAAATAAATTAGGTCTGATATATGTAAATGAAAAGTGTTTGGTTATCTATTACTGTGTAACAAACCATCCCACAACTTAGAGACTTAAAATAACAATCATTTTATTATCTCTCATGAATCTGTAGGTTGACTAGTTTCAGCTGGCTGGTTCTTCTGCTCTGTGTGATATCAACTGGGACTGCTGTCACCCAAGAGCTTGACTGCACAGAAATGTCCAGGATAGCTCACTTCGCACCTTCTCAGAGATATCTGGAAGACTGAACTCAGATGGAATACTTGGATAGCTGGTATTCTTTCTCTCTCCACATAGTCCCAAGGCCTCCCTCTCTCTCTACATGGCCTTTCCAGCCGAGTAGTTGGACTTCATACGTGGCAGCACAAAAGATCCAAAAGTGCAAAAGTAGAAGCTTTGAGACCTTTCTAAAGCTCAGGCCTGGAACTGGCACCACATCACTTCCACCACATTCTGTTGGTTAAAGGAAATCTGGGCCACTCTAGATTCTGCGTAAGGGAATCATACACAAGGGCACAAGTCTTGCAAGACATGGATCCTTAAGGGCCATCTTTGAAGACTAGCTACACAAAAAGTATAGTTCACTCAGGTTAGAATAACAAATTTTCTAATTTACTAACATTACTGTTAAACACTTTCAATTTTTAAGTCATCTATCACTGAGGACGTTTTGAGAAGCAGGAAAAACCTCGAGCTCACAAGAAACCACCAATACTCTATGAAAACAGACTCCCTATCTTCAATATTTCTTGTTCTCTAAAGTGTAAAGGACATAAGAAAGGATCATTCTTACAAAAAAAAAAAAGCTAAAAAAAAAAGGACCTCTTTGTCAATTATTAAAGATTTTGCTATATATGAAAATTGTCAGGTCATTCTCATTTTCAAAGCATACCTCCTTCTAATATGTTTAGAAGATTGCCTTATCCACCATCTCATATGCTAGATTATTTCTGGATTTGCATGCTTATACTCTCCAACACAGGCCACTTCCCCTGCGTGGTTCACTTTGAAGAGGAATAGCAATAGAGATCTCCATGCTGCAGAATTTGAGACTCTAGTTCTGGACAGCATACCTGAAGACATTCTACACTTTACAATATTTGAAAGCACCTTGCCAGCATCCAATCTTAAGATAAATTGGGGCTTAATACTTAAAAAACACTCATTAAGTCCAACGACAGAGCCAACCTCTTGTGAGGTAGGAATCTCCCAACTCCAGAGGAGTTCAGGTAGAACTGGGTCACCTGTCAAGGATGCTGCTGTAAGGATCTGGGGAAGTTGGAGATCCCCTAATCAATTCCAGATCTTATTTTCTGAACCTTGTTAAATATAGACAAGCATTGCTCACTAATGAGAAGCTCAGATTCTGAAGTCAGACAGATCTGAGTGTATAACCTGCCTTCACCATTTACCAGTTACGTGATTGTGGACATGTTATTTAAACTCTATTTCCTCAAGTGTACTATGTGTAAATATAATATTACTTATACTTAAGATATAAGTTCTGCAACTGTACCAGAAAGCATGCAGATGCTCCATTCTTGAAACCAGGTCTTCATACATAGGGTCATGGACTTCTCTGAGAATCTAATGAGAGCTTGGATCCTCCACATTCCTCCAATCCTTGTAAGTATAATGAAAATGTTGCTACAAATTTATGCGTTTCACAGATGCTCAGTTGTGCATCCATGGTCCTCCCACAGAGTTACACACCCTGGCTCTAAACTAAACACAAAAGCAAGAAGCCCACAAAGAAAAGGCAGGGACACCCCCCTCGTGAAAATCATAGCAGGTCTGAAGGCAAACTCACTGTCTATTCAGAGTCTCAGTCTATCTCTGAAGTCTCAAAGTGTAATCTTAGGAGAGTAAACTGGCTCTACAGAAATTTTCCTTATTTTATGGTTTTAAGAAATATCGTGGGAGAAATAAAAGTGAATAAGCAACATATGACCATCTTATCTTCAACATTTTACTCACTTTCTATACTCTAAAAATTTTATTTTTTTGAGAAGTTCTCTGAGGAAAGCCTAATTTTATTTTTTTCCAGAATTTCCCCTGGATCTTCACGCTTTATTCCTCTACGTAAAGACTAGAAGACATGACTAGATGGAGAAGCTGACCATGGAAGCCAAGTCTGTCATGAAAAAGGAAGAAGAAAACTTTTGCTAATTTTTGGTATCTTAATCAAGCCCTACCCTGGAGTATTACCTAGAGGCTAACCAACCTATAAGCGTTTATTTGATGATATATCAGTTGGAAACTCTGAGTGTCACTGGGTGAAAGTCCTGGTCCAATGGCCAAAGAGGAGAAATACCAAGATAACCCATCTCGGAACTAGAGTTACTTTTCTAAGTCTAAACCTCCCAGAGGTGGATCAGATGAAGAAATATTATATATCTTTTGAGCATATTATTATTGTTAATTATTGATTTTTACCAATAAATGAATGGATAACAGCTCTTAGCCTTGAATAAGGAGTTTTTGTGTCCCTCACCTTGTTGTACACGTCTCCTCTTAGGTTGTTTTAAGCCTAAGCTTAATTTTTAATAACTCGGTAATGAATCTTGTTTAATCTCTCTTAATCCTCTTGCCTAATTCTCTTTTACATTAAGGGATTAAACACAGAAAAGAAGACGTGGCCAAATGATGACTCACTCCTCTTTCAATGCTGATCCCCAAAGGCAGATAGACGAGAAGAAATGTCCCAGCAGTGAATGAAACACACAAGCCTAAACTGAGAAATAAATCATCTGGGTCTCAGCCCACTTAACTTCCCCTTTCATGGCAAAAAAAATTTTAGTCTTAAAAGGTTTGCAAATGCTATTCACTGCTTTACCTTCTACAAAATATTCTCCAATAAAGCTGACATTACTAATTCACTGCCACAGACTATTTGCTTTGAGCTATTTCTCTAATAGTGGGGATGGGCCACACTGAGTCATCCACACGCTTTCTCAGTCCCCTAAAAACCCAGGAGAGTCATTTACTTGAGGATTACCAGGATTAGCAATGCACGGACTGTGGCTGTGGAGTAGGGCCCCAGGCAGGTGGACTGTGGAATCTGGGGGCTGAAAGGAGAGGCTAAGTCTCAGTGGTTGGATGGAGCCTGATCAGATCGGCTTACTCAAGGGAACCCAGAAATGGTACCCTAGTTACATCCCTGGGGCTCTGTGTTGCCCATCTACTTTTGGTTTCGGTCCAAGCTGGTGAAGTATAGCATGATGGGGTGGGGCTAGAAGAGTCCCGGCTCTGGTGTGACTTGTGTTTTGCATCTCTTGAATTAAACCTGGAAAATTCCCTTCTTTCCCACCACATTAGTACAATCACCAGCCCTGAATGTGGGAGAATAAAGTAGGACCTTCCCATATGCCATGATTTAGGGTGACAGATAAATCACCCCACCCTGAGGAGACCTGCCACATGGCTTAACATTCCTACAGGACACCGTCCTTTAAAGCAAGGCATTGAAAACAGCTTGCAACAAAGCAAATGAGGTTTGGGTGGTCTAACATATAAACTTCTTCTCAGTTATCAACGTCTTATCGAATTAGTTTATACAATTTGCCCATTGGGACATATGAACTCTGAAAATAGCATTCTGGATTGGCTACTTTCACTGCAACCTGGGGCCCAAAATTTCAAATTTGCATTCCGGCATAATTCTGCCAATAATAATTCCAGCCATCACACTGAGACTTGTGTAGAAAGTATCAAAATATGATGATACCAAACACAAAACAGTTCATACTTTGTAGCCCACATTCCTCTGTTGGTTCAGAGGAAGCAAAAACCAAACCAAGATTGGGAAAAAATGTTTAAATACTGTGACCTCTTAATGATCCAAACCAGGGAAGGAAAGTGAGAAAGGTCGTGAAGAATTCAGAGTAGCAGATTATCCAGTATAGGAGTTGTTGTCTTTGTTCATGCTCATCCACCCCCTGACCCCCATCCCCGCAGGCGGGGCTTTCTGAATTCATCTTTGATTAGGCCAGTAGTTGATAACCTGGTCTGGACAATGCAGGTGTGTTCTGGTCTGTTCCTCCAGCCACACGGTAAGCCAGACAGGACAGCCTCTGTCCCAGCAGGGATAGAAGATGGCACTTGGGAAGATAAATTCAAAATAGGGAAGTTAGCAAGCCCATAAGACTTCGCAACCATACCACGTCCTCCAATATGGCTTTGTAATGAAACCGACATTTTAATCTCCAAACATATTTTTCAAAAATAAAATTAAAATAATATCTAAAAAGAATCCCAAGAATCCAAATGGGAGAAGAGACATACTCTTCCGCGTTGCCCAACCCTGCATCCCGAGTGACTTTCGGTTCCATGTATTAATCGTCAGGAGCGTACTGCCAGGGGCACAGGGCTTGAGGGGAGAGTTCGTTTCTGACTCAGCCTTTACCCACAGCCTCTCCCAGCCCTGAGACTACTCATGTGTGTGCACATGGGCTGGGTCAGCTTTTCCATACTCTCAAAGGAAGGGTGCCTTCTATCCTGCCAGAACGGTAAATATATGAAGGCTCGACACCTACGAAATAAATGCTTCTGTGTTAGATACCAAGGAGGATACTGAGATAACAAAACAGAAAGAAAATCCATGAATTCTTGGGGCGCTCTCACAACCAAGTCATGTCAATGACTATTACACCATAGACTGGAATAGAGGTACTTAACAGGGATTGTAGGCACGTAGAGGAGGAAATATTTAAGTCTATCTAGGGAAGGGAGGGCTTCAAAGATAAAATTTTTGGCTACAAGTAATAGACTACTCAACTACACTGGCCTAAGTAGTAAAGATATTTATTATCTCATATAACAAGTATGGAGGCAGGAAGTGCAGAATTTATCTGGATGCCATTAAGATCTAGGCTCCTTTCAGCCTAAGTGTGGAGAGAGAAGCCTTCATTTTACGTTAAATCTTCTCTATTGTGGATTTAATATGTATACCCTATTCTTATATTCATCATTTCTGATCCATCATTTTTGGATTTCTCCAAAGAACAAAATATATTACAGATTTAAAAAAATTTTTAATAACTCAGTTCAAACATGTTTCCTTTATTTATGCTTCCTGCATGAAACAATAACTTCCAGTTCTGTGGTAGTGACTATATACCCCAGATTGTCTCAGGCATTGGTGAGTGAGCCTTTATAACAATTATTTTAGAGTACAGAGATAATTTCTTTCCCATTCTAATAAAAATGCCAAACTAGGTCAACTTCCTAAAAGTTTTAGGAAAAAAAGCAAGATCGCAATTTTTAAAAACTGCATGTATTTATTTGATTACACAAGAGTAATACATATGTATCTTAGAAGCTATGGACAATTAAAACGTCTGTACAAGATAGAAATGTAAAAAGAGACAAATGGAGTTATGCAGTGCACAACCTATGAGACCATATGTGGCAACCTTATTCTGAACAGCAGAGCAGAAAGGTAAAAAGCAACAATATTAACATTTTGTTAAGTTTCCTTCTAGTCTTTCTCTAAGTATATTGTATTTTTAAAAGATATGATAATATATAAAATATTAATGCATGGAATTCTGCACAGATATCTTTGTTTGCCTCTCCAACACCGCTAACCTCTTTCACCCTCTTCTGTGCCCCTGAATACTGACCCGTATAGACTGCATCAACAAGCTTCTGTGCCCTCTCACTTCTCCTGGGTTTGGCCAATGATGACTTGTGGTAGATTGGATTATCATTCCTGACTTAACTCTCCCCTCTCTCCCTATGTTAGGATTTGCCATGTGACTTTGCTTTCTGCTAGAGTCTATGTAATATAAATATCTCTACTTTATTTAGTTCAGGCTCAGTCACATGACATGCTTTGGTCAACGGAATATTTGCAGATTTGGCATGAGCAGAGAGGACTTGCCTGTTTAATTTGGCCTCTCAGCTGGTGGTTCCCAAATAAGAAGTCTACGAAGCTGACCTGAACCCAAATAATCCAAAACCTGAAGCAAAGCAGCCCCAGTCAACCTGGGAATGAGAGAAACAAATGTTTGCAGGTGGTTGCCACTGAGACTTGGGGTGGTTTGTGTGCACCATGATTGCAGCAGTGTCAGGCTAATCATAGATGTCTCAGAAGGAGCCTGGAGAATGAGGTCACTGTATTTATGAAGGGTTACTGTGCTTTCATAAAAGGTCACAGCTTCTCCTAGGCTCCCTCTCTCTCCATGTTCCAATAACCACCCAACTACTCCCTGTGACTTCCCACTATTACTAACCCAGAGCACTGCACTATTCTTGGTGGTTTCCCTACACATTGCTCGCACGTCTGTAAAAAGTCCCTTTATTAAAAGCTTCTCAATTTAGTGTGTCACCCACTTTGAGTGTCACCTCTTTCCTGCATGGACTCTCACTTAAAAATTCTTATAACCATTCTACGATGTAGGTACTATTGTTATCCCCATTTTACTAATGAGGAAATTAAAACTTGGGGAGGTTAAATAACTTGGACAAGGTCACACAGCAAGTAAATGGCAGAGCTGAGATTTGAATCCAGGCAAGCTGGGTTCGTGCTGCCCTCCCTGTGCTGCTATAGGTCCGTCTAATGGGCCTGCCATAGTTTATTTATCTAACTCCCTATAGTTAGACCTTTAGATGGTGCTTATATGTTTGTTATCGGGGCTTTGTTTGTTTTTTTTTATTTGTTTTTTATGTCTGTTATCAGGGGCTTTGTTTTTTCTTTGTTTTTTAATACTATGACGATCAATCTCTGTATAAATATTTGCTCATTTTCAGGGTTAAGAACATTTCTAAAAGTGAAATTTTGGGGTTAAAGAATATGAATTTCTCTGTTCCCCAACCCTTTCTTTTATATTAAAAATTGTTTCCTTTTAACAATAAAGTGATCACATCCAAGAAACAAAATTCAAGCATTACAGAAGTATGTATCTTAGGACATGAACATCCCTGTAACTCCATATTCTCAAAAACCATTGACTCAGGATCTAAGTTCTCTTTAATAACAATTAACAGTAATTATTAATTTTTTATTTGAAAATCAATAAATATGTGCTGCAGGATTACAGAAAAGTGAAAAAGAAAAAGAAAAAATCATTTATAATGCACAGGTCATGCTCTGTGTATGTGTGTGTGTAAACAAACATGAGATCATACTCTGAATATAGTCTGGTGACATGCTTTCTTCATTTAGCAATATACATTCTCATGAATTTTTTCACATCTTTAAATGTTCTTCTACAATGTAAAGTGTATAGTATGTATATTTCTAAAACCGCCTCTTATTACTAAAGCAATATACTATGCAACCAGTTCCGTAGAACTAGACATTTAAGTTATTTCGTCCTTTTAACTACAATAAATAAAATTTCTATGCACATAATTATGAAGGGATATTTGTACATATTTCTTATTACTAATTTAAGGTATGTAGAGATGTGGAACTGCTGCATCAAAATGAATGCACGTCGATAAGGCTTTTGATTCCTATTACTACTGGCCTTCCAAAAGTCTGACTATTTATTCTCCCATCAGCAGAGGTTATTATTGTTTAATTTTTTTTCCAATGTCTTTAAGTTAAATTTAAAAAGAGAGGGAGATCTTTTTGGTTTGTATTTACCTTCATTTGCTTACTAAGGAGATAGAACTTTTAATCATTTTGCTGTCATTTATATTTCTGTGGTAAATTGTATACTTTGCTATTTTTGTATTAGTGGTATGTTTGTCTTTTTTGAAATGCTTTGTAAGAACTCTTTTAAATTGTCATGTATGCAGCAAATGTTTTTCCCACGTTGTCATTTCTATTGTACTTTTTAAAATGGATTTTCCATGTAGTCAAATTTAATCTGTTTTTACCCTTTAGTTATCTGCTTTTCATGTCGTATTTAGAAATGTTTTCTTCACCCAAAGATCACATAAACATTCACTGGTTCTTCTTCTGATTCTTAGGTAGCTTTATTTTTTTTCACCTTAAAAGTTATAAGCTATCTAAAATATATTATGTTATTTTGGGAGAGCTAGGGTCCTAATTTTATTTGCATTCAAATAATCAATCTATTTGCCCAACATCATTTGCTACATAAATTATCTTTCCCCAATTGACCTGAACGAGTTTTATTCTATATCGAATTTCTTGTATATTTTGGATTCACTTTCTGGACTTTTTATTTTGCTCCATTGATTGATCTATTCAGTGTCAACACCTTTGTCTTTTTCTTCACAAAAGTCTTGTGCAATTATTTAAAATAATAGAAGACATGACTTGAAGTTCTATGGTGGATATTTTCAAATTTCAGGGAGACCCAATTAGGAAACGAAAGACCTAACTCATAGTTTGAGCTAGTCATTCAATACCTGGAAAAATTCACAAAATTCATTTCAGCCTCAGTTTTCTCAAATGGACTAATAACGCCTTCCTTTTTCTATTTTCCAAGTTTGCCTGAGGATCATACAAGCACTGCAATAGAGAGAGCCACGTCAATACAAAGGGTTATTATTTTGTCAATATATAGCTAAAAATGGGAATGTGCCCTGTAGGGATTTTGCCATATAAAACAACCCAGCCAATCAGGAAATAATTAGAGAGAATCCACAGAGCATCCAGCTATCTTTGCTAGCACAAAGGAGTTTTTCCAGATCTGGGGACTTCAGAGCTAAAACCAAGAAAGTCCCAGACAAACCAGGATGCATTGGTCCTCCTAGCTGTCAGGCACCCCCTTCAGACTCTAAAATGCGGTAATTCCAATCATAAATCAATGTCACCATAATAAATAAATTTTTAAAAAGAAAAAAACAAAGTTATATTAAAAATTAGAGTCATCCTTTTAAAAAAATAAATAAAAAATAAAATGCTGTAATTCTAGAGTTCTATACATAAGCGAGAACAGGCCCATGTTCAAAGGGTGTTTCTAGACTAATAGTGGAAACATAGTGAATGCTTATGAAATGATGAGGAAATGCGTACGTACTGAATTGTTCCCTAAGGACTGGTGGTGCAAAATGGTTCTCAAAAGGGGAAGATTGGTTTGGACCAGAGATTCTTTGTGGAGGTGTTTGAACTAGACTTAAGAACCAGAAGCATTTGACTGGGATGGGATTCCAGATGGGGGCTGGGGGGCTGAACAAGAGGTAAGAATCAGAGTGCTCTTGCAAGAAGAGAAGAGTCAGCACTTGGCCCCTAGCCTAGCACATGGGAGATACTCAATGAACACAAATTCAGTAGAGTTCAATACACTCGGTAACACTGAGATTTTGAATTGAGATTTTGGATCGCATACTCTGAGGTTCACAAGAGTAAATAAACAATTAGAAATGCAGAAAATCACCTAAGAGCCTCTCTCATAAAACACTAAACGAAATAATATGAAATTTATACAACCAATATGTTTCTCTTTCTTTTTTGGCTGCCAGAGTTTTAGTGCTAAATTTAGTGCCCAGGACAACCTCAAGAACTAGTTCCCATTTACTCCTTCCACTTCCTTTAATCAGGCATTGTTCTTTCATATCCTGAAATATGTTAGTTTACATTGCTTTAAAAAAAATTACTACCTGAAAAATACATTATGGAAAAATTATAAAGAAAAATGTAAAGATGAAAGCTAAAATTCCTGGGAGCATTTGAGATCTTGCTGATGTCATCGGTTTAGCTCAAATAAACTCATAAAAATTAAAAAAAAAAAAGAAAGAATTTCTGATATTCCCTCTAAATATAGCCACTGTTAATGTTTTAGTGTTCCCTCCCACACACATACACCCAAAGACTTTCTTTCTGGATATTGTACTGAATATGTTTTCTAACTTGCTTTTTAACTTAATAATACTTCACAAAGATTTTTCCATTTCAATAAATTACTTCTACTTCAGCACTCTTTGCTGTTACATATTATTTCATTTTATACTAATTTATTTAACTAGTCTTCTAAAGAATAGAAGAATTGAAATTCTTCCAGGTCTAGTTTTGTGTCTGAATACGCAATCTGATTGTTTCCTTGAGTAAAGTCCTAGAACTAAAATCACTGAGCAAAGTCTAACTATATTTTATATGATATCATTGAGAGGCTAAGAAGCAGGTTCTGGGTACAGATTGCTTGAGTTCAAATTCTGTGTTTTCCAACTCTGTGGCCATCGGTCTGTTCTTTAATCTCTCCAGCCCTTATTTGACAACTGAAATTAAGATAATAATTGTACCTGTTTCATAGATTGTTGTGAGGTGAGGATTTAAATGAGATTATGTGAAGCACTTATCACAGTGTCTGACATAGAATGAGCACTCAATAAATGTAGAATGTAACAATTGTCATTCATATAAAAGTCAAATCCTTTGAGGGAGTTCATAGGATTTAACTCAAATAAGAGTTTAAAAGTAGCAATGTGTGCTGAATGACAGTGCCAATTTATTTCCACCTGAGCAGTTTCCCCAAGGACACAAGCCTATCCTTCCGCAAGTGTTTTAATCCAGTCCCCCTAGTGGCCAAGAGACTGAATTTTCAAGATAACTAAACTAACCCTGTTCTTTCAAGGTTAATTCACAAAAGGGAAATACAAAGCAACCTTAATTTAAAAAATAAAAATTAAATTTATAAGGACTCAAGTAATATCCCTCAAGATCATCTTTGGTCTCCGCTTTCTTAAAGTTGCCAGCTGAAAAACAGAGATTCTCTAGAGATTTAATCAGGCAGTAGTGTGGCAGAATATCAGGATTTTAAAAAGCTCTCCAGGAAATTTTGATGTTCAGCTGAGGCTGAGAACCAGTGGGCTAAAGAAGGTTGGTAGGGATGTCTTCAAACTCATTTTAACTTCTTTTCCAACCAATCCTCAATCAGACAGGCTAGGAAGAAGTTGCTTCCTCTCTCACCACTTCCTCTGTTTTAGGAGGGTTCCAAAGAGAATAAACAACACATTTGAATAATCCCCGTCACGTTAACTTCTTCTGTCCAGCTAGAAATAAACTGTGAGCCACATAAATAATTTCTAGTAGGCACATTCAAAAAGAGAAAAAGAGACGGGTGAAATAATGTTAATGATACATTTTATTTAATCCAAATACATCCCAAACAATATCAATTCAAAGTGTAGTTAATATAAAACATTATTAATGAGCTATCATACATTCTTTTTTTTTTTTCATACTAAGTCTGAAATCTGGAGCTTATTTTACACTCACAGTACATATCAATTCTCACCAGCCACATTTTAAATGCTCAATAGCCATATGCAGCTAGTGGCTACCATGATGGACAGCACAGGGTTAGAGGTTAAAAGAAAATTAAATAATTAAATTAATAATTAGGTAGGGCTCAGTCTCCTTTAAAATGGGGCTATAATAATGCTGCTCCCTGGCATTATTACAAAGATTGATGAAAAAAATGCCTATTTCAATGCTGAGGGGTTAGTGAGCTCTCAGCAATATTTAGTTTCTTTTGTCTTAAGGTCATGTGGTAGATGAAATGACTCCTTTTTTTCCTCTAAAATGTTTTTTTTTACATGTTTAACCCATGTTCCTTTTTACTAAACATAAAAAGCTCATGATTTTTTTCTGTGATATTTTGAATTTTGAGATACAATTTTAAAAATCAATATTGTGACTAAAAATAAAAGAAATAGCACAAAGATTGTGTTATCACTCTCACTCCCCCAATCTGGGAGCATGTGCCCCCCACTCAACTTTCCATTGTGATCCTGCTCTAAAATGCCTCCCTCATTTCAGGGCTGCTGTCTAGACTTCAGAAGAGCCTGGCATTCATTTAGGGGTTTTAAATGAAAAGTAACTCATTCGTCATTACAAAAATAACACATACTTCCTAAAGAAAAATCAGCAACTATAGAGAAGCATAAAGAAGAAAATCGTAATCACCAGATCCCCAGCATCCATAGAATAAGCACGCTAACACCTGGGGTATATTCTCACGGCACCTGTTTCCACCCTGGCTGCTCATCAGAATCACCTGGGGGTTTTAAGACATATAATACCCAACTGCATACTCAGAGATTGTGATTTAATTGGCCTGGGTGCCACCTGGGCATTGGGGTTTTTTTTTTAATGCTCCCCAGGTGAATTCTAATGAACACTCAAGACAAGAACCAGTGTTCCAGAGCAGTGAGTCTCAGACTGCCATGTGCACACCAATCAGGTGGCGATCTTGTAAAAACTTAGATTCTGACTAAGTCTGGAGTGAGGCTCCAGACTCTACATTTCTATCAAGATGATACTGATGTGGCAGAGCCAACCGTAATTTTCATATTCCAAATCCTTAGCTATTTATAGATATCTATGCGTACTTTTTCTCTAAAAATTCCTACCATAGTCCTGTTTCATAATCTGCTTTTTTAATTCAATGATCCATCATAACCTCCTTTGCATGTTAAAAAAAAAATAGACTTCTGTAAGATCATTTTAATTGGCTACATGAGATTCCATTTTAAGGACATACAATTTTAAATCACTTAGTGCAGTGTTTCTGAAGGTGGAGAGTTGCAGCTGATATATTACACCATCTGAGAAATTCAACCTCTGCCTCCATTCTGGTGACTAAATCAGGATGGGGCTCTTCAAGCAATTCTGATAGATTATCCCTCTCTCGCTTCCCAAACCTTGAGAAACACTGATTTAACAAGTTCCTATTTGGGGGACATTAGATTCCCAACTGTTTTTCATAACAAACATAGGAAAAAAAAAAAAAACTAAAAAAAGAAGAGATCACATCAATTTCATATGATGTTATTACTGGCTCCATTTTATAGCTAAGTGTCTCCTAGAAATCTGCATTTGTAAAAATTTTCCCATGAGATTCTACTATAGGAATCTTGTTTAGGAATCATTGAAATTCTAGTTTCAACCCTTTTGTGCTTGTGGGAAAGATAAATGTTTCCTGGATAAAGCCAAGTTCAGAGTTCTGGGCACACTCATGGCCCCGCCACATCCTTGTGCTGAAGAACAAGGCCTCAGACAGAGCCGTCTTCATGGGACAAGTGAATGCACCAAAGGTAGGAAACCACTGCAAGATCAGCCAGTGAAAAGCCCAGCCAGCAGCCTATGAAGGGCTCTGCTATAAAAAACCTACTTATCAGACAGGAGGCAATAGAGGTCCAGAACCCTTGATAAGTAGAAGCTTGGAGAGAACGGAAGCCATGAGGCAGAGTAAAGAAGAATTTGAGGTGGGCTGGCAGCAACAGAAGTGTGAGAAGCAAAGGCAGAAGGGAACTGTGTCACTGTCATGATGCCGAGGAGTAGGCAATCTCCTGCAGAGGTAGGGACAAGTCATTGTCCTTAGCTCTGGGTCCTGGACCCTACCTGGTTTATGAGCTGTGTTTTAGTTCCAGTGAAGCCCAGCCAGGAAGCCACTCTAGGCACCTGCAGAGCCCTGATTCCCACAATTAACATGTAGACTCTTCACAACAATTGTGTGACCCACAATCCCACTGGGAGAAGGGAATTATTTGGTAAACCAAGGAAGACTGTTTATTACAAGCAAAAGAGCTGACATACACTCTGAGTCATTTGATTCATTTGTTAAATTTTGTGAACAAAAGATATAAAATCTGATTTTAATGGGAAGAAGAATGGAAACATAGAATAATTGCAAGAGGTGGAGACTGGGAGGTCCTTTGTGAAGCAAGAGAGAGGGAAAACATTGCAGAGAGGGTTGAGTTGCGAGAGAAAGGAATATACTTCATTGGTAGCTAGTCTAGGCTATTCCTGGGAACCTGGACTGACCAGTCAGAAAGAAGACCCAAAGCATGGCTGGAGTCAGAGGGAAGGGAAGCTGAGTTTCACACTGTTGTCCAGAAGGTGCTGAGGGGGTGGTGTGATGACCAGAGACTCTCAGATGGTGCAGGAAACAGGCGACTCCCCCAAGGTGCCTTTACCTCTGTTGATGACAAATCAGAAGTAGCAACCTGATTTGCTGACCTAGAGTTCAGTTTCTCCAACCAGAGCCAGAATAAAGATTCCGATCCACTTTCAGAGGACAGAACTCAGGCATCCAAAAAGTCTCCACCATTTCCCCTAAGACAAAAGATGTGGAAGCAAGAACTAGAGACTCAGAAATCAGCGTCTTCCTGTTGACCATCCAGCTGACTGGTTTGTACAAGTCCTCAGCTACCAACTAACCCCCAAATAGGACTGGGTTTTACCAGTGTCTTTCCAAAAGCTCTGATTTACTGGCATTAGTCTGAGGAGGCTTATAGAATAATATTAACAACCATAATAACACTTAATATGTATTAAGTCCTTAATATGGGCCAGATATCATATCTGAAGCCTTATACCCAATATCTCATTTCATTTTCACATCAGCCTTATGACAGAGATATTATGACTACTCCCACTTTACAGATAAGCTGATGCTTAGAAAGGCTCATTAATTTGACCAATGTCATATAGCTAATTAGAGGAGAAATGGGATTCATGTTACATCTGTCTGAATCCAGAGTCTATACTCTTGGTCATTTGAGCTATACATATATCAATTATCACATCACTTATGACAGTTAAACAAGAGTGTAGAAGTGATCTAAGTTCAAAGCCCCATTTAAAATATGAAGACATCTTCAAAATCTCCGTTTCATAGAGTAGTAGACTCGGAAAATTAAAAGAGTCGCTCTTCCCGTAAGCGGCCTGATGTGACCTCCAAAAATGGGTTGCTATTCACTTGACCCAGAAAACCTCACAAAATCATGCAAATAAAGAGGTTCAAATCTTTGTGTTCACTTTAAGAACACTCATGAAACTACCCAGGCCATCAAGGGTACGCATATCCAAAAAGCCACCAAGTATCTGAAGGATGTCACTTTACAGAAGCAATGTGTGCCATTCCGTTGTTACAATGATAGAGCAGGTAGGTGTGCCCAGGCCAAATAATGGGTCTGGACATAGGGTCGGTGGCCTGAAGAGAGTGCCAAATCCTTGTTGCACATGCTAAAAATGCAGAGAGTGATGCCGAGCTTACGGGTTTAGATGTGGACTCTCTGGTCATTGTGCACATCCAGGTGAACAAAGCTCCCAGGATGCAGTACAAAACTTACAAAGCTCGTGGGCAGCATAACCCCTGCATGAGCTCCCCCTGCCACACTGAGATGATCTGCACTGAAAAAGAGCAGATTGTTCCTAAACCAGAAGAGGAAGTTACATAGAAGAAAAAGATATCCCAGAAGAAACTGAAGAAACAAAAACTTATAGCCTGAGAGTAAACTTAGCATCGAATAAATGCTCATAAAAGTAAAAAAAAAAAAAAAAAAAGATAATAAATAAATAAACAAACAAACAAATAAATAAATATTATCCTATCAATCCGTTTCAGCCACTGATGGTGAAGCTAAGCCTTGAAGGCAGCAACTTCCATTTGCAAACACAGCCAGAACTTTCTCATTTATAACACACTAAACTCTTTCTAGAACCTTCCACCTCAGCATTTCTCCAGGCGGTAGATAAACTTTGAAAAGCCATTAGGTCTTGAATTAGGCAGCCAAATCAAAGCTGGTATGATGAATTAAATACCACCTTTCATCAGAAAAAGGGATCAGCAAGTCACTATACCAACACAGGGCTTTGCTGTTTGTCAGCAAGTGACAACCCCAGACCTAACTCTAGCAGTACAGAGAGGGCCTCACATATTTCCTCTGAGAAGCTTCTACAAAGGCAGCTAGGACGACCGCAGGACTGAGGGGCCAAGTCTGAGGACAACGGAGAAAGGAGCAGTAGAAATTCCCTTTGCTTTGTCCTAGTTTATCAGGCCTGCTGAAGAGAAACATGGTCTATTGAACTAAATTCTTGTCCAAACAATACAATTAACTTCCTCCTCCTCCTTTTCCTTTTCCTTCTCCTCCTTTTCCGGCTCCCTGAAGTTTCCAGAAAGTAAATTTCACATCTTTCATTCAATATTACCTCTGTGCCTGCTGAGACTACAGTTTACAGTGTGTGTCTACTTAAAGGCAAGCATCAACCTACAAACTGTGATTTGATTTGAAGGACGGTGGAGGGCCAATCTGTCCAAGTACTGGACACTATAATTTTTACAGTGTACTCAACAGGTAGTTCCAATATTGTTAAACTACGCAGAACCATAAGAGAGGAAGCAAGCTTTCAGACTCTTTTTCACAAAATCAGTATTATATTGATACCAAAACCTAAAAAATGTAGCAGCCAAAAGAAAACTACAGACAAATTTCACTCATGAATATCAATTTTTAAAATCAAAAGGAGTCAATCTTGATTTCGGATAATAAAAAGGATGGGTATTTCCTTAACATAATAAATGTATGTAGTCAAACCCAAAGCAGCATCATGCTTAATGAAGAAATACTGAGACATCTTAAAAGACAAAGATGCCCACATCGCCACTACCATTTCGTGTTGTGCTGAATGTATAAGCCAATGCAAGTACAAAAGGGAAAGAAATAGGATGTAAAAAAATGAGTAAAAGAAAGAATATTTTCATTATTTGCAGATGTTATGATTGTATACTCTGAAGACTTAAGAATAAGAAAGTTGCAAAATAAGTATATAAAAATGAACAGCTGTCCTGCAAATAAATGACTCAGACCTGAGAAAATAGAATTCCGAGGTGGCAGTGGGAAAGATGAGAATCAAATCCATTTCTACTACAAAATCCCTCAGAGGCTTGGAATTAATGGAACCAGTGACCTTTGGGTGTCAAAGAGGGATAAAACTAAGGGAACTGATTGAAATACTGTGCAAGAAGCAGATGGAGCCCTAAAGGCCCTCCTACTCCCTGCCCCACTGCAGCAAAAGACCAGGGGCTTGTTTTCTGGAAAAGGAAAACCAGGGATGTAGATCTCTTGACACTAGGCACACTTGAGGACACAGGTACCAGACAAAACACCTGTAAGTATTAGATGCTGAAACTTCTGCCCTCTTCTGCCTCCACTCCTGGAAGATGGCAGCCTGGCTTTCACCCTTCCGGAAGGAGGCCGGAAAAGACTTCTCTGACCAGCCCACAAAGAAAGACATAAAGATATAAACTCCAAGAGTTCCCCAATGATACCATCCAGCCAGAACACCCTACAAATCCTTCCCTACACTGTCAAAGCTTCCATTCAGCTTAAACAGGAGCAGATGACCAAAGATCACCAGGCATCTGAGGAAAACCTCTAGCGTGAACCACAAAAACCAAAATGTGCAAACAGAAAAAAAGAACTTGGAGGAAGTAGATTATGCAGTTAACTGAAGAGAATAAAACAAAAACAAATAGAAAAAAAACTATCATTAATAAATATTCTTAGAAAACTGAAAAGCTATTGTAATATTGCAAATAAGAATGGACTCCTATAAAGAAATAATATTCAGAGAAAAAAAAATGAGGGAGAGCTCTTGGAATTTAAAGGAATAGCGTTAGAGATTTGTTTTTAATCCACAGAAGGTTTGGAAGATGATGTTGATAAAATCTCCCAGAGTAGAGTACAAGGGGATGGTAAATAAGAGAGAAAAGAAAATTAGAAGCCTGGTCCAGGAGGTCCAACACTCAAACAACTGGAGTCCTAGAAAGAACAAACAGTGAACATAACTCTTGTTGTGTAATGAGATTCAACATAAATTCCACAAGTTGCATGGTGTCAGTTAAAGCAGCGGTTCCCAACCTTTTTGGCAGCAGAGACCTGTGTTCCTATGAGAATCTAATGCCTGATGATCTGAGGGGAAGCTGAGTTGGTGATGCGGTACTGGTACCCGTCCTCAGCCCCGGGGGGTTGGAGACCCCAGGGTTAAAGAACAAACTTTAATGAAGAAAAGTCAAGATCAACAAGAGAAGGCCTGTGATCCCAATCCACCTATTTTCCCCTGGAAAGGTGTGCTAGGACCAGGCAGTCTACTGCAAATGCAGTGTGGGTTTGTGTTCCCTGGGAGGGACTTCCGTGCTCTGAGGGGCTCCCTTCTTTTAGGGTGAGCATGAGAACCACCTTAACAACGAAGCAACAGCTTGGACATTGTGCCCTCTTTCTAAGGTGCCAGCCAGAGTTTAGACATAGGATGAGGCAAATGAGCTTCTCTTCTCTGGTGCAGAATTTAAGAGGGCACCAAAAACTCAGTAACCAAGATGAATTATATTTTAACGCAATATTTTAAAATAAAAGTGAATATATAATTTAATACGACAGCATGGCACTGTTGCTGATCCTGTATTTATTTCAAATTTTGATTTTGTTCATCATAGATTTTTTTGCATTAATATTGATTTTTTTTAATATTGCATTAAATATTATTTTTCGTGATTACTGAGATTTGAGTGCCCTCTTAAATTCTGCATCCAGGCACCCAAGCCTCAGCCTCTTTGCCATGTTTATCATTTTGATTCAGAAAGCCGGCTGCCAGCCCCTGGATAAGGGAGCCCCCAGTTTTACCAGCGAAGTTAGGTTGCAGCCCTGCCCACTGGGAGAAGTAGAGAGGAAAGCTCCAAATTCTGACTGCTCATTGTCTAACTACCCAGAAGTGCTTTGGGACAATCATTGCACCACAAAGATGTTCACTATAGCAGTAACCAGATAGAAAAGGGCTGAAATATTCTAAATGACCATCAAAAGAAACTAATTAAAATTTTTAAAGGATTTCTATGCATCTGTGAAAAAAATAAGATTTAAAGGTAGAAAAAAGAACGAGGTATAGAACAATTCATATAGTATGTCTCCACTTGAATTTTTAAGACATTATATGTAATAATAATAACAATTCAGTGCTTTCTATGTGCCAGAAATTTAACTGCCATTAATACTCTATGAAGCAGATACTATTATTATCCCCATTGTATAGATAAAGGAAACTAAAGTCCAGAGAAATTAAGTAACCCTTCCAAAGTCATCCAGTTTGGAACTGGAAGAGGTAGGATTTGGATACACAGATAAATATTTGTGTACATTCATAAATAGCTCATGGAAAGACATAACCAAAACTATTAATAGTGGTTATCTCTGCACGATGAAATTGAGAGCCTAAGGTCTTTTAGATTGAACTTTCTTTTTACAGTTAAGATTGCCAGATAAAATACAGGACACCCACTTACGTTTGAATTTCAGAAAAAGAACAAATTGATGTTAGTATAAGTACATCCCATGCAATATTTGGGACATACTTATACCAAAAAAAATTGTTGTTTCTCTGAAATTCAAATTGAACTAGGTGTCTTGTATTTGTTTTTGCTCAATCTGACAACCTACTTATTGTGAGCTTTCATTTCACAAGGCCAGCAACTCCTTTGGTTCAGCAATTCTCCAGCAATGTGCCATAATCTGATAAGGCAGGATTTCAACAGGTGGCCTAATTCAGACATTGAAGTTCCTCTATTCAATTATCACATATTAATTTGGGATGATTCAGAACAATGGTGCCTGAAGCTGCCTTTCTTTGATTTTTTGACTGAAAAGGAATGACTTGTCGACCAGGAGAAAATTCAGGAGTCCTCCAAGATACCGTTTGGTTTTATATCTGGCACCTAAAAGAATTCAGCTCAGATCAAGCAGAGGCTTGTTCTTCAAGCACCCTACCATTAAAAACCAGCCATAGATATTAATGGGCATATGGGGCTCTGGAGACAGCAACCCCACTTCTGGGTATTCTATTAGAATTTGTGTAGGGTCTAAAACACACTGCCTGGGAAGCCTTACAGACAGCTATACATGCCGCCCTTCCTCTGGGTCCATATCACAGATCAGAATAGGAGGTGTGTCCTGGAAGGATACAGGCTAGATAGAGCCTCTTTGGGATACCTGAGGGAGGGGAAAGAATTGGTCTCAGGTGCCGAACACCATACTCCCTTTGAATGTCAGTTACCAGCTCCTTACTGAATCCAAAACAACAAAGGGACATCAAGTACTTCTGCGTCCCAATCTGTGCCACGGGAATCTGTGGCGTCCAAACGAATGCAAGCTCCATCGTTATAGAAGAGGAGCCCCAGGGATAGGAAAACCCAGCCCCACAGATATTCGTCCCTCTCGGCGCTGCAGAGACCAGCCCTGGGCATGAGCGCCCCCTGCAGACACCCAGCATCATTGCGGAGAAAGAGCTGTCTTAAAGGCGCTGCTAAGTGTGCTGCTGATGGCTCTGCCATCCTCACTTCTAAAACCGCCCTAGGTGGCAGGCCCCCTTACACAAATCACTGAGATGGGAGAGGCTACTTTGAGAGGAGAATGAGGGGTCTCATCCCAGTGGGAAGATTAAAGGCATTACCCACGACATGAAGCTGGGTTCTAGAGATAAAACAAGACATTCTCTCATGTATTAAAATTCCTGGGCCGTGATTAATGTTTAGATCTCTGGCTTGTCTGCTCCATTCGACTGGCCGGCAATTCTGACAAAATTAAGCTGCTGGTTTCTCACATGGATGCCACAAAATCCCCGATAAGGAATCCCATTGGAACAAAGCAGTAGCTATTCTGACAAGATGAGGAGGCAGGCAAGTGGACACATGAACAGAGTGATCACCCAGGCAGGGCAAGGGTCCAAGGTATTTAACAGTCAAGATTTTACTTTCAACAGCCTTGTGAGGTTGGCCTTTCCCTACCCACTGCTGTGCCTGGAGGTAACACCACACCCATTGCTGAAAGATAGATTATATTTCGCTGCTGCCCAGCCCATCAAGGACAAAAGTATGTTCTCACAATAATTAATGTTTAATTAGGTATAAAGCAACCGTATGGAATCAACTCTTGGGGGCATACTTAGAAAGTTGTGCAGAAATATGGTATTCCTTATTCCTTAGCATCTGATTTGGAAACACAATTTCACAGCTAATGCGATTTAAGAATAGGTTTATGATCTAAATATAAAACAGCTAAATATAAAACAGCTCTTCCAATATGCCCATCTCTCCCAAGCAGTAGGTAAGAAAGGATGAAGGAATTGACCCTTCATTTTGTAGCCGAGGGTTCATTAGCTCGAGAATGTGCATGAGGAGACCTACAGTCCAAACACAAGTCATTTACTCTCATGGTAATTGCTCTCTATCACATACCATGGTGACAGGACCAGGGGCAGGTATAAATAACAGGATATAAGAGTCCTACCAATAAATGATCCAATCACCAAATATATCTGGTGATATCACCTACAAAGGGACCTAAAAAATATAAATAAGGAGTTTTAAATTATGCTTTAATAAAGCACAAGTGAAAGATTGGTGCAAAAAGTCGGGGGGGGGAAATTATGAGTTGGGAAAAATTACAACTAAACATGTGAATCTAAAATGAAATTTTCCCCTACCTTTTGGGTTTTACACAACGTGGGAGACAAATCTGATGATAATTTACTGAGTAAACCGAGACAGGAACTTATGATTTCACAGTTCACCAGAAAGATTAAAGTAAAAATGAAAACGTTTAACCAAATGGTAGGTAAATTATGAAAGTATCCGGGAATCGAATCATGAAGGGGAGAAGGAGGGAGCCCCAAGAAACTTTGAATATGATCACAAACACAAATTCAATATCCTCAAATCACATGAAGAGGTCTTTGATTGAATTTCCTTTTTTAGTATAGCTGCTCTGATCCTGTTTCTTTTCATGATAGCTCCTGCTGGTCAAAGACCAGCCCTCCATATATGTGAGATTACTCCCTTTGTTGGGAAGCAGCACAACCTATAGCATAAGGTGGCTTCTCATGCATCAGTTGTGGGTAGATCGAACACATAAGAACCTCCCAAACTAGAATGAAATGTGCATCAAGAACAGATACATATTCTAATTAATAACATGCAATTATACAGTATTTGCAGATATAAGACCAGATGGGTATAAGCTCAGCTATGGAAGGATCCAACTATTGTAGCCATTGGCAGAAATAAGTAATAAGTAATAAACTGAAACAAATGCCAATAGTTATTGGTGTATATAGACCCTAGATCACTGGGCATGATAAAAAAAAAAAAAGAAAAGTATACCAGTGCACTTTTAACAGTAAAAAATGAACACAGTCATTCCTTCCGATCTACAATGAGTTTAAGTGACTCAGCCTGGGAGTCTGGGAATTCTGTTCTTGCAGGTTCTGACAGTGGGTGCCATACTGGGTTACTCCCTTGAAAGTGGGAAAAGATAGAACTATTTTACCATCCAGGCTAAAGACTAAGTATCCTCTATGAGAAATGTGACTACACTGAGGAAAGACCTACAGATATTGACATCAGAGGTTTCCCAACCAAACATCCCAGACAGATCGTCCTACAGCAAATTTCACAATTGATATGCTCTACGCATACCTTCAAGACATCTCAACAGTTTTTCGGTCTTCCACTCTTAAAAATGAGCCAACAACCACAGATTAAAGCCTCTAATACAAAAAATAGAGATCAAAATTAACTGAAAAAAAAAAAAGAAACTACGACACAGGAGGAATGAAGGGAATCTTACGGATAATGGAGATTCCAAAGAGAAAGTGGAAAGAGATACAGGAAGGAAGAAAACTTCAACAACAACAAAACAAACAAATAAAAATATACCTATAATTGAGATCCTTAGAGATGAGCTATTAAAACCATAAAATAAAAAACAAGATGAATGTACTGTATACTTGAAGCTAATATAATAAAATTACATTAAAAAATAAGAACAAGATGTTATTTAAAAAAGAATAGTCAATAGATAAAATTGAGTTCCTGGAAATTAAAAACGTAAAGAAGAAATTTAAAATTCATTAAAAGGATAGAAGATAAAATTAAGGCAATTTCCCAGAAAAATAAGGAAAGAGACAAAGACATAAAAATAGGAGAGAAAAGGTCAAAGAAATAGAAGACTAGCCCAGGAGTTCCAGAAGAAAATAAAAGAGAAAAATAATTTTTTAAAACTAATTCTTAAAAATTTCTGAGACCTTAAGGACATGAGTTTTTGTATTGAAGGGGCTCACTTAGTGCTCAGAACCAAGATTGATCCACATTAAGTCAAATTATTGTGAAATTTCAGAACTCTATGGATGAAAAGAAGATTCTTTAGGTTTCCAAATGTAGAAAAACAGATCAGAAATAAAGAATCAGAAATCAGAATGGCTCTAGATTTCTCAAAAGAAATATTGAAAGAAGACAACTGGGAACTGCCTTCAAAATTCTAAAGGAAAATTATTTACAACCTAGAACTGTATGCTAAAGCAGACTACCAATCGAGTGGGAGAATAAAATAGATAATTTCATAATTGTGGTCTCAAAAATTAATTTCTCATGCAACCTTTCTTAGGAAGCTGCTGGAATATATGTTCCACCAGGAGGGTGAATCTAAGAATGAAGAAGATACGACAACATAGGATCCAGTAAATAGGAACTATGACACAGGAGGGATGAAGGGAATCTTAAGGGTAATGGAGATTCCAAAGAGAAAGTGGAGATTTCAGAATGACTCTTGTGTATCAGGCAGCAGTGGGTTCAGGCTTTGTGGGGCCTGAGACATCCAATTTGGAGATCTTCTTCAAGGAGATAAAATACAAAATTACAAATACAAAATTAGGTATAAGAATGAATATGTATGTAAAATAAGAAAAGACATCATGACAAATTACAAATATTAAAAAGCTGATAAATATACAAATAGCACAAAATCTAGAAAAATAGAATATATTTATGAGTTAATTGTTTAATTAATTCTCTAATACTTTTTTCTTCTATATTTTTTAGCTGCATAATTTTCCTCCCAACAATTTACTATGAAAATTGAAAAACCTATAGAAATTTATGAAACTTTGTCATAAATGCCATGTACCTACCACCTAAATTCTACACATAACATTTTACTATACTTGCTTTATCACATATCTATCCACTCATTTTATATTTTCGATGCAGTTCAGACAGAGAAAGTTGCAGGTGTCGGTACATTTCCCACCAATTACTTCAACATACATATCATCAATAAGAGATCAATATTTTTTATAATTCTTGCCTTTTTTTTTAATTTGAGGGAAATTTTACATAAAAAAATTTTAAGCGTAGGCTGGATACTTTTTGATCACTTCTTCATATGACAATAATTTTGTAATATTTTTCTGTAGAGGGACTAGGGAGATAATTCAGTCTTTTCTCAAGTATGGTTAATCAAAATTTGTTTTAATTATTAAGAGTAGAGATGTATAAAATAAGCAACTTCATATGTACATAGTACTGTTTGTAATGCGGCTACAGATTTAAGCAGAATTCTGATAAATTCTATTTATGTGTTTCTCACTAAAAAAGAAAAACCATATAGTGCATTTGTAATTGTATGTGCTGCATCATCCAGTATGCTCCTGCTAGGAGAGAATTGAATCGCTGAGTCTGAATCCATCACTTAACAATTTCCTGTATCTGATGAATGGACAAAAACTTTCCACAGACTAAGTCCTGGCTCCTTACATTCAGACTTTTTTTCTCCATCCCTACTCACTCCTGCTGCCAGGGACCACGGGACATGTTCATATGTTGTTATAATCTCTGACCCTACCCCTTTAGGTTACAACCCAAGGTGAATTAGTGCAGTAGGAAGGAGGAATATTTCTGAAGCAGTTCCTACTGCTTGGCTAACACTGACCTTACTATACAGATGTGACTGCAAACTACATGAATAAACCCAACTAAATCTAAACCGATTTTACTTCCCCTTTGTTGGATCCCAAAACTTCAAGATGAGAGAAAGTGTGGCAGAGGGAAAGTTAGATAGGCAAGTGACAGTAAATTTGACCAATCACAGTTAAAACATCTTACTTTGCCAATTTTACAAAACTCATGGTCATGTGGACACATTGCTAAGGCAAATGAGGGCTTCTAAAGCAAAGTTTCATTAGTTTCACAGGACATTCACTGCTGGCTCTCAGCTAACAGGGCAATCAGTTCATTTCAGAGTAAGTCAGAAAATTCCAGGAGAGGTTCCTACAAGATAAAATTTATAGACAACCAGATGTGTCTCAGTATAGAGAGATTTAACAATTGATAGAGAATTGGAGCTTGAATAGCCTGGTGTATTCCGAGAAAACTCGGAAAATGAAAAATAAGACAATGATTAACTCCATGAAAAACAAAAGATTGTTCAGGAAAAGAAAAGTCATCATAATTTACTGTATGGCTCAGCTATAAATAACTTTTATTAGCATAATAATGTAAACTCTGAAAATTTACCTATCTAAATTACATTATAACCATATTAGGAAGGTGGGGAATAGAAAGAGTGGTATGTGGTGGGGGCAGGGGCTGAGAGAGAGTGAAATCCTTATCTTTCACAATAAGAAGTGCATGAATAATGCCTAAAATGGAAAAAAAATCAAAAAGCAATACAAGGAAGCTATTTTGAGATAATGGAAGTCGCTAAAATAATTCAAAGCTATTGCCTCTGAGAAGGCAAAAACGGGGAAAGAGACTAGGAACTGCTTTGCTGTTTTTTTTTTAAAAAAAACAAAATTTGCACATGTGTGAGTATATCTGTGCAATAGACAAAATCTTAGAGCTAACATCCCTAGAATGCAAGGTATGAGTGTTTTTTAATTTTTAATTTTTGTCAAAATTTTCATGACAAATCATTGGAAAATTTTAGAACATCAGGAACAAAGAGAGAATTCTACAACGTTCCAGAAAGACAAAACACCAAGGTTCCAGAATCAGAATAACACTGTATGAGTCAACATTTAAAATATGCATTTCAGCTCATATTTATCATATTTTCATCCAACATTTCTAGATATTTGTGCTGAGAGTAGTGGTGGTTTAGGTAATAAAATTTGTCATATTTCCAGAATAGCTAAAGGCATGGATCCCATTTTTATGCTTGTATTCATATTCCTAGAACAGCATCTGGAGCATATTATGTGCCAGAAGTACACTTTGATTTTTAACCTAGTAATGTTTAATTATTTTTCAAGGCTACATAATATTCCATGACTTTAATGCATCATAATGTATTAACCTTATTGATGAACTCATTGGCTCTTTCCAGTGTTTTGTATGATTAAAATAATATTGAATAAAATTCCTTGTTCACATAGGTTGATAATCTTTTTAAAAGTATAGCCAAAGGATAAATTCCTAAAGGGGAAGTTTACTAGGTCAAAAGGAATAACGTAATTGGTGAAAAGCCAAAAGAGCAAAGTGAGGCTCTAAGTGAAGAGAACTATCAAAAGGGCCCATTTGGGTGGCCACCTATCACTCCCAGGCATTCAGGTCAATTAATTATTTTAAGATCCATCAAGGAAAAGGGAGACTGAGTTTTGGCTTATTATACACAAACTTGGTTATTTTAATTATAAAAAATAATAAAATCATTTCCCTAGAAATGGGTACATCAGGGGAGCAACGTGGCATGGAAAGAGTATGAGCCTCAGAGTTAGAGAGGCCTGAATTCAAATGCCTCTTCTGCTACATGACTTAATTGATTAGCTACTTCTGCATGTAAAACCACCTCAGAAAACTGTGGCTTAAAACATTTACTCTACAATTCTGCAGGTCAGCAATTTAGGCCACTTTTTCTGGTCTCCTTGGATTCCCTCAGGTACCTGCAGATACCCACAGGTCAGCTAAATGGCTCCGTTTCCAGGAGTTGGTCATCTGTTAACCTGTGTACCTCTGTTCTCCTCCATGTGGTTTCTCATCCTCCAAAGGCTAGCCCAAATTTGTTCACATGAAAAAAGCAAAGGTCCAAGAGAGAGAGGGTAGAGGCATCCAAGACCACATCTAGGGATACAGGCTTGGAACTGGTATACTGTCACTTTCACCCACAGTCTATTCTCTAAAGCAACTCACAAACCCAGACCAGATTCAAAGGATGGGAAAATAGACTCCACTCAAATACTAGGAGAGTCACATTGCAAAGAGAGTAGGTATAGGAAGGCCATTAATTAGGGCCATAAAAATGCAGTCAATTTACCACAGCCACTTTGGGCAAATTACCTTATCTTCAGGTGCCTCAATTTCATTATGTCTTAACTGACAATAATAACACATATCTGAGAGGGTTTTAGTAAAGAACAGGAGTAATATACCTGTAACTATTACTAGTGAGGACCGCATTTATTAGTTCATCTGAAAACTTTCTGCCATAAAGCCATAGCATTCTTTCTGTTCTTGATTCATTCCAAGTCTGTTTCAGCCCCAGGGCTTTTGCACTTGCTGTTTCCTTTGCCTAGAATGCTCTTGTCCCAGATTTCCATGTGATTAGCTCTTTCTTTTCACTCAGAGCTCAGCTCAATTCTCTCGTCCTCAGATATACCTCCCTGACCAATCTATCTAATACCCCGACTCCCCATTTTTACCTTCACTCTCCATAAATTTTCTATTTATTTTCTTTTAACATATGTCAGTATCCAAGAAACCATATAATATATTCATTTGCTTGCTTTTTTATTTTCTATTTCTTCCACTAAAATACAAGCTCCTTGAAAGCAGTAACCTTGCCTGTTGTATTCACTGATTTACATCTTTAGCAGTAAGAACTCAACTGGCACTTGGAGCTCAATAAAATATTTGTTGAATTAATTACCTAATTGATCATTAAGTGAATAAATATGGCACTAAGTTAGGTTCTGAGGGAATGGCATGTATGTTGGAAAATTTTCCTGAGGTGTCCTGGAACTGACCTCCAAGGGAGGATAGGACCGAGAGACAGAAGGAAGAGGCTGACAACTCCAGGATTTTAAAAAGAGTTTATTAAGGAAACTTATGGACAGAAGCAGTCTTGGGCAAGACAATGGCTCTCCTTACGTGAAAGGGCATGATACACGCGCGCGTGTATCCTCCAGGAACACAGGTGGCTTGTAGTCAAGTGACATGTGCTTGTTAAGAGCTATATGTCCCAAACAGGTAAACAACTTAATGGATCTATTTATCTGTGTAAGAATATTTCTTTCAGGTGATATGGGCCCACTCCTCAAGTGAACTAGCAATCACTGAGAGCAGCTTGCTTCTTAAGATGGCATCATGGTCATGTCAAGCACCAGAAACCATTTTGCCTAATGACATAAATTGGTTACTTTTGCAGGGAGAGAAATATGAGAATAGGTGAAGATTGGGAATTTAGAATCATGACTGGGCCCAAAGAGAAGCCACAGGGAAAAGCTGAGCAGAGAGAATGCCCTGGGTGCTTGAGCGGCCACCCAAATAGGCCTTTTCCATAGTCCTGTCCACTCTATGCCTCAGTTTGCTACCTTGGCCCTTTTACCAGTAACATTATTTCTTTGAACCTAGTAAATTTTCTGGTAGGAATTTTTCCTCTGGCTATACTTAAAAAGAGTTTGTCCAGCTATATGAACAGGGGATTTCATTCTGTATTATTTTTAAATAATATTTTATATTAGTTTCAGGTATATAGTACATTGTATACATATATAGAGATTTATATAGTTTATGAAGTGATCCCACTACATTCAGTATTATTTTAATCGTATTAAACACTGGAAAGAGCCAATGAATTTATCAATAGGTTAAATGCATTGTGATGCATTTGTATCAGGAAATATTATGCAGCCATGAAAAACAATGAAGCATTATTAGGTTAAAAAACCAATATGGACTTCTGGTTTATTCATTTATTTAATAAATATTTATTGAGCACCTAATATGCTTCACATGTTGCAGAAAAATCAGACCGGTGAGAAATCAAGCACCACTCGGAGAGTTGGAGAACTCAGGTTTATTATGCCGGCGGTCCCCGAAGAGCTAGCACTCTCAAGATCTGGGACCCAAGCTCAGGAGTAACCTTACTTTTATAGGGTTTATCTGCAATAAATCTGTTATCCAGACAGAACAAGTAAAAGAGAGGGTGAGTCTTCAGTTGATCTTGAGGTCACCCTGCCCTTTGGTTTATATGGCAAGCATGTCTACAGAAGCAGAACAAAGAGCTGATTACAAGGTTAGCCATTTGAGTGGAAAATTCCTCTTCATAGACACTGTTCTAGGAACATGAATACATGCATTAAAAACAGGATCCATGCTGTTATTGAACTTACATTTTAGCTATTCTAGAAATATGACAAACTTTATTACCTAAATCACCACCACACTAAATACAAATATTTAGAAATTTTGGATGAAAATGTGATGAAAATGATCTGAAATGCGTATTTTAAAAATTGACACAGGCAGTGCCATTTTAATTCTGTAGCTTTTGTGTTTTCTCTTTTTTCTTTTTCTTTTTTGGTAGTATTCTCTCTTTGTTTCTAATAGTCTAAAATTTCTCAATGTTTGCCATGATGTCGCTATATTTAAAACAATTGTTCTAGGTACTGGATGGGCTCCCTCAGTCTAGATTCATGTCTGTCAGTTCTTGGATATTTTCTTGAAAACTTTCCTTCATAATTTATACTCATCCATTTTTTAATCATTGATGTTCTCTCTTTCTAGAACTCCTGTTATTCAGTTTTACATTTTTTAATATCTAAGAGCATTTTTTGTTGTTGTTCTTGAATACTTCTTTTCCCCAGCCTCCTGTTTTTCTTTCATGGATGTAAAAATTATATTAGTTTCAAAAATTCCAATGACATTTTAAAATGTTTTCAACTCTCTAACTTGTTTATGTTTCCTCCTTTTTTATATGTTTTAATGTCTCTTTTGTATACTTTGCTCAAATATCTGTTCTCAATTGCTTGCCTGCTCAGAGTTAAGAATGAGTCACTAAAAAGATGATTGGAAGTTCTTTGTACATGGGTCAGGTGACCTGATTGTACCATTTTCTTGGGGTCTGTTATAAACTAAATTATGTCCTTCTCCCCTAAATTCATAACATAAAGCCTTATCCCCCAGCATGACTGTATTTGCAGATAAGGTCCTTAAGGAGATAACCAAGGTGAAATGAGGTCATAATAATGGGGCCCTAATCCAATAGGACTGGTGGACTTATTAGAAAAGGAAGAGACACCAGAAACTTCTTCCTTTCTACACTCACAGACACACACACACACGGCCACGGAAGGACACAGCAAGAGGGTAGCTGTCTGTAAGCCAAGAAGAGAGGCTTCGTCAGAAACCAACCCTGACTGTCACCTTGATCTTGAACTTACAGACTCCAGAACTTTGAGAAAATAAATTTCTGTTATTTAAGCCACCCAATCTGTGGTATTTTGTTATAGCAGTCCAAGCGGTCTAATATAGGGTCCCATTCCTCTGACAGATGTTCTTTCTTTGGGGTTGATCAGTGTCTCTGAAGAAGATTCTCTCAAACTCCTGCCTGGGAGGTAGAAGCCAGCCTTTGGTGTTCTCAGAACCGAGAGGGAAATGCACTGTGGTGAACCTGTTCAGTGTACAGATTTGAATTAATGCCCTAGTATTCAGCACAGTGTCCCTGTCCTTAGCTGTGCCTGGTGTCTCCCAGTCCAAAAATCCTCAGGTACAGTCTCTCTAGAGGATAAACCTCCTGTCTCTTCTAGGGTGAGAGATGGGGTGATCTATATTCCTGCTATACACGCTTTCAAACAATATTCTTGTTTTTAGCATCATTTCACACTCTGAGTCTTTCGAGTTCTACATATGAATCAGCTTGATTCTGGGTTGCTCTACTGCTGGCATAGGTTTTAGCATTCTCTAATTGCTGAGTCAGTTATTTCTTATCCATTTGTTTTCCACTTTCCAAAATTTTGGTGCTGTCATTCTCACTCCCAGTCTGCCTTTCTTTTTTCCCTCGTTACTGTCATGAGGTATTCAATATGCCATGTTTAACTAGCAGTTAGAGCTTAGGTTATAATGCCCATATGGGAACATAAAACAAGACCTTGGGTTCAAGAAACACTTATTAAAACTGAGATCCCCAAATAAAGCCAGGGCTTACAGGGAATGTAACATCAGTGAAAATAGACTAGAGAAAAACTCATGAATTGGCAGAGGGAAATAACAAGCTTGACTTTGACGTTGAGTCTAAGTAGGAAAAAGAACTCTCTCTTAAGAATTTAGGGACAATGCCGCACAACTGAATTAATACTATTAGGGAACCCCCAGGCCAAGAAACTAACATAAAAATTGGTTCTGGGTATCCAGTACTCTTAGAGTGCCTGGTCCTGAGTATATGATGTTCCTAGAATGCCTGACCTTGCAGAAGCATATGAAAAACTACTTTGAAGACACATGCTCTTAACACAGGCCTCTCAAGATTCCCACAGCTAATGCTAAGTGAAGATGATCTCAAAATTTATAATTACAACACACAAAGGAAACGATCATTTAAGTGAGGATTTGCACACATACAAAAAGTAAGCTTATGTTCCCAAGATCTCTAAAAGTACATTAATCTAGTGAATACTATTGAATAAACACATTTAAAAGTATTAAAGTTATGAAACAAATATTTAGAACCATAAATAAATAATAAGACATTATGAAAGAACAGGAATGTTCGAAAACGAACTGAATATAATTTCTAGAAATGAAAAATGAAGTCATTGAAAATAAAAATTCAGTCTGATTCAATACCAGGTTAGACACAGCTAAGAAGAGAAGTTACACACTAGAAGATATACCTAGAATGCAGCACAGATGGTTAAAAGTATGAAAAAGTAAAAAAGAAATTAAAGGTCATGGAGAATAGAAGTTAAACAGAAGTTCCAGAAGGAGGAAATAGAGAGAATGCAAGAAAAGCAATATTTGAAGTAATAATGGCTTTGAAGAGTTACTTGACTATATACCTTGGTTCACAAAGCAAATGTCATCAAATACCAAAGAATCTATATCACATAGACTGTGTTCCCTGCCCACAATATGGTACAATGAGAAATCGGTAACAAAAAATAACAAAGCCATACATATTTGAAAAATTTAAAACATACTAAATGGGCCAAAGAAGAAATCATAATAAAATTAGGAAATATTTAGAAATGAATGATAATGAAAACACTACATACCAAAATTTGTAGAATGTGGTTAAAGCAGTATATAATGGAAATGCATTGCTTTAATTAATCTGTGGTTCTCAAAGTTGGTCCCAGGCCACGCAGGAACTTGATGGAAATGTAATTTTTCAGTCACCACCTAAAACCTACTGAATCATAAGTTCTGAAGGTAGGGTCCAGAAATCTGAATCTCATCAAGACTTCCCTGTGATTCTAATGAATGCTCAGGTTTGAGGACCGCTGTCTTAAATGTACACATTGAGAAAAAGAGAAAGCTTAATATCAAATATCCAACTCAAGAATTTAGAAAAAGAATATTAAAATTAATCCAAAAGTAATAGAAGAAAATAATAATGTTTAAGAGCAGAAAATTTCCTTATAATCTATTTTATTGGCTTTAATTCTGTTAGGACTCTTAGAGAGGCATTATCTTTGCTCATAAATTATAACAATCCCAGTTTTCCTACAGGTTGACTCTGACTAAGGAGTGCATCAGTGCAAAAAGTTGGGCAAAGAAGAAAGTAACATAAAGAAACATTTTAAGATTATCTCATTCTAGGTATCTATGCAGATATAGCCATACATTTTTCTGGATAGAATCATAAGAAAGGATTTAAAATTATTTTCTTTGGGGAAAGGGACTTGGGGTAAGAGGGGTAGTTTTTATTTTTTATTTAAAAAGTAATCCTGTTGAGTTTGAATTTCTAATATTACACATATAATACTTTTATTTTTAAAAGTGATACAAGAATTTATTTAGACTACGAGGTTATGGGTAATTTTTATTTTCTTGAAAAAACCCTTAAATGTACGCCTGAAAATTATATAATTGTATTAACCAATGTTACCCCAATAAACTTAATTTAAAAAAAACTAATATTATAGTGTCATTAACAACAATAACAACAAAAACATGTCTCAGACCTGGACTGGGTCAGGATTTTTCTTTCTCTTTTTTAATTTTGCCTAATGTAATTCACAATCTTCTTCAGAGAATAAATCGGTATGCCTGACAAAATATGCAAGCAATTTCCTGATAAATTCTAAGAGAATTGAAGACTTGTTCTAAGAAACTCACTCATCCAACTGTCAGTTGAATGGAGCCTAATTTTTCCAACCAAACAAATTTCTTCTGTATCTAATCTAAGGATTATCTATTTCTGTGAAACGTCTCTATCAAGAGTAAATATTTAAATTGGCTTGGTAGAATCAGTTTCCTTTGCAGCAAGATTTGTAATAAATTTTGATAAGCGCTCACATCTAAATTGCTTGAAAATGTTTTCTTAAATAACCTTTAAACATGTTTTAAAACCTTCAAAATGTTCACCTTGGTTACTAAAGAAAGAGGGGATAATAAATGACAAAGTTATAGAACTATAGGAATAGAATGTAATTCATTCATTCCACAAGTATTTGAGTGTCTACCATTTGAGAGGCTTTGAAAAGTACTGAGTGTCTACCACGTGCCAGGCATCGTTCTAGAATCTGGGGATACAAAAATGAACAAACGGGGTTGGGGGAATAAAACTACGATTCCCACAATATCTTGCGCTTCCGCCTTTTCCCAGGTGAGCGCTTCTTGCCATTATTCTCCTCTCGTGATTCTAGCTGTGCGGAAAAGCCCCGCCCGTTGATCGGCCATTTGCGGGGTCCCTCCTCAGGAGACGGACTACAACTCCCACAACCGCTTCCTGGGCTTAACGTCTTCCCGGCTGTGCCCGGGACGACTACAGTTCCCAGAAAGCTTTGCTTCCTCCCCTGGGTGTTATTGCCCCTTTCCTGGTGCGGGACACGGTAGAAGCTAGCGACAGTGCCAGTCCTGGGGTTTTCTGTGTCCTTCCCCAGGGCAGGGACGAGGCAGTGACTTGACTCGGGCGCTCAGCCCAGGGGGCGGTGCAGGAGGCCGCTGTCCCTCCTGGCCGGCTGACCTCACGCTGCTTGCCGTCTTCTCCACCCGCCGCCGCGGGGTCGACTCGGGACCGACTGCCTGGGGCAGAGGTGGCGATATCGACCGCCGGGGCTGTGGCGAAGCCGCGGCCCTTGGGGCGGCGGTAGCGGCGTCAGCGCTGGGGGGGAGGAGGAGGGAAGATGGCGTCGGAGCTGGAGCCGGAGGTGCCGGCCATCGACCGGAGTTTGCTGGCATGTTCGGCTGAGGAGACCGCGGGGGTGAGTGCCGGGACCCGGGCGGGGACGCGCGGCCGCCGCAGGCCGAGCCCCGTGGGAGGAACCGACTCCTAAAGACTCTGACTTGGGGTGACCACCGTGCCGGGCTCTTCTGCCTCCCCTGCTGAGGAGCGACTCCGGGAGACCACGGATCCTGCCCCCTTTCCTTCTCTCTTTACCCTCAAAATGCTCCCAGAGCTGCTCTGTGCACCAGCCACCTTTACGTTCCCTTTCTGCCCAGAAGGACCAATTGCTTTTCCATTATTCTTCCTCTCCCCACACTCCCATTAAGTCCCCAACACAAGGGCCTTTGCAATTTATGTCAGATCTTGTAGTTGGGAAGGGAAAGACGCTTCCTAGTGTTTTGAGTATAATCACCCTACTTTATCCTTCTGATTCCTTTTCCTGAGATAAGCAGAGCATTGGCTCCTCCACCGAAACATGCTACCTTAACCGAGTCCCTACTTTGGTTTGGGACAGCCCTGAGCACCAGTGGATGCAAACGACACTGTTCTCCCTTTTTGCCCTTTCTAGTGCGTTTTTACATTCGTTTGGTTGATGAATGTGCCAAAAGTGGTGTCTCGACTGAATGTGAGAAAGTAGTAGTGGAGGCTGGAGATTAAAAAAAAATAATTTTTGTAGAACTTGGGGTTTAGTTGGATGGAGAACAAATGTTATGTAACTTTGGGAGAGCAGCTTTCAGCAAATAGAAGTTAATGTGAGGTTTGGTCACAGCATAGTGAGAGCAGTTATGCCCCAAATTTTAACCATTCAGACTCAGTATTGTACTGAAACTGTAATAGAAATGTGCTTGTGTAAGTAGCAGAGTTGTAAAATGATTACTTTAATAAACTAGATGGCATTTTTCTTCAGGGATAGGGAACAACTATTAGAACAGATTGTCCAGAATGATTATGAATGGACCAAAACAACTTAGGCCCCACCTCTAAGGCCTTCAATTTAAAAAGCTATTAGAAAGGAAGTGAACTTTGAACCCAAGTCAACAATTCGAATGTTACGAACAGAATTTTAGTGGAGCACTGTGGGACTGTTGGTCAGTGAGGAGTTACTTTGGGTGAATTGATGACACTAAGTCAGTGGAATAAATGACAGGAGTAGAGGTGACAAGTTTAAAGAAATAAAGATTGTTGAATGATAAGTCTGCTTTTTTTTTTTAAACCAACTGGTTTAGTTTAGGTCTGTTTTCATTCACTTTCTGCTTAATATTACAACTGCAAAGATTTCAGTGCCCATCGGCCTTCATTTATCCAAAGACTTGAAAAATAAAATGAAAGCAGTGTTATAAGTAAACAGTAAAATAGTAATCATGATGTTCCCTATCCATGTCACTCTTAATAGCCATATTGACATCTAATCTGTTACCTCAAAGTAATTTGTTTTTTACTCCTACTGAATTTTTTGTCTGTTGGCCAAGTGATATAGGCTATGTACTCTATTTTCCCATTTCTAAAAGTGCAAACTACCAAATGATTAGAGCTTCAACTTGTTGAGGTTCCTGATGAAACCAGTTATAAAACTGGTGCTGGAGACCAATGCTCCTAACTCTTGTACAGTGAAATTCTCAAGGTGATGCGGCATGGGTGGGAGGAAATGCGATCAAAATTTATTAACTTGGACTTAATTTGAATTTGTGAAGATTACAATCTGAGCTACATTTTACTTTTGCTCTGTTTACTTTTAAATGGTTTTCTGAATAGTAAGGTGAAAAAAATGTTTAATCTGAAGACCAAAAAAATTTCTTAAAGAAGATGCAAACTAATATTAAAATACGAGATTCTTCCAGCTATGTAACCTGGCTTTACTTTGTGTGGAGTGTATTGTCTGTTTTTAGTCAAAACAGCATAACGCCGAAAACTGTTCTTTCAGCTTAGTTTCCAGTCCAGCTCTTTATCACAAATTAAAATGAATTATAAATTTTTCTCAGGTTAGAACTAAATTTTAGAGTGTAAAAAGGTAAAGAAAGCTAATTACTTATAAGCACTAGTGTCATCTTTCCCATACTTTGTTTACACACTGCTTCTCTAGGACTTTTAACTAGTATGTCTCACAAATAAAAGTATGTAAGCACTCTCTTCAATAACTTTAAGATATTAAAGTGGCCCACCTTTCTTGGTTCCAGTTGATTCCACAACTATGGCTTTCCCAGCACTTCACGAGGCTATACGTTTCATATTCCATGGATTTGATTATAATATGTTCCAGTGGATCGTTATGATTTAAAAAGTACATGTATTGTTTTTTCCTAATTATAAAAGAAATACATATTATAGAAGTTTTGTGTAGTTTTATGTCTATTGGTTATTTTTTGCTTTAAAATTTTTCACGGTTTTATGTATAATTCAAATATATAATTCAGTTCAGTAGTTTTTACTATATTCACAGAGTTGTACAACCATCACCACAATCAGTTTTAGAACATTTATCTCCCTAGATTTTCCAATTCTGGAAATTTCATATAAATGGAATCTTACAATACGTTATTTTTTGTGTCTGGCTTCTTTCACTTAAGATAATATTTTCAAGATTCATCCATGTTATAGCAAATATCAGTACTTCGTTTTTATTGCCAGATGATATTCCATTGTATGCATATACCATATTTTATTTATTCTTCAGTAGATAGACATTTGGGTTGTTTGGATGCTATGGACATTGCATACAATTTTTTTGTGGGGACATGTTTTTATTTCTCTTATTCCTATACCCACGAGTGGAATTTCTGGCTTATATGGTAATTCTGCGCTTAATGTTTTGAGGAACCCCTAAATTGTTTTCCAAAGTGGCTGCATCGTTTTACATTCCGACCAGCAGGATATGAGGGTTCCAGTGGATTTCTCCACATCCTTGTCAGAACTTGTTGTCTTTTTGATTATAGCCATTCTGTTGGCCGTGAAGTGGTATCTTATTGTAGCTTTGATTTGTATTTCCCTCATGACTCATAGTGTTGAACTGAACATCTTTTCTTTTTCTTTTTTTTTTGAACATCTTTTCATGAGCTTACTGGCTGTTTGTATATCTTCTCTGGAAATTTAAATTCCTGTTTTTTGCCTGTTTTTAAATTAGTTTTTTTTTTTTCTCTTTTATTATTGAGATTCTGTTTTAATTTAGGAATGCTTTTACTTCATTTCTAGAACTCATGATTTGTTTAAATTTTTCTTAATAATATAGTCTGGAAAACTCCATTTCAGCACTAATGATTGTTGTTTTACAATTAACTTATATGTCGGTTATCCTTGTTTGAAAGCAAAGTCAAATGTGGTTAAAGGATAGAATTTTAATCAGGTATAGAAAAATAGATACTGTAATAAAAGGCTACCCTCTAGGGATTCTTTCTTTTTGTGTTTAGTTGCTCTCTATCTCAAGGCTTAAATTTAGCATTCAAAAACAAGAAAGCTTCTGGAAACATTGTCATAATATGTTTACTTTAGTGGAATGAGTTGACAGTTTCTTTACTTCCCTATCGAAGCCTTTTAATAAGATTGTGCTCATTACTCTGTTGTGCACATTGGTGTGACAGCCACAAGTGTCTGAAATAAGGACAAATTAACATGTAACGAAATTAGAAATCTTAATTTTTCATGTTGAACACTTACATAGTTAGCTTACATTAGTGAGAACTAATGTAAAAAGCTGTAGATTTATTCTTTTGAGAAATATGTGAGCTATTATTCTGAAAGGTAGCCAGAACGTTTTTCCTCCTGCTTACTTTCTCTCACAGCTTTTTTCTTCTTTTAAACTGTGTTGTTGCCAGTCACTAATTCATCAGTCTCTCTGGTATAGAATTCTCATGTAAAGGTACTTTATATATTTTTTAAATTTAATGGCATTAAGATGCATATAATAGATCCCAAATCTGTTAGATGGTTTTGCATTTGGAGCATATGCCTGCCTTTCTTAAACCATATTTTTATATCTTGTTAATAATTTTTAATATGCAATGTTATTTAAAATAAAGTGTTTTACTAATAATATATTTTATGTAAGGTGGCTAATTTTCTTTCTTAACCAGAAAGAAAGAAAATATTTGTTTTTTCAAATATCAATAGAAAAACAAATATCAAAGAAAAACAAATTTGATATTTGTTTCTGAATTTTTTAAGAAATCTGTGAACAGATTTAACCTTCAGTGTTGTTGGAGCTACAAAATAACATAATTTATTTTAGAAAGCATCACTTTTTATTTCTCTTGGATTAAAATTGTGCAGAAGTGACTTTTAAGAGAAATGAGAACATAAACATATAAGAAAAACAAAAATTGTTTTAAAAATAAAACCTTTAAATGTGTTGTAAATTAAAATTACCTGAAGCATAACTTTCTACGATCAAGGTGAATTCTCTGAATCTCAGTGCTTAACTTTTCATTCATAAGCAGTGAATTGCTTAGAATAATTTGACTATCTTCATTCATATTTGAAATAGGGTCTGCTGACAAGTGGGTGAAAAACTGAATATTTACCTATGAATGTGACCAAAAAAGTGGTTTTTAGTTCAGAGAATTAGATTCTAGTTTGTTGTTGGTTAATGACTCTGCCTTTTACTGTTGACTACTATTTTTCTTGTCGTTTTATAATTATTGAACTCTGTATGTGTGAGAGAGAGTGAGATTGATTGATTGATTGATTGACTGACTGACTGAGAACCACTGCTCAGAAGGAGGAGAGAATCTTTAAACCTGTGGGATTGTCTGTTGTTTTAAGAGTAGTTTAGTCTCTTTCTACTTGCATAAAGCGAACACAACAAAGTAACATTTGAAAAAAAATAGTTTCACTTTACGGGTGAACACTTTTTCACTCTTTTTGGTCCCTTAGGAACAAGATTTTTACATTTTTATTAAAAGTTCTCTGAATTGATAAATTGACTAGAAAGTTAACATATACCACCTCATGAACTCTTTAAATCTATATGTAATTTTTACAATGAAGGAAATGGGCTGACGATGGTACAAATAATAGTTAAAATGAAAATCTTTTACTGTTATGGTGTTAGACATCGCTTGAACATAAACTCTTTTTTTTAATGAGGGTGTCATTTGGAGCTTAGGTTGTAAGCCATAGATAAACACTGGACATACAAATTAGCAGTTCAGTTAACTTTGTTTTTGTAGAAATGAGTCATTTCACGTTTTCTGATTTAAAAAATTTTAATTGGTTTAGAGCCAAATGAGTTGTAATTACATAAAGTAGTATGGAAGACAGACATATAGACAGAATTGGCAGTGAAAGCAGGGGTAAATGACAGAATACAGGAAAAAGATTTAAGATTAAGGAAGTAGGGAAAAGAAAGGAGATGGTTTGAAAGATGCTTTACCTGGGGCTTAATCGGTTTAGTTTTTAAAGACTACAGGTCCGGGTCTGCTTTATCTCTGCTTTCATTAAAACCATATGGAGGATCTTTCTGCAGTGTCAGTGTTATGTGACACTAAGTAGTGTAAACATATTTATAGTCATTCAGTTAACAGATTTTACTGAATGACCACTGGGGCCAGGTTCTGTTTTATATTTGGGGGATATGGAAACCAAAGATGGGGATGAAGAATGGCCTGACAAGACATCTTAGAGAAAGTGAAACATAAACTGAGATCTGAAGAATGAGTAGAAAATAGCAGAGAGAGAGAGGAGCCAATACAGGTCAGGAGGAGGAGACAGGAGAGTATGATACAAGGCAAAGGACCTTGTACACCATGTCAGGGGAGTCAACTTGATCCTCAGTACGGAGGAAGCTGAATGATGTGATCAAATTGTCATTTTGCAAGAATCACTCTGGTAGTGAGGTTAGAAAATGGACTGTAGAGGAGTAAGACTAGTGGGGATCACCAGTTTAAGACATTGTTGCACTAAATTTGGTGAAAGATAGAAATGGGGGGTTTGGACTAAGGTGGTAGAGATAATGACTCTGGAGATGGAGAGAAAGAAATGAATAGATTCAGTAAACATTTAAGGAGCCTAATGGACAAAACTTAATTGGATGTTGGGTTGAGGAAGAAGGAATCTTTTCAAGTTTTTCTGGTTTGGCTACCTGGATAGATGCTGGTATCTGAAATAGAGAAATGAAGAAAATAGGGGTTTTTTTGGTGGGTAGATCATTAATTAGTTCAGTCTTAGGCATATTGAGTTGGTGTCTTGAGAGGAGGGAAAAAAAACTTTCTTCTGTTTCTCTCTACATTCACATCAGTACTCTGGCTACCAAATGTGTGTATTGGGGGCGGGGGGTCCCCACACCAACCAACTCTTATTCCCTGCAGACACCAACTGGGTGTCCTACAGTTCAATTCAGTTCTGACACTATAAACCTAGAGTTAGCATCAGATACCACAGATTAAGGGCTCAGCCTCACAAGACTACCTCCCTTCCCCACTTCATATGCCAATCACAAGTAGTGGGTCCTCAAGTTACCCGCAACTTTTGTCTGACTTGGCTACAAATAAAATGACCCTTTATTTGGGTTCAGTAATTTGCTAGAATGGCTCACGGAACTCAGGGAAAACAAATGATACAACTCAGGAACAGCCAGATGGAAGAGATGCATAGAACAAGATATGTAGGAAGAAGTGTGGACCTTCCATGCCCTGTGCCAGCACCTCTGTGTGTTCACCAACCCTGACATTTAGGGGTTTTTAATGGAGGCTTTGTTACATAGGCGTGATTGATTAAATCATTGGCCCATTAACTTAGCCTCCAACCCTTCTCCCCTTTCCTGAGGTTAGGGGTGGAGACTGTGAGTTCCAATCTTCTAATCTCATGGTTGGTTCCCCTGGCAACCAGCTCCCTAAGGGGACTTGTTATGAATAACAAAAGACTCCTTTCACCTTTATCTCACTTATCACTTAGGAAATTTCAAGAATTTTAGGAACTCTGTGCCAAGAATGAGAAGAAGACCAAATATGTATTTCTTATAAATATACCACATTACCACATTATCTGTTAGATACCTAAGTATCATTGTCACAAGTAATTGGACATAAGGAGTTGTGGACAGAGAAAAGTGGCTGTTTTTGGTTTTCAGCAGGGAGAGCAAAGAGGAAAGGGCGCTCAGGTTGATCAGGAAAAGAAGGCATAATTGATGGAACAAAGCCTCTTGTGGACTGACGGTCAGTCCACAAGAATGTGGTATTATCATCTCATATATTAATCAGAAATATAACTTAATGTATTGCCTGTTTATATTCACTGTGTGCTCTCCTATCAGCAAACTGACTAGAGAATCTAAATTGCAGTCAGAATATCGGGATGATCACTTCTAAAGGTTATGTAAATGCCTAATCACTATGTTGTACACCTGACCCTAATATAATATTGTGTGACAATTATATTTGAAAATAATTTAATAAATTGAAAATATTTGAACAAAGCACTAGAAAGGAAGTCAGATGGGCTTAATGGCTAGTGTCTTATATAATGATTTGTGGTCATTCTCCTATACTGCCTATAGAATGTTGCTTTTAGAGTCCAGGAAAGGGGCTAATTTTACTTTAAGTAGAATTCTAAAATATTTTGGATTTTAATAAAGTTGTAAATTTTACTCTTTTTGGAAAGAAGACATACACTGATGAGTGTTGTCAACAAAATTATAAGACTCATCATTATTTTGGTACCTAAAAGAAAACAGGTTTATTCAAATTAGCAGTTTATTGACATTGTTTAAAACTAATTTTTTGTTGTTGTTATAGAAATGGCTGCAAGCAACTGACCTCACTAGAGAAGTGTACCAGCATTTAGCCTACTATGTACCCAAAATCTACTGCAGGGGTCCCAACCCTTTACAGGAGGAAGACATGCTGGCACAGCATGTTTTGTTGGGACCAATGGAATGGTACCTTTGTGGTGAAGATCCTGCATTTGGATTTCCAAAACTTGAACAAGCAAACAAACCTTCTCATCTTTGTGGTCGTGTTTTTAAAGTAGGAGAACCCACATATTCTTGCAGGTAAAATATTATAATTTTCTTTTAAAAGGCTCTTGTTTTTACTTGATATTTTTTTCTGAAACCTTACATTTTTATTTTAAAAGTGAAATATAAGTATGCAGCAAATAGGTACAGTGCAATAAATAATTATGAAACAATTATGTAATTATTTTCCAGGTCAAGAGCTAGAACATCACCAGCATTCCAAAAACCCACTGTGCGCTTTCCTCCTACTCCATAATTAAGTGCTACCTTGCTCTTGTAATAATCACTTCCGTGGTTTTCTCGATAATTTTTCAGTGACAGTGAATCTTTTTGATGTTTAAATGATCCCAAATTTGGCCTGTGGGAGCCCCATCACACAGCTTCTTTGTCTTTTTCGCATGCCTTTGTTAGTTCTTGAGTGCTGCTTTACCTTCTGGCTCAAGATGTCCACAGCTCACTTTGTACTCACTCTGACCTATATGTAGAATCACGTTACTAGACCAAAGCAGGTCCTAATGCTCAGGAGTTGCCAACCAAAAGACGACTCCCAAGATGATTTTATGAGAAGGAACTTTCTTGCGAGTCAGCAGGAGAGGACACATCGGGAATCATTCTCAGAGCACTTTGTCTCTGAACAAAACATCGCATCCATCTTTATTAGGGGTAATTATGCATATACATCAAGGTAGACTTTGTCATTGCATGTATAGGTGAGGACATTTCCAGCACAGGTACAGTCAGGAAATGTGGATATATATATATACTGTGTGTTCAAAAATAGTGGAAAAGCTCTGTCCCTGGGTGGAGATTTTAGTATTATAATGAAGAAAGTTCATGAGGAGGTCACTGGAAGGTCCTTCATCTGCTCCATCTGGTCTCAGGCAGTTTTACCTGGTTCACCGCCCCCCCACCCCCACCCCTGGTCCTGAAAACCATCCTGGGCTTGTTCCTGAAAAAGTTCTGGCAATCATCAACGTCAAGGATTGCCTAGATATGAATGAACATCTGATTAAGTCTTGGTCTTTCTGTGAAACTTTCAGCAAATTACAAGATAGCATTATACAAACCTTATACTTTTGGAATGTGGGGTTACAGGTTAATCAAGGCAAAATTATAAACTCTAAACAAAGGTTAATCTATGCTAAGTTATCTGGTGGCTACATGCCTAGGTTAGGTTACGCTCAATTCTGCAGGGAGTTTCCTTTTAGTTAAGAATGGTAGTTAGAAACCATGATCTGGGTGCTCTATGTACTTGTTGCTACGAGGATGATGACTTTTTTTAATGTTGCAAATTGAGTATCCAAGGGTAGAAGATAAAAAGGAAGGTGCCTGTCTCCTTTATAACCTTCTATTCTTCTCAGAACTAATCATTATTAACATCTTCTTATGTTTCCTTCTGGACTTATCTATGCATATGCAAGCCTGTGTATATAATTATCTTAAATGTACATATATGCAAACATACATACCAAAGGAAATACATTATATATACTGGGCTAAATTTTCCTTTCTCTAACAAAATCTTGCCATGTTTATATCAGCTAATATAGCTAGATTGTGTTGATGTACTATTAATAGAGGCATTGCATAACATTTTCTTCCATAAGACTTTTTCATGTAAGACTTTAATAAGCTTAATTTTGGTGAAGGCCTCTGGGTGTCTGATAGTCTTTATCAGCATGGTTAGAATACTAATAAAGATATTTTTATGTATAGAAAGACTGCCAGATCTAGTTTTTTGTCGATCTTTACAAAAACCTCTTAATTGAGTTCTTAATTGACGTTTGGCGCACCAGAGCTAGTTTAACCTTATAGTTTACAGGTGAGAAAACTTAGCTTCAGTTGTTCCAGTAAAGGAACCAGTTCCAAAGCATACATTTAAATGGCATATCTTTTAATTTTCATTTGAGTTCCCTCAGTTTTTCTTTGATTTTCATGATCTTGACACTTTTGAAGATTACAGGCCAGTTACTTTGTAAATATCAATTTGGGTTTGTCTGATAAACTTCATGATTAGAGTCAGGTTGCGTCTTTCACAGGAATATCACAAAAATCACCTGTTCTCTATCAAGGAGCATATGATTTTGATTTGGTCGATAAGCGATGTTAACTTAGATCACTTAATTAAGGGGTTGCTGCAAGACTTGTGCACTGTGAAGTTACTCTTTTCCCCTCCATAATCAGTTTTGTTGGGAGTAATTTGAGACTATTAAATAGCCTGTTTCTTATCAAGTGTTCAGTTTTCATTTATTTATTTCAGTATGTATTCATAGAGTCCCATTATTCTTGTGCTCAGATTGTTCTAGATTTGACCACTGGGAGCTCCTTTAAGCTGTTGTCTTTGTTCTTTTTAATGCCCCTATCATTCTTTGAGAACTTGTTTTTTCTTTCTGACACGATGTTTCAGGCACATCTTGGGCTTTTTTTCCAGCCCTAAAACCAACCATTTCTTCAAGGGGCCTGCTTCCTTTTTAGTGGAGATTCTTGTTTAGAAATAAGATACTAGGTGTGCTTGTTGCTGTTGGTATGTCACTAAATCCAGGCTCTCTGAGTGGATCTGTAGTCTGTATCTGTCTGTGGATACATATTGAAAGAGTGATTAAAAACCATGCATTTACAATGATCTCTCTAGTTTTAGTCCAACACCACAAGATTCTCGTTTTCTCCCTTTGCATATTTGTAACGCCCTTTTCTGAGGAACCTGATTATCATCCTAAAAATATTTGCTTATTTAATCATTTTCCTGTGTGCAGCCATTCTCTTGCTACTGCTGTCACTGCCACCCAGCTCTGCATAGTTGCCCTCCTTACCCCATTTGGGCTCTACACCCTATGCTGGGCCATGGTGGTCTTCCCACCACCCCTTGTTAGGGCAGATATAAAATAAGTCTTACTTTAGGACAGTTGGTCCTTAATCCAGGTATTGGCCTTTCTGGTATCTCAGCTGGATGTCTGCCTTGACCAGAATTCCAAAGTCCTCTAGCAATGCTTGCTAGACTTCAAGTATCTCTGTGGCACTCTCATCCACTCTCCAGTAAACTTGGAGAGTGTTGCCCTGTGTATGTGCAGCCCAACATTCAGCCAAGAACTCATTTACTAATGACCCCCACCTAGACTTCTGCCCCTTCCTGACCCCTCCTATCCTGTACACATTCCACTTTTCTGGTTCCCCGACCCACAGCTTCCAGCCATTTTACCTGCCCCAATCTCTGATCTACTCTCAGCTCAGCAAGACCTTCCACTCTGCTTAGACTCTAGCTCACTGTGCCACAGGTGAGGATTCATGCCCTCAGTGAGAGGCAGGGCCATCATGGAACTCACCTCATGAATTTTCCTTCTCTTAGTTATTGAAGCCTAGTGCTACCTGTTCAATGCCTGGAAATAGTTGCCTCGTGTATCCACCTAGTTTTGTGCTTGTAGACAGTGGGAGCATAGTTCAGTACCAGTTATTTTGTCATGACCAGAATTGGAAGTCACTTATGTTTGTTGAGCACCTTCTGGGCACCACATTTAATGCTAAGTGCTTTATATATAATCTTGTTTAATTCTTCTATAAACTTTTGAGGAGATGGGTTCGAATGGTTAAATGACTTACCTGCAGTCATAAAAATTGAAACCAGGGCTCTCTGATTTTAAAGTTCATCTTTTCATTTCACCTTTCTTTGATTCTCAAATATTGGTCTCATGACTTTTTTACTCATACTCAGTAAAATGAGGGTAAAAGTAGGAAAAATGTACTGAGGTTTTTTTTGCAGTTAAATTCATTTCATTCCTAAATTTGGAGAGATACTCTTTGTTGTTAAAATATTGGTATATAAAATGAAGGCAATGAATCAAGTAATTTTGTTTTTTAATTTTTTAGAAAAAAAAATTTGCAGCACTTTTCTGGTCCTTATTCTGGTCCCTGAAACTTGGAATTCTGGGAACTACTACACGCTAGCACTCTGATTCCTAACCAGAAAATCGAGTTGCGTTGCACTGTTGTCTTCTGTACCAAGTACATGCAAAGAATATTAAATAAAAAGTATATTTGGGCTGGAGAAAAAGACTTTATGGTGACTCAGAATTGTGGCCTTGGCTTGAACTCTCTTCTCCTACATTACTGTTTCCTTCATTATATAAATATTAGGTGCTCAGCAAGTATTTGTTGAGCGAATGTCTGTTACATTGTTCAAAATACAGAGGACCGTTGTAAAGATGTTGTTTTGCTGTTTCTACTTTAAATAGCTTGACTATTCATGTTTGTTGCACATTTCCATACTTGTTCTAGTGGCAGTATCATGTTTATTATAAGCCATCTACTTTCTAGGATGTTACTCATAGTTAAATACAGGAATTTTTTCCCATTCTGGATATGTAAGATTTTTTAAACCAAATACTTAGTCTTCAGATAAGTTACTGAGCCATCTCAAGCAGAGAGTGGTAGAGATAGTTTTACTCCTTTTCTGTCCAGAAGTAAATGGGTTTCTATTGTGGAAAACCCATTTATTTCCAGTGAAAAGAGCTGTGTCTTCAGTTTCTTGCTTTTGAAAAAATTTGAAGACTTGATCTCTTTAAGACTATTTCTTTTTGACATGAATAGTCCAGAGATTGAAATCAATACTGTTTTAGTTTTTAAAATATTAGCCACTTCTAACTGTAACTATGATACATGAATGAAATTTTACAGTATATATTGTAATTGTGGCTTTTTTTAATTTCACAATTTATCTTGGAGATAGTTCCCTGTCAGTATATATAAATCTACATCATTGTTTTAACTGCTGTGTTTCCGTAGCAAGGACAGACCATAATTTATTTGATTGCCCTATGTAATCAGAAATGGGGAATATCTAGGGTTTTTTTTCCAGTAGCAAACTGTGCTACAAAGAACACATACATATTTGTATGCATCTATTTTTACATGTCTCAGTATTTTTCAAGGTAAATACCTAGAAGTAAAATCTGAGTGCTGTGTCACTGTGTTGTCACTGTGACCTTCAAAGTATTGGAATGTCCCTCGTCTACCATACTTTCTCTGACCTGAGAAAATGACAGTAAGTGGGCAGTTGATATCTCCAAGATAATCTAGTTTGGATTCCTGTAGTTATCTAGAAGGAGTCTTGTATTGGTTTGGAGGTTTGTGATAATTTTTATTTATGATTACATAAATAAAGGAAGTTCTTTTTGTTTGGTTCAGAATCGAACATAGAAGTACATGGGGTACAATACGAACTTTACATTTATGCCTTTAGACGTTAGGAAATAGTAGAACTATGAATAGATTACTACATGGTAATTCTTTCATGTAAAGAAACAGATTTATATTACTAAAATTTTCCTATTGGTACATATTTGAGTTTTTTAAAGAGAAAATTTACGTATTTTGAAAGGCACAAATCTTAGTTGTATTTTTTTTAACAATAGCTAACCTCGTGTAGCTCACATTCTGTCAATATATAGAACGTTTCCATCTGAGTAGAAATTTCCCTGTTAAAGCTTCAGCCCTTACATAACCACAATTCTGATATTTTCTCCTTAGATTAGTTTTGCCTGTTCTAGAACTTAATAAAAATAAAATCATACTCCTTTGTGCCTGATTCTTTTACTCAGCATGTCTTTGTCAGATTTATTCAGAATGGTACTATTGTCAGAAATTGGTCCAGGTTTTATTGCTGTGTAGTAGTGCATTGCATGAATGTACTGTAGTTACCCATAATCCTTTGTCCCTCTGCTAGACATTTGGGTTGTTTCCAGTTTGAGGCTATTATGAGTATAGCTTCTATGACCTTTTGTTTGAGCAACTATTCTCTTTTTTTTTTAGTGGAAATTTTAAAAATTTAAAGGAAAGAAAAATGGTAATTTATTTCATAAATCATATCAGCTTTTGCAAACATTTTAAGTGCAACATTATTATTATGTACTTAGTCATACTTTATGTTTACTATACCAAATGACATAAATCTCATACTGTTAAAAATCTTCAGCTTTTTGTGACACATTTTAGGAATATTAAGACACCATTAAGATATGCCTTTCTAGACTAATCTAATACAGTGAACACTCTTAGCTGGTACATTAGTTGCTGGCTATGAGCATTTGTAAACAAGTCTTTTTGTAGACATGTTTAATTTTTCATAGATAAATCTCTAGGAGTGGAATAACTGGGTCAAAGGGCAGATATATGTTGAACTTTATAAGAAACTGCCAAAACTTATTCCAGAATGGTTTTTCATTCCCTCCAGTAATGTAAGAAAGTTTCACTTGCTCCAGAGCCCTACCGATATTTGATATTGTCAGTCTTTTTAATTTTAGCCATTCTGTGTAGTGGTATCATTATGGTTTTAATTTTCCCTGACGACTAATGATCTTGGTACAATTTTACATGTGCTCATTGCTCATCATCTAACTTCTGAAGATTTTGTTCTTTTGTCTTTTTTTATTATTATTATTGGATTATTTGCCTTACTATTGGGTTATGGAGTTCTTTCTATATTCTGGATAAAAGTACTTTATCAGACATTTTTGTAAATATTTTCTCCCAGTCTGTGGCTTGCCTCTATGGTATCTTTTGATGACAGAAGTTTTTAATTTACCAGTTTTTTTTATTTTGTGATATTGTTTCCTGTGTTTAAGAAATGCCTCCTTCTTCTAGTGGCAAAGCTATTCTCTTTGTTTTCAACTACAAACTCTGAAATTTTAGATATTACGTCTGTGTTTGTGATCCATCTCAAACTAATTTTTTTTTATGGCTTGAAGTAGGGGGTTGATCTTCCTTTATTACATGTGGATATCTAGTTCCAGCACCATTGATCCTTTTCCCATTAAATTGCTTTAGTACTTTATCAAAAACCCCTTTACTGTGTAAGTGTGGGTCTATTTCAGAACACTCAATCTATTCCATTCATTGATATGCCTATTCTTATGCCAATAACCACATTGTCTAGATTACTGTAGCCTTATAGTAAGCCTTGAATTGATTAGTGTAAATCTTCCATTTTCGTTTCTTTAAAAAAATTTTTTTTGTCTATTTCATGTCTTTTGCATTTTTATAATTTATAACTTTAGTATCAGCTTGTCAGTTTTTATTTTTAAGACTGTTGAGATTATGATTAGAATTGCATTGAATCTATAGGGGAGAATCGACATTTTAACAATATGGAGTTTTCTAATCCGTAAACATTTCTCACCATTTACTGAGGTCATCTTCTTAAATCTCTTTTAGCAGTGTCATGTAGTTTTTAATGTAGAAGTTGTGCACACCTTTTGTTATATTTATTTGTAAGCATTTTATGATGGTATTATTTTTAGTTTCTTAGTTTTAGTTTCCATTTTTCTGTGAGTATAAAGAAATATAATTGGTTTCTGATATTAAACTGTGTCTGTCCTGTAACCTTGCTAAAGTTAGATAGTGATTCTTACAGTAGTTTTTGTTTTGTTTTTTCTTCCTCAGAATTTTTACATAATCATGTCTTCTCTGAATGGAAACAGTTTTACTTTGCCTTTTCCAATCTTTTTGCCTTTTATTTCTTTTTTGTGCCTTATTGCACTGGTGAAAGTGGGATATCCTTGCTTTGTTCCCAATTTTAGGGGGAAGGCATTCAGTCTTTCACTGTTAGGTATGATGTTAGGTATAGTTTTCTCATGCATACCCTTTATCTCATTGAAGAAGTTCCCTTCTATTCCTGGTTTGGTGATATTTTTTGTGGGGTTTTTTTTGTTGTTTTTCTAAATAACTATTGAATGTTGTCATGTGCTTTTATTACATCTATTGAGATTATCATAGTTTTCCTTTTTTATTCCATTAGTGATTGCATTGATTCATTTTTTATTACTGAGTTTCAAGTTTTTCATTACTGAGATAAACTCCACTTGATTATGATGTATTATAACTTTTATATATTTCTGGATTCAATTTGCTAATGCAGTGTTAAGGATTTTTGTGCCTATACTCCATGAAATATATCAGTCTGTCATTTTCTTTAAATTTCTTTGTCCGGTTTTGGTATACAGAGTTATGCCGACCTGATGAAATGAATTGAGAAGTATTCCCTTTTCTTGTATTTTCTGAAAACTTTGTGTCAATTTGGTATGATTTGTTACTTAAATGTTTGTTAAAACATGCCAGTAAAACAAACCATCATGGCCTAGTGTTTTCTTTGGAGGAAGATTGATGACAAATTAAATTTCTTTGGTACTTATTAGAGTTATTCAGAATGTTATTTCATCTTGTATCAATTTTGGTTTATTGTATTTTTCCAAAAAATATATTTCATTGTATAATGTCAGGTTTATTGACATAAAATTGTATATAATATTGTCGTGTGCTATTGATGTTTGTTGGTATCTGGTGATGTCCCCACTTTCTTTCATTTCTGATACTAGTAATTCATGTCTTCTCTCTTTAATCAGATTTATTAATCTTTTCAAAGAATCAATTTTTGGCTTTGTTAATTTTCTCTTTTATCCGTTTTATTGATTTATGCTCTTATTGGTATTCTACTTATTTTAGATTTAATATGTTTATATTTCTTTAATCTGTAGATTATTTACATTGTTTAATTTCTGATTATTTGGGGCTTTCCTAGATATCATGTTGTAGCTGATTTCTGTAAGGTTTCAGTTTTGAAATTTATTGAGACTTGTTTTATAATTCAGCAATATGGTCAGTCTTAAACATTCCATGTAAACTTGAAAAAGTATATTCTGCAGTTGTTAGATATAATACTCTCTGAGTGTAAATTAGGGCAAAGTGGTTGATAGTGCCATTCAGATCTTCTATATACTTACTGACTTTTATGACTAATTTTATCAATTATTGAAAGGGGTATTAAAATCTTCTAATGTGATTGTAGATTTGTTTATTTCTTTAGATCTATCAGTTTATGTTTCATGTATCTATAAGCTGTTTTAATAGCTATACATAGAAATTTATACTTTCTGTCACTACCTGATGTATTGACCCTTTAATCATTATGAAATGTCACTGTTCTTTATTAATTCTGGTAACATTCCTTGTCTCGGGGTCTATTTTATCAGATTTTAATATAGCCACTCCTTTCATAACGTATGTTATACTTATTTCCTCCAGTGATTGCCCTAGAATTTGCAATATATAGTATTTACAACTAATCAAAATCCACTAAAAAATTTTTTCTTTATCCTTACTTTTGTTGTTTGTCTTTACTTGTTTGCCTTTACTTTTTGTTGATTTTTTGTTTGTCTCTTTTACTTTTGAAGGGTAGTTTTTCAGATATAGAATTCTAGGTTGGTGGGTTTTTTTTCTAGCAACACAAGAAGGTAAAGTGCTCAAAAAGGTGAGGGCATGTTGAAAGGACACAGAAGCCAACCTAAAAGAGTTCCCAGTGGCACAGCCGAAACAATTTGAGCAATAAAATAATTAGTTGTGGTATTAAATTATAACCCATAGACTAAATTATCCGTGAGTTCATACTGATATAACCAGATATTTGAATAAATAAACAAATGGGGGAGAAGGGATATTTTCAGTAGCTTTCCTATACTGAGGAGTTCTAATTAATAAAGGAATAAGGGAAGTAAAAAACCATTAAGCAAATAACAGTAATAATTGTAGGCAAGATCCATTGATAAATGCAGCAACTAGTGGGAGAAAGTTTGAGGAGAAATAAGAGGATATTTGCATAGTCACAAAGTATCTCCCTAAGAATATTTAATTACAAAAAGAACAGTAGCAACTTTACAGCAAAGAAATCTGGCAGATATCTTTTTAACAAAGTGAGCCAAGTTAATGTCACTAGTAGTTAGACATATCAAATTAACCTCATATGCATCCTGTTATGATGTCCTGAGAAGCACTCAGCATCACTTCTGTGGTATTCTTACCAGAAATGCATAACTCAATCTAATCGTGAAAACCTCAAACAAACCCATATTGTGGGACATCTGCAAAATAACTGACCAGTACTCTTCAAAAGGGTGTGGTCATGAAAGTAAAGAAAAAAAAACAAAAGAACTGGCGCAAATTGGAGGAGTCCAAGGAAACAGGATATCTGCTGTAACGTAGGATCTTGTATTGGATCTTGGAAGAGGAAAAGGGACCTCAATGGGAAAACTGATGACCTTTCAATAAGATCTCTAGTTAATGATGTGCCAATGTTAATTTCCTTGTACATTAGGTAAAGGTATCAAGGAACTCTGCTGTAGCTTTTGCAACTTCTCTGTAAGTAAAATTACTTCAAAGATAAAAAAAAATAAAGTAAACACCACTTCAAGAAATTTAGAAAAAGAACAGTGGAGAATACTCGAAGGAAAAAGAAGGAAATGAAATGGTTAGAAAATGAAACAAAAATAAAAGGTTGAAATATTGATTCTTGCAAATTATTAAGCCAATTTTCTGGCATGACTGAAAAAAAGAGAAGATGCAGATACACAAAATGAAAAATGAAAATTGAGAAGTACACTCACTGCATGCCTTTTAATGATGTCACATCTTGCAAAAGCTGGTCCTCTGCATTGCTGTAATTAAAAAGCAGATACAGGCATCCCTCGCTTTTCAAAAGTTTGCATTATACCACTTTGCTTTTATGAAAGATCTGTATAACTATTTGTTTTCTCTAACTGAAAGAAATTCAGAGAGGATTTTTGCTTTTATTAAAAAGGCGAAAAGTGAAAATAGTGTTCAGCGTTTTGTTTAGCAGAGGCAGCACGCACCCTAAGCAGCAATGGTGGCACTGCTTTTACTATAATTAGTGTTATTTTAGGTTTTGTGTTATTTGATATGATTCGGTAGGTTATTTTGGGGATCTAGAGACACTAAAGAAATGTTTTCCATATCAATTAATGATAATTGCTTCTTTGCTTTATGCCATTTCAGCTTATGAAAGGTCTCATAGGAACATTCTCCTTTTGGATAGCAGGGGAAACCTGTACCTTGTGGAATAGGAAATGAGGGTGGCAGTGTACAATCTAATTCTGAAAGTGGAGCAATTGTGCAGTGCCTAACAGGTATTAAATTGTTTGAGCCTAACTATTTGAGAAACAGAACTATTAATCATTTCTTTTAGTCTAGGGGTACCACCAAAAAACTATTGAGACACTAAAGATGCCATGAACCAAGGTTTGGCAACTTCTGAAATATGAGAATTATGAACAACTAAATGCTAAAAAAATTTGATAACTTAGATGAAGAAGATATATTTATAGAAAAATGACAGGCAACTTTGAATACAGTACAAAAAACAAAGCTCTTCTCTCCCCAAAATCCCATACCTGGATAGCTATCTAGATGAAATGTGCCAAAGTTCGAAGGACAGTTCATTCCTTTCTTAACACAATTTGCTACAGAAAATGAAAAGAGTGAAAACTGCCTCTTTATGTAGCTAGTATAGTATTAATTTCAAACCCTCATAAATTCAAGAGGAGACATTATAAAGCTATTTCTCTTATTAAGGTAGATGAAAAGATCCTAAATAGTATATTAGCTTTCTGAATCCAAGAATGTACTGAAAGAGTGATACATCATGATCAAATGGAGTTTAGTTCAGGAGTCCAAAGATCGTCTTTAAACCAGTTATTAATGTAATTCACTAATTTAATAGTTGAGAAAAGGAAAATATGTTTTTGATTCAGAAAAGCATTTTATAAATTTCATTAATCGTTTATGATGTAAATTCTTAGCAAACAAAGTATATGTAAGGGTACTTTATTGAATATTTGTCAAATTGAATTTTTAGAAACTTTATTACGGACATTTTCAAACATAATAAAAGTAGGGTAATGGTATAATAGACCTGACATGTCCTCATTGCTCAGCTTCAGCAATTACCAACATATGGCAACTTTTTAATCTATGCCTCCACGCATGTGCATGCACGCACACACACTCATTTTTTTCCCCAACCTGCCAAACTATTTTGAAGCAAATTCCAGACAGCTTGCCTTTTTATCAGGACTCATTATATAGCTTTTTTTTCTCTACAACCATTAATGTCCTAAAAAATCGATTCCTTAATATTTTCTAATATCTAGCCAGAGTTAAAATTGTCCTGATTGACTCATAAATGTGGATTCAAAATTTACATATTTTATTTGGCTGTTTTTTCTCATCTTTTTCTCTTAATCTGTATTAGCTCCTCTCCCTCTTTTCTTTTTTTCATTTATGTTTCTTAAAAAAATCAGGTCATTCATCCTATGGAATTTTCTATATTCAATATTTGACTGATTGTGTCCCTATGGTCTTGTTTAACATGTTTCTTTATTACCTATATTTCTTCTAAACAGGTAGTTAGGCTTAATTAGATTCTGTTATATGGTGGGGGAGTGACAATCACTGTAACTTCTTAATTCTTCATATCAAGAAGGACATGATACTTGGCTGCTTCTGTTTTATTGAGATTGAACAGTGGGTTTAGGTACCTGGCAGATGCACCCATTACAAAGGCAAGATAAATCCTTGGTTTTTTCTAGAAGAGCACTTTATTAGTAAACCTACAGTGAACGTAATATTTAATGGAGAACTTTTGATATATTTAATATCGAAAGCAAGACAAGGATTCCTACTATTACTGCTACTGTTTAAAATATTCCCGGAGATCTTTGTCAATAGAATAAGGGAAGAAAAATAAATAAAAAGTATAAATATTATAAAAAAAGAGATAAAATTGTCATTATTACAAGTGTGTGTGTGTGTAAATTGCATCAAAATAAGGAGTTCTACTTAACAAAGGACCCCATGGGCGAAATTTGTAACAAGTGACAAATGGGAGACTATTTGCAAATGTTTAATATAACCAAGTGATTAATATTCTCCAGACTAGATTATACTAGATTTACAGTAAATAAGCAAGATAAAAAAAGCAATCCCAGCAGAAAAAATGGGCAAAGGATATAAACAGGCTGTTTATAAAAAAGGAAGCCCCCAAAGCAATGAGCATATAAAGAGTTGCTTGAACAATATAACAATCAGGGAAATGCAAGTTAAAACAGTAAGATATCATTTAATGTATGTTAGGCTGGCAGATAGTAGAAAACCAGATAAAACTAAGTGCTGATGAAGATTCAGGGCTATAAAAACCCTCAACACGCTTATGGGAGATGTGTAGCCGTTCTAGACAGTAGCATGGCACTCAGAATAAGAACTTTACATGTACACGACTCAGCAGTTCTGCTCTTGGGTTTATATGTCAAAGAAAGTCTTGTGGATCAAATCTTATGGATCAAACAGATCATAAGAGAACATTTATAGGGACGTTTCTTGCAGCATCATTTGTGCTAGAAAGGCACCGGAGATAATCCAGGTATCCAGCGCAGGAGAGTGAAAAGAAAATGTTTTGGCTACTACATGCCGCAGCATACTATGTAGTGATTAGAACCAATCAGCAAATCAGATGTACAAAGTGAATATACAAAATGAATAGATCATGTTATAGAAGTGAAAAATTAAGTAAAATGCAACATATAACACATTTGCATACATTAAAATATGTGCACTCAAAAATATTTTGCAAGAACATACACACATAAAAGGGCACACAGTAAGCACATTAGAGTTGTAGCCTATGAGGATACAGAAATGAGAATAAGGGAAATGTAAGATTTTCATAATTCCCCATCTCATTTCATGGAATTATGGAGATTTTACTATTTGAGGTATGATCTATAAATGTATCTGTCTAACTGGCAGTATGATAAAGCAAATGAAATGACTGAGTACACCACCGTCAACCCATCCACCTCGTGGAACTACGACTCTCCCATCAGGATATCTTAGGACTATGTGTGTTGTGTGACCATCAGACATCCAGTCAAGTGAGGAGACCCCTGTCAGTCCGTATATTGGACACTTAGAATGTTTAATTTCCCTTGTAAATCAGCTTAAATAGAAATATAAGTTCTAGTATTTTCTTGCATCCTAGGTAGGCATATACATACCACTTTGAAAAGCCTTGGACTTAAACACCTGTTTGGAGAAAGTTATTTGAAATCTCAAAATATATCTTAAGTCATAAAATTTTTAATCTATAACATAAACATCTGTGTGTTTTAATATAAAATGTTTGGGGAAGATTACCATTCTGGTAATATGTGCCTTCAAAGACTGCCTAGTACACATCCAGTATGAGAAGCAAGTTCCTCAGCTGACTTCATTAATCAGCGATCTGGCAGATCTTTGGGGATAATATTTCCTTTCTTTTAACACCAAGACACTTCAGTATTAGGATGGATTCCAAATTGAAATATTATGTTGTAAAATATACAGTTAATGACACTCTCATTTTTTTTCTTTAACTTTACAGAGACTGTGCAGTTGATCCAACTTGTGTTTTATGCATGGAGTGCTTTTTGGGAAGTATTCACAAAGACCATCGATATAGGGTTAGTAATGTCCAGATAATAACCATACCTAGTATCAAATTTTATACTAGATACCTTTTCTGCCTTTTTAAAATTCCAAGATTTAACTCAAACAGGGAAGAATGAATTAAGAAATGCGTTATTTAAACATCATTAAACATACGATGGCAGTATAGAAATGAATTAGGAATCCAGACTTCTTGGAACACATGATTTAAGAAAGACAACACAGATATCAGCTCCTCCATATTGGTTTTCAACTAGTTTGTTTTGCTATTGTTTAATGTTATCTTCATAATTCTAGGTTTATTAAGAGGGTTATCAAAAATCAGAAGATAAAGGTGAGAGTTAAAAGTGGGAGAGGGAGGTTCCGAAAGGAGATTGTGTGAGGCAAGGATTAAGGAAAAGTGACAGAATTATACATCTAAGAAATGTAGAAATGTTATATCTATTGGTCACCTTCTACAAAAGATTTGTGATTTCTTAATAGTAAAGAGGTATCTAGTACAATGTAGAAGAGGGCCCAATTCCAGAACGTAAGACTCACCAGTTTTATTTTTTACTGCTATAATGCAGTCAGTAATTTTCCAAAAATCACGTATGTTTGCTTTTAAGTCAGGGATACAAACAAAGGCAGATTATTGCTAAACCTGTCTTAATTCTTCTACTAGAAATTGAAAGCAGAGCTATGAATACTCAAAATTTAGGGAATTATTAGTAGCTAGAACTTTTTTCACCCTAATCTCAAATAAAATGGTAGGGAAGGAATATCACAGTCTTATTACTTCAGGAGCCCTGTTGGTTCAGGACTTTTCCTCCTGTTTGTTTTTATTCACAGTACCCAAATATTAATAACGATGAACTAAAAACAGCTACAAAATTGAATTTGTATTTTTGTGTTCTCTTTATTTACATAAGTCAGTAGGAAAATTCCAGTTTCCTTTAAGCTGTTCTGCCTATCTTTGGTAATGAGAAGAAGTATAAAAGCTGTAGGGTAAGGTTATTTTCCAAGTGCCTGCTTGCCCATGTTTTTTGACATATATCTTTGCACTCCTGGGAATAACTGTCATATGTAGGTTTACATTAATTATTTGTGATACATAACACACAAGTACTTTCTTTAGGCAGAATATAATAGAGCTCATCTAAAATTTGCATCTAATACCCATTTCTAAACTCTCTCTTACAGTGTTATTTAAAAAGCAGGATTTCCAGTCTACCAGTTATTAAATAATAGATCTGTCTTGCCAGATTCCTTGAATCATTTCCATATCTTAAGGAAATATGAATAATTTTTGAATCGTAGGTGGTGAAAAGTTTTTTATGATGAGGCAGTCCACTTTAGTATTTCCTGAACTTCCTTCTTTTTCAAGAAATACTATTTATGGAGTGTTAGAAAGGAAAAATAAACTATTTCTATAGTTTTTGTTGGTCACTTTGATGCAAGTGAAGCACACTATTAGACTCTTCTAGGAGACAGCAGCTATAGGAGTCTTTATAACTCTTAAATCTGGCGTATTACATTATAGCATTGTAAACTGATAGCATAGATGCCAACACTATACCAATTTAGTCAAAACCCAGCTCGAAACCCTCGTGATTTTCCTAATTAAGGAAGTCATGTAGGTGGACTTACTTTACCTCTTTAAATTATTCATAGTTTACTAGTTCACTACAAAGTAGCTTATTTTATTTTGAAATCACTTAAATTAGCTTAATAAGGCTTATTTAAAATAAACTTTAAAAAACTGAGAGGTTTGGCATTTAATTTTATCTCTTCAAGAAAATTGAATACTTTAGCAATGTTATTTCCTTAGCACTTGATATTATTATTTATAATCTGATAGCCCTCAGTAAATATTGACAAGATACTTTGCAATTTTTTTTTCAAGATGACAACATCAGGAGGTGGAGGTTTCTGTGACTGTGGTGATACTGAAGCTTGGAAAGAGGGTCCTTACTGTCAAAAACATGAACTTAACACCTCTGAAATTGAGGAAGAAGAGGTAAAAATATTTTCAAAAAGTTGTTTTTAAGGAATTACTGTTTTCGCCATGAGTTTGAAATATTTTCAGACATAGGAATAAGGTTATAATATGAGAAAAGGATAAGCAAAATAGTCCTGTTACTATTAACAGTGACCAGGTATACTTTGAAAGATATTTGCATTTTTATGGATGCCGTTACCATTGCTAGGCTAGTAGTACACTTGAAATTGTGAAAATTTAGTTTAATTAGGACTTTTTATTTGAGGTTTGTTTTAAGTATTTATGAGATTTTTTTTAAGTTCTCATTTATTATTGAAAGGATTATTTTTCCTATATGTGTAGGCCAGTTAACTTAGTTGTTTTTTGCATATTTGTGTTGTGACTAAGACTTCCTAGGCCAAATAACTTTCTTTTCTGTAGCTATGCATGGCAGCCAGTCCTAATCATCATCTCTTGTTAAATCAGTGACATTAGATATGTTATGGGACCATATATAGAGATAGATGATAGCTCAGTACAAATTATACTACAGCTGTAAACATGTGCTTTTTAAAATTGTTGTCGATCCTGTATTAATTTTCTCTAAATGATATTTATAATGATATAGTAGACTTATTAAATAAATACTTGAATTTCTGCTGCTGCTTGTGACAATTTGATGTTTGATTCAAGATCCTCATTTGAGATTTTATTTTTATATGGTAGAGAGGTGGGTGCATTCACAGGAATTCTGCATTATTAGTAGGTCTGATATAGATTTGGGGCAAGTGGACATTAATAGTCCTTCCTGGTACACATACTTTACAGGTCTCAAATATGACCAAGAGTTTATGGTATAGGACAGTGTCTTTTAGACTGTTCCACTATGTTGAACAGATAAAATTTGTGCAAAATTATTCAGTGCTATAGAAAACATATTTGTATTTTATTTACTTTGTTCAAGTGTTCTAGGATTTGTTAGAGACACCAAGTGGTCATGGTTTCAGATTTCTCCACTCCTATTAGGACTATGGGAGAAAATATTTGCAAATCATATATCTCTTAAGGGTATAGTATCCAGAGTATGTATCTTACAATTCAACAACAAAAAGACAACCCAATTAAAAATAGGCAAAGGACTTGAATAGACAGCTCTCCAAAGAAGATATAATACAGATGATCAAGACACAAGAAAATATGCTCAGCATCATTAGTTGTTAAGGAAATGCAAATCAAAACCATAATGAGATACCCTAGGACTATAATCAAAAAAAGTGGAGAAAATAAGTGTTGGTAAGGATGTAGAAAAATTAGAACCCCTTGTATATTGCTAGTGGGAATGCAGAGTGATTCAGCGCTGTGGAAAAGTTTGGTTCTTCCTCAAAAAGTTAAGCATAGAAATGCTGTATGAGCCTATAATTCCACTTCTAGATAAATACTCAGAAGAACTGAAAACAACCATTCAAATAAGTACATGCACACACATGCGTAGCAGCATTTTTCACAATGGCCAAAAGGTAGGAACAACCAAAATTCTATCAATGAGTGAATAGATACACAAATTGTGGTATATGCATGCGATGTAATGTTACTCAGTCATAAAAAGGAATAAAGCACTGATATATTCTACAGCATGGATGAACCTCCATAATATTATACTAAAAAAAAAGAAGTCAGACACAAAAGATCACGTATTGTGTGATTCTATTTATATGAAATATCCAGAATAGATAAATCCTTAGAGACAGAACACAGACTATTGGTTACCAGGGGCTAGGGAAGAGGAGAATGGGGGAAAAGTGCCTAATGGATAAGGGGTTTTACTTTGAAGTAACAGAAATGTTTGGAACTAGATAGAGGTGGTAGTGGCACAACATTATGAATATACTAAGAACCACTGAGTTGTTCACTTTAAAATGGTTAATTTTATGTTCTGTGAATTTAATCTCAATAAATTATTTTAAAAGAAAAACTATAGGACTTCGGTTATATTTTTATCTTTTAAAGTCGACTTAAAATAGTTTTCTGAGAAAAATTATGAATCTACCTGCAACTACTCTGTTGGCTTTATCCTCATACGTTAATGGGGTAGCTAACAAATAGTGCAGACTTCAGTTAATTTCCTGAATTTTAAGAGTAGCCTAGAAAGATCACCTGCTTGGCTAAAATTACATGACCCTGCCTGTAGAATATGTACTCCAGTAACTTGACAGAGAATAAAACTTCCAAGCTCTGCCATATAATTCCTATTTAAGAATTCACTTAAGACAAATGAAATCTTTATAAAATATTAAAAAGATAGCTTTATGTTTAGCATACCTGGTTCCGACTTAATAAATTTATACATATATAAGTTTTCTGTATTTTTTTGCTTGAAATGGAAGAAAGCTATGTGATATTTAGAATGTACAAAGAATTGTTTTTATTGAACTTCTTTTGTTGTTGTTCTGCATCTTAAGAAAAAGTTGGAAAAAACTCGAAAATATACTTCTGTAGGGATAATATTTAGAAATTCCATAGGTCTCATCTCTTGGCAGTTGGAGTGGGACATTTCTTCACTGTATAGGCCAGGGACCAGCAAACTGGCCTCACAGGACAAATCTTGTTTGCAACCTGATTGTGTGTCCTTTCGTTGAGGCTTCTGGAAAACAGAGCCAAATGTTTGGAAATAAACCTACCTATAGTAGCTGTATGGAAATTTATATGATCTGAATTTATAAGTAGGTATTATCTTGACTTCAGTGTATTTTCCTACTTTTATTTTCATTTTACCTGCTTTGTACATCTATTTTTAATGCTGTTTTATTACACTGGATATATTCTTCAGGTATTGTAAATTCTTTTTGGAATGAAATTTCATTCAGTAACAAATATTAACTGAATGAACAACTTCAGTGAAAAATTTTTTATCTGAAATTTTGGTTTATCAGTGCTGCTCATTTCATTTGAATGCAGATCAGTGATTATTAATAGCTAAATAGTATGTTAAATAGTATATTTGGTTTATCTCATTTAATTCTCAGAATGGCCCTTCAAGATAAATACTGCTGGTACCAATATTTTATAGCTGCAGAAGCTTGAGTTTTAATAGAGATTGAGAAACTTGGCCAAAGCATTTCACTTCTCAGTGCTGGAGCTGGGCTTTAAACCTAAGTAGTATAGACTCCAGGAATGGAACTCTTTGACGGTACATTATACTGGTTTTTAAAAACACTTTTAGCAGTAGAATTGTTACTTTAGCAAAATTTTAACTTTAAAAAGCCCAATAATTAAAAAATAAAAGGCATTAATGAATTTATTTTTTATGTTGAAATGTGTATTCCTTGTTAGAAAGTCAGTTCATGAAATAAGGAAGGTTTTGATGACTTCAGTTTCTAGTTTATTTCTAGTTTTTTATAGGCAGTATGGAGGAAATCCTCATTCATACCTTATTTGCATATGAAAATAATTAAAATCTTCATTGTAGTACATGTATACATTTTAAAAATTCAAACATCATAGAAGTATTTCACATAAAAGACCAAAGTTCAATATAATACACACTGCCCTCTCAGATAACCAGAGATAACCTTTTTAACAGTATGCCTTGCATTCTTCTATAGTTTGAAGGAAGAGTAAATCAAAGTTGACTCAATGAGAAAGGCTTGCATTCTCTAACATAAATGTAATCAAAGAACTAGAATTATTAGTCACAATCTATAATATAACTTAGGATAAGATGGTCATTTATTTACTTATTCCAGCTTACTCATGCTTTGATGAGAGCACTTTGAGCAGAAGTCTTTCCTAGCATTTAATTTACCATTGTATATGAGTGGACTTGTACAGTCTAGCATCTCTTCATTGCAGAAATAATTTTTTTAATCAATGACCATTTTTCAAGAAGTTAACATGTGCATACAAAGCTAGCTCAAAAATCTGTGTTCCTAGTCCTGCCCCAAACTGGGTTGCTGTAGTAGCAAAATTATCAGTTGGTGATTCCCAGTATGTAATATAACACATTTCAGAATGTATTTTTATATTACTACTCATACACACACACACACACACACACACACCACCACCACCACCACCACCACCACCCCCCCGTAATTTAAATAAGAAACAGCTCTACCAGGCCCTGGGATTTTGCAGAACAGAGTTTAGACCCTACTGGCTTGGATTCTTAAGAATCGATAGTTGTTTTTGCCCCAGGACCATTTAATTCTTATAAATCCTATTTATCCTAATTCTTCAATCTTCTAAATGTCTTGTGTTATGGGACATAATTGTAAGAAATGGAGTGACTATATAGTGAGATAATATCACCAAGAACTGATTTTTGGTTCTAATTTCTATTTTGGCATAGTACGAGGTTCATATTATTATTAATGCCCACTCTTTTATGAACCCCCAGGAAGTACCAGTTCTAGTTCCTTCTTTATACAAGTGGTTTCACTACATTAACAGCTTCTAAAGTCTCCATAAGAAATAGTAGTAGTAAACCTGGCTAGTAGGATAAAATAAAAAATTTTTTGTTGATGAGACATACAAAGCAGCCTTTGGAAAAGTAAGACTTCAGGAGCCCAGGCAAATGGCGTAGATGATAGAGGCTTTGTAAATCTCTTCTTACAACCACATTAAAGTAGTGACAGAAACATGGAGCAAACGGCAAGCAGAGTCACCTGGGGTCTAGATAAACAAGTCCTACAACTAGGGAGAGAAATAAAAAATCACCCTGGGATGATAGGAGGTAGGAGAGTCCAAAGATGCCAAGCTGCCTGGTTCCAATTGGTTGAGTAGGACAGAAGCTATAGCAGGTGCAGACGTTCCTCTTAAAGGGGACATGTCCGTGACTGGACTTTTGTGGTGACAACTCGCTCACTCGGAACACCAGCATGAGGTCGGCTGCTTGGGCGGGGCACCAGGGACTTACAGGGGGACACCGAGTTGGAGCGAGGGCCAGAAGCAAGGCTTTCTCGTGGGCAGAAGTGCTGGCAGTATCCACTGTTCCTCTGGTGGGCCCTCCCCACTCCCAGTGTGCGAACTCAGTGCCGCCATAGCTGAGACGTTATGGAACTGGATAACAGAGGTCGCTCCGCCCAGAGGATTCCCCAAAACTCTGGCTTTCCCAACTCACGGCTCCACCCAGGCCACAACCAGTTGTGTCCTCAGTGTGCCCTCTGCCCCTTGCTTAGCAGCTCCAAAACCCACAATGGTGGCAGCTGGCCTAGGTTTCTCACGTGGCCTCTTGAGGCAGCTATAAACACAGCATCCATGCATTGCTTGCTGAATCTTAACAGGTGGCCCCTGGGGGTTGGAGATGGCACAGGCTAGGGCTAAACTTTGCCTGCAGCTAAACCCCCTCTCAGGACTGTGCCACTGGACACCTACTACACAAAGCCACACTAATAAGACCAAGAGACCTAGGAGCTTCTCTTAGTATATAGAAACAGACACAGAAAGGCAGCCAAAATGGGGAGACAAAGAAGCAGAGCCCATATAAAAGAACAAAACAGAGCTCCAGGAAAAATGGAGTCAAGCAATCTAACAAATGCAGAGTTTAAAACACTGGTTATAAGGATGCTCAGAGAACTTAGGGGACGTGTAGATGAACTCAGAACTTTAACAAAGAGATAAAAAACATAAAAATGGAAATGGAAATTATAAAGGAATCAGTCAGAAATGAAGAATACATTATCTGAGATGAAGAGTATATTAAAGGGAATCAACAGAGTGAATGAAAAAGAGGATCGAACCACTGATAGAGAGGATAGAGAAGCCAAGGACACCCAATCAGAATGGCAAGAAAAAAGCCAAGAATATGATAATTTAAGGAGCCTATGGGGACAAAAATGTAACAACATCTGTGTCATAGGAGTACCTGAAGGAGAAGGAAAACAAGAATTTGAAAACCTGTTTGAAGGAATAATAATGGAAAACTTCCCTAACCTGGTGAAGGATAGACATACAACCCCAGGAAGCTCTGAGAGTCCCAAATAAGATGAACCCAGAGAGGCCCACACCAAGACACATCATAATCAAAATGCCAAAGGTTAAATACAAAGAATCTTAAAAGCAGCTAGGTACCTACAAGGGAGCACCTATAAGACTGGCAGCTGATTTCTCTAAAGAAACTGCAGGACTGAAGGGCTTGGCACAAAATATTCAACGTGATGAAAACCCAGGATCTACAACCAAGAATACTTTATCCACAAAGCTATCATTTAGAGTTGAAGGACAGATAAAAAGCTTCCCAGATTAAAAAAAAATCTAAAGGAATTCATCTACACCAAGCCAGTACTACAGGAAAAGGAAGGACTTCTTTAATAAAAAAAATGTATCAAAAACATGAATAAAAATGGTAATAATAACTACATATCTATCAACCAGTACCTCAAATGGAAAAGAATTAAGTGCCCCAACCAAAAGATAGGGTGGTTGAGTGGATAAGAAAACGAGACCCCTCTTATACTGCCTATAAGAGACTCACTTCAGATTAAAAGATACACACAGACTAGATGGACCTAGAGGGTATTGCACTGAACGAAGTAAGTCAGTTAGAGAAAGACATATGCTACAGGATTTCATGTCCATGTGGAACCTAAAGAACAAAATAAACTAATAAAAACAAACACTCAGATACAGAGAATATTTGAGAGCTACTAGATGGGAAGGGAGTTGGGGGAAGATAGGGAAAGGGGCAAGAGGATTAAGAAGTACAAATGGGTAGTTGCAAAAGAGTCATGGAGATAAAGTGTAGCATAAGGAAAATAGTCAACAATGTTATATGTAAGGGGGAGGGGTATTAGATTTAGTGGGTTGATCACTTTGTGAGTTACATAGATCTCTAGTCGCTATGCTGTACAACAAACTAATATATGCCGACTATAATTGAAAAAACTCATTGAATTGTACCATGTAAATATGAGCAACTAATTGTCTTATATTTCAATAAAGCTATTATAAAAAAGAAAAAGTAAGACTTCAAAACACTCTTTTTCTTTTCTTATATTCTTCAAGCCCTAGGCTTGCCTTCTTTAGGAATCTTTGTCCTTTTGCCTACATTCTTTTTATTCCCCTTCTCCATTTTTTTTTTATATCAGTTCCACCAGGCCTATCTTTGGTATAGAAAAATGTTCTGTACCCTTAGGTATGTTTGCAATGATGTGCTAATTCCTATTCCATAATATTGGAACATACTGATCTTATTTGAGAAATGAATTTAACACTGTTTAGCCATTGAGCTAAGTAACATGTTCAGATTTAAGGTAAAGCAGTAAGTAACATTTTTCCAGGCTTGACTGAAAGATACCATGATAAACTTAATATATGTTTATAGTAATACTTTTTTACATTACCCTAGAAATTTAATAACTTACAATTAAGTCTAAAGTGGGAAGTTCCCTGTTACATGCATATATAAGCTGCCTAGCTGAGAGAAAGCAGACAAGTGATTCTTACAACACCAAGGAGCAGTTTTCTGACCTTGTTGACTTCTCCCCTTTAGAATCCTCAAAATCAGGCTCTCCTTTATACATATAAAGCTAAACATTGCTTGTCTGTCCTTAGATAATATCCCTTTGTTCTGGAAATTGGGAATTAGTAGGATACAAATCTGTAAAAATGGTTTAATGTTAGGTTTTAAAGATTCTGGAATGCCATTCTTAAAGTTTTTAGATGTATTCATTAGGCATTAGAGTGCCATCGAATATTTTGGTTCAGTTGATTCAGTAATTGGGATTATGAGCAAAACATTTAGGAAGCTTGATTAGGTAGGATGTAATATGTAGAATCAAATTGAGAAGCTGAAACTGGATCACTCAGTAGTATTTTGAAGGGTAGAGGCAGAATGGGAAAGAGGAGAATTAATGTGCATTTAACAAGATTGTATTTTTTTGTTTCTTTTTCAGGATCCTCTTGTGCATATATCAGATGTGATAGCAAGAACTTACAACATTTTTGCTATTATGTTTCGGTATGCAGTGGAGATACTAACCTGGGAAAAAGAAAATGAATTGCCAGCAGATTTAGAGATGGTGTAAGCACAGCCCATCTATTCTTTGTATTTGCTCACACTGATTTTAAGCATTTTGATTCTAATTCTTCACAATAACTTTAATACAGCTAGACTAGAACATAATGTTTTCTTTTTTTGAATAATAATTTTCAGAACCTTGATTTTACAGTTTTAAAATATGTGTAATCCACTGTAATTGGTGGTTTCACATTGTTGGTTTAGTTGGTTGATAGCCACATTTAAGCCACATCAGGTGCTCTACCACCGGTTTCAGTCACAGGCAGTTTTTTCTTCTTCATGTGCTAAAACTGATAAGCTAATTCTACATTTCTGTTTGTTCGACTATCAGATATGATTAGGGACTGAGCTCTTAGATATAAATGTGTTTTCTGACTAACTGCTCTGACTAAATGCTCAAATTCAGTTTTAACCATTTTGATTCTAAAATTTTATAAAACATATTCCACACTTTGAGCTTCTTTTAGTGTACATTTATCGTATTTACCATTTGTGTTTAAATTATTGAGGAGGTCACAGACTTGTGACCAAAGAACTGTATTCTGCCACAGCTCTAGTAAGGTTAAGGGCTAACTTCCATGTCAGTGTGTTTGCCTTCTGCAGCCTTCTCTTTTACTTATAATTCTAACCAAGCTTGTTGGAATTGTTTTCCTAGTTAAGGCTGAATACAGGTTGGAGTGAGGGTCTGAAGGACACTGGTGGTATTCCATTTTTCCTTTCTCAACAGTGTTCCCAGATAATTAGTTGTGGGTTAAGTATTTTTTTAATAAAGTGAGGTATTACTATACCTTTTTGGAAATGTTGAAAATGACTTAGTACCTTTAAATGACTTTATCTTCTTCATTTGTACTTCAGGTTGGCAAACATTGATCTAAGATCCAAAGTTACACCTTAGAGAATAGAAGTTTTGTTTTTATTTTTTTGTTCCATTGTAAGTTCAGGACCACCAGCATAAAAGAATCTAACTTGTTTCTCTTGTAATGTATTCCTATCTTAGTCAATGGCATTCCATCTACCCAGAAACTGTATTACCCATATCCATTCAGATTTCAAGATTTCAGCTAGTTCTCCTTCTGTCAAATTGTTCTATTTATAAGTCATCTCCATTACTGCTGTCCTAGTTCATATTACATCTTTTCTTCCTTGGACAACAGTGCCTCTCCAACTGGAATGCCATATGCACTCTTGTCCTTCATGATTCATTTTCACACTGTAAGGCAAACTGATCATATCTCCTGTTCAAATCCTAGATTGCCCTTAAGATGGCAAAGTCAAAATCCATTATAAGGTCTTTTAAGATTTCTGCTTCTCCCCAGACTCATCTTCCTCCCTGTGTTCCAGCTCCCAGTATTTACCTTTGCCCCCTCAGAGCCTTTGCTTTCACCTTCCTCTACCCCAAAGTTTCTCAGTCTTGGCACTCTTGGCATTTTGGGCCAGATTAATTCTTTATTGTGGGAACTGTCCAGTGGATTATAGAATAATTAGCAGCATTCCTGGCCCTTACCCACTAGATGCCAGTGGTACTCCTATTTCAGTCATGACAACAAAAGATGTCTCCAGACATTGCCAGATAGCAACAGAGGTCAGATGGTAAAGGAGAATTGCCCCCTATTAAAAACCACTGATAGCTAGTTGTGACTTCAGGTCTTAGGTTACTTCTCTGGCAATTCTGCTCTGAACTACCAGACCCGTTTTACCCTGCTCTCTAGCATCCTACTCTTAATAAAAGCCAGTTTACATAGAATTATGTATCCAGTATCTATATTCCTCACTGTACGGTACTGTTACAGAGCATGGGGACCAGGGATAACTTTGTGATAGATGCCCAGTATCTGGCACATTCCCTGGAACAAAGTGTGTTCTTAATAAATCAGGCTGGAGCAAGACAATATACAAATAGATAATATATCACTGATGTTTTATCCCACAGAGAGAAGAGTGACACCTACTATTGCATGCTTTTTAATGATGAGGTTCATACCTATGAACAAGTTATTTATACTCTTCAGAAAGCTGTTAACTGTACACAAAAAGAAGCCATTGGCTTTGCAACTACAGTAGATCGAGACGTAAGTAATTTCATTATATTAATGTCACATAATTGAACTTTTATTACAGAAAAGTTGTCCTAGAATATTGAATTAAGGTATGTATGTCTAAGCTATTTTTTTATTTCATCTGAATATCAGCCCAAATATATATTGGATGTAACTCTAAGCTGTTGTCAGAAAGTTTAAGAGGAAATGTAGATACAGTTGCCCTCCTTCTACCCAATAATTAGAAATATTCAGTTATGAAAATAGAAATTATATCAGCCTAAGTACTAAGCTTGGCTCTAGAGGGAAGAAGTCTCAATCCTTTAGCTGTTTCTTCTGATATTTGCCTCCATGATCCTAAATAAACTTTTTTTAAGCTGGAAAAAAAAATTATATAGCAGCCTAGAAGAATAAGTATTGTGTTGTTCAAGGAAATACATTTACTAATGGCTTGAAAATGTTGGGCTAACTTCAAAGGAAACTATTTTAATTCACTTTTTCATCAATGAATAGAATAAACACTTATTAATTGACCAAAGTTGTTGTATGCTCAAATATGTGTGCTTGTTTACTGATTCAAATGTTATACTGAATATAATGTTTTTATAAGTTAATTTTAAATATCTTTATAGGGACGTAGGTCTGTTCGATATGGAGACTTCCAGTATTGTGAACAAGCCAAATCAGTAATTGTGGTAAGTAATTTAAAAACATGCCTACACTATTATTTTTTATTAGTTTAAAACTAGTTCCGTATTTTGGCATTTGTGAAAACATTCCTCTGCCTTCGTAAATGTAAAGCAAACATAAGCCAAAAATCATGTTTAAAGATATGTTTCTTGAGCATTGCATTATTGTTTTATCTCGTTTTTTTAAAGCGTAAGATTGATACAGAAAATGAATGTTTAGATGAAATATATATTTTCTACTTTCCTATTTCTCCATCAGAGATGTCTTAGAAAGTTTGTTGCTTTTTGTTGTTGTTTTTTGGAAAGGGTTTCATGTTACTTTTTAGGAATTAAATTGACCTTTAGCACCAAGATTAGAATTCAAAGGAGGTTTTCTTGATACCTTATAGCAAGATATGCTGCATATCTTAATAACATTTAGTGTATGTATTTTTTCTCTGAAAGAAAATTTCCCCACATTTAGATTTTTCTAAAGGGTAGAATTTATTTATTATTTTTAACTATCCAATGTAACTGCATTTTATGTAAATGGCCTTTTTAAAAAATGTTATGAAATATTTTAAATATGCATATAGAAATAGAGATAACACAGTAAATACCTGTTTGCCCACATTATATTTATTATTTTCTTCATACTTACTTTAAATAAATAAAATAGTATAGAGGCTCCTGTATTATTCCTTAATCTCCTTAATCTCCTTCCTTAATTCCCCTTCCTCCTTCCTTAGTGATAACTACTTTCATTAATTCATTTTTTCATTCTCACGCATACCTTTATAGTTCATCTATTAAATATCTGTCAGTATTATATGTACTAGAGGCCCATAAACATTATATAACAAGATTCATACTGAATGTATTATACTGCAACTTGCCTTTTCATTTCAGTATTGTTTCTAGATTTGTCTGTGTCGATACATGTACCTGTAAAGTATTCTATTGACGGTTCTACTGTGACTTTTTCATTCTCCTGTTGATAGACAGTTAGGATATTTCCAATTTTTTGCTATGACTAACAGTCCTGCCATGGACATTATTTTGTCCCCTTGTTGCATAGATGCAAAAGTTTCTCTAGAGTTTCTACCAAAACTGGAATTTCTGGGTTGTTAAAATATGAGCATTTTCAGCTTTATTAGATTTTGCCAGGTTAGTCTCCAAAATTTCAATATACATTTTCACCATCAGTATATGAGAGTTTCCATTTCTCCACAGATTTGTCAAAACTGTATAATTGTTAAATGTTTTAATTTTTGCTACTTTGATGTGTATGAATTACATCTTGTAGGTTACATTTGCATTGCATTGTTTACTAAGTATCTTATTTCATATTTATTGTATTGGTTGTTTTAAGTTTGGTGTGAATTCCCTATTCATACCCTTCACCCATATTTTTTTGTTGAGTTGTCTTATTTATTTGTTTGTTTGTTTTTTACATATTTGTAGAGTTGTCTGAATTTTGATCTTTTGTTACAGATATCTTTTCCCAATATGTAACTTACTTTAAGTTTGTTTCTGGTGACTTTCATTGAGCAAAAGCTTTAAATTTTAATGTAGCAAAATATATCTATGGTTTGTACATTTCGTGTCTTAAGAAATTCTTCCTTGCTTTCTGGACATATTCAATTTAATAATACATCAGAAACTATACTGCTTGTGTAAAAGAATATTCCCTTTCTTAGGAAATGTATACTAATGTATTTAGGGATAAGAGACATGATGCATATAACTAACTTACCCTCAGTGGTTCGTTTTTTAAAAAAGTGGGTGTGTTTATATGTCTGTGTGTGGAGAAAGATAATGTACAAATGATAAAGCAGTTGGAATGAAATGTTTACAATAGATGAATCTGGATAAAGGAAAAGATTTTGCTTTTTTTTTTCCTTTTTATTGTTGCTTCACAACTTATTATATGTTAAGTAGTATCGTTTCAATTTTTCCCCTTTTTAAAAAATATAAGTTTGTAATCTCTGGTGGTATTTTCATAGATACATTCATAATATAGAATGGAACGTCCAGAAATAGATACTAGTATAAGGAAAATCTAGGAAACCACAGGTGGATTCTAAGAGAGGAGGAGAGCTTCTTAACCAAGACTAAAACCCAAGGTGTTAGAAAAGAAATACATTTTTTTGGCTACATAAAAAATTTGCATAGCAAAGTACTCCATAAACAAACTTAATAGACAAATAGTAGGTTTTGAAAAATTATTTCTCACACATACAGGTAGACATTTAACGTTTATGATAAACAGAACACTCAGATTATCAAGTAGGGAACAAATAAAATAGAAAAATGGTCATAAGATATGAAAACATAATAACAGAGAAAATGTAGGTGGTATATATATATATATATATATATATATATATGAAATAAGACTCAAACTCTCTAGTATTCAGTAAAATGATAGTGATTTTATATCAATCAGAATGGAGAAATTAGAGCGATAAAATACGTTGCTGGCAGACATGCAAGAAATAGGAATACTCATATAAAAATAAATTGCTACAGCTTTTTTGGAAAACAGTGTAGCATCTATTCAAGTTTTACCTCTCCTAGTAATTTATCCATAGAAATATAAGCACCAATAAGTATTATGTACAAAGATGTTTAGTACTGCTTTTTTTGTAGTCACAGAAGACTGAAAACAAAGGGAATATGAATGCCCTTCTCTAGAGGATGTTTGAATAAGTCCACATCACAGAATATTACAAGTCATTAACCAAAAAAATCGGTTAACGCAAAGATGCACAAGAGTATGTATAGTAATCCATTTTTGTAAAATGAAAATCTTAATTAATGTATACATATATAATATGTATAGATGGAGAAAATTTGCAAAGATGTACTGTGTGAATGTGGGTTATGGAGATGGAAGGGGATAGAAATGGGGGGAATAGAAAGATGATCCAAACAAAAAGTGAAAGGGGGGGAAATGTTAAATAACTTTTGATTGATTTAAATAGACATTTCTCCAAAGAAGATATACAGATTTCCAAATAAGCACATGAAAACATGCTCAACATTACTAATCATTAGGGAAATGCAAAGAAAAACCATAATCAGATACCACCTCATACCTTAGGATGGCTATTATAAACAAAATAAAAACGGTAACAATATGTAGTTATATGAAATAAAAATACTAACTTTTTCCTATTAAATAGCCTTTTTAAGTTTCTTTTTTCATCCTGCCATTTCTTTTTAAGAGAAATACCAGTAGACAGACAAAGCCACTCAAAGTTCAAGTTATGCATTCGTCTATTGTCGCACATCAGAATTTTGGTTTGAAACTTTTGTCTTGGCTGGGAAGTATTATTGGATATTCAGGTAGGTTCATAAAAGCTTGTGCTAATTGACTTAAAAATGAGCTCATATGCCCTTACAAAACTGTTCTGGAAAAAATATCAAGTAGAATAATTTCTTGCTTTAATTTAAAATTTAAAAAACCATCTCAGTATCTTTATGCACAGAAAAACTTATGTTTCCCGAATTTTGATCCATGGGATTTTTTTTTTTTTAAGATTTTTGTGTTCAAATAAATGCAGAAAACATTGGGTTTTTAACGATTGTAAAGGACTTTAATATGCTAATATCTAAATCTCATAAACTTGATAAAAGAACCATTTTTTTTTAACACCATCCTTTGGAACTGTTTCACTTAGCAAGCTGGAAAATGCTACTGTAAATACAGCCTAAATAGTTAGCAGTTAAAAGGATGAAAACTAATGTTGATATCTTTGTTGACTCCTACAACTTTTGGTTCCCAGTAATTTTCAACTCTGAAAATTTTGCAAATTTGAAGTTAATGATTTAATTTTTTCTTTTTCCACAGCCTACAAATTAGATATTCTTTTTAATGTAATGATAACATGATTAAGAACCCACATGTTCATTGCCGAAAATACAGACTTAGCATTTAACACTAAAGAGTAAAATAGGCATAGATTGAAGCTGTTTGCCATTTTCAGGCAGGAAAAGTGATTTGGATAAATGACATTCTGATGTTTAAAGAAAATTTCTGAAATATGTATTGAAAGGCTATTAGAGCATTGCTACACTTGTAAGTGACAGGTAAAAATAATGAGGTGTGGAAATTTAGGAGAACATGTTTGCATGACTTATGAATGTCTTTCCAGTTATTTTTCTTATCCTTATTTTTTAAATTTGGTGTTTTCCTTTGAATACCTATATGCTAAGTACTGTGCTACAGTAAAAACTCAGCTCCATTGTTTTCTGTTTTATATTTCATGCTTGTAGAAGACTAAAAACAATAATTGTAAAGTATGAAACAAAAAGATATTAAAGTTTTGGTTATGCTAATGCTTATATTAACATTTGAAGAACTTTTTTTAAGTTTAGCATTAGAGGATGTAGGAATTTGTCTTCCAGGGCCTCTTACATAGTAGATCCACATAGATAGGTACACAATATGCTTTTGTTTAATATATGAAGAACATTTTGCATACCATTAATTAAAAGTGCTGGTATATACTATAGCATAGAGGTCACGTATTCTTTCTTTTAAATGGTAGCTCAGTTTTATATTATTCCTGTCCTTCAGTTGTCGTCGGATATATAACAATTTTCTATAATATAATTTAATATATAGCATAAGTGCTTGAAGAATGATATTTATTTCAGTGGTTTTTGGATGCTTTGCTCTTCCAATTCTTTACAACATAAGTCGTCTTTCTGATAGACATATACTTTGATGTTCTGGAGTATGTTGGTATATAATGCATGATTTGGAATTTTTCTCCTTTTTGTTAAAATGTTAACAAAACATTTTTCTGAATAAATTTGACCTTTTATAAAATATGTAAAACTCTATAGGTCAATTTGAATATTTCTACTAAAATGTCATTTGATTTTAATATTTGAAGTTACTATTTCATGACAGCTTTTCTTCCTGTTTTAAGATGGCCTTCGCCGAATTTTATGTCAAGTTGGTTTACAAGAAGGGCCAGATGGTGAAAACTCTTCTCTTGTGGATAGATTGATGCTTAATGATTCCAAATTGTGGAAAGGTGAATCTCTTAACTACTTTTAAGGTATAGAGGGATCTGCATAGGTAATTGAGATGTTTAAGTTTTGTTTTGTTTTGTTTTTCATTTGGGCAGATATTTAATGTATTTATGGTTTTTAAAATTACCACATGTAGACTTATTCTTTGGAAAAAATAAAAAACAGATTCGGGGGTTCATGACCTGAATTAAATTAAATAACCTTTATATCTTGTTAGAAAACTATTTAGAAAAACCGATTTTTTAAGAGGCAGCTTACAAATATTTTATACCAAGGAACACATGTAGTTTTACTTTCAAGACTTAAAATACAGCTGGTCATGTAAAAACTTTGGAAATGTAATTTTGGCATGTTTGATGTATCCTTATCTTACATCTGCTCTTTTTGTAAAAGGTGCTAGGAGTGTGTATCATCAGTTGTTCATGAGCAGTCTTCTTATGGATTTGAAATACAAGAAGCTGTTTGCTGTTCGATTTGCAAAGGTAAATAGTTTTTCAGTTTTGAAGATTAACAAAATAGGTTATATATTTTATAGTAATGCTAGCCCATGATTATATCCAGGCTTTATAAAATTAGCAGCTAGTAGTAATATCAGTGTGTTGATTTTAAATTCTAAGAAACTTTATAAATGATCTTTTTATCTTTTATCAATAGAATAAAATTTCAACAGTAAGGCTTTTCTTATCCATTGTCTGCCATGATAATATGCATATCCATCTATAGAGTGTGTATGATATGAAACAATAAATGAAGAATTTAAACCTATGCCATTGTGAATTATGGTATTATTCCTATTAAAAGTTGTATAAGGAAGAGATCATCTTAGTTAAAACAACATGTATATATGGATATGATTTAGGAATCATGAACTCTAGGTTGTTGATATTGTTAAATTATATTCTCCCTCTGTAGCAGCATGTGATTAAGCTAACTACTTTTTTTTTTTTATTTCGCCTAAATTAGGAGTTCTTAACCAAAGAAGTCTGTGAGAATCATTTGAGGAGCTCTTTCAAAATACATATGTTTGTGCTCTATTCTCAAACCTGCTGAAGCAGATTCACCAGCAACAGGGCCCAAGCACATGTACTTTGAAAGAGCCATCAAGTGATTGTGATACACGTCCAGAAGTAGTACAAGTCTGATTTCATCAGACATATGTAAAGCTGCTGTAGTTTAGCTCCATGGGTGTACGGTGACATCCCAGGATTTTAGTAACTCTTACTCCTCTTTCAGCTCATTAACTGCCGTTTGTGTTTGAGAAGATTCTCTAGTGAATCAGTATTTATACAGAATTTAATTGGTAGAAATCATTCCAGTTATCATTCTTATAATGTTATCTTATTGACTCCTCCAGCACTGACTTTTCATTATAATCCTTAAACATTTGGTCATTGTGGATTAGAGGTGAATCTCCCGCCCCCTCCCCCCCCTTGTTGTTTAGAATTACCAGCAGTTGCAGAGAGATTTTATGGAGGATGATCACGAGCGAGCAGTGTCCGTGACTGCTCTGTCTGTCCAGTTCTTCACTGCACCTACTCTGGTGAGTAGTGCTTGCCTTTTCTTTGTAACTGATAGCTGGCACTCCTTGCCTTTTTTTGCCTTCTTGATAGAACTATGAGCGTTTGCAGAGTGATTATGTGACAGATGACCACGACAGAGAGTTTTCAGTCGCAGACCTCTCGGTTCAGATATTCACAGTTCCTTCACTTGTAAGTACTGAAAGACTAAGAACAACTTTTTCTTTTCCATTAACAGAAGTAAAGCCTAAAAATAATAGAGAACTAAGGTCTGTATATTCCTGCATAGAGTAATATTTTGTTAATGAGTGATAAGACTTCAGATACCTTCAACCGTACTAGAATATATCCTCGAATATGTAATCTGGAGGGAGAAAGTCATTTACCTTAATCTGTACTTTCTCATAGTACCTTCCTGAGGTTTTAAACTGATTAGTTAAAATTAAGCTGATCAGTTTAACAAATTTATCCAATAGAAACAGACAGCATATTATATATAAACTTACATTTTGAGAAGCCCTCTTCCCCAATAAGGAAAAGGCTAGCTAAGGCAGTTGAATCACAATGATTAAGTAGTCTTGTATTAAGTTTCACTCATTGCTCTGGAAGACATCACTGTTTTAGTACTATTCAGTAATTAAAATTCATTTAATTTAACAAAAATTTATTGAGTGCCTGTTATTTATTGGGCACAGTTCTAGGCTTTGGGAATGCAGTGGTGAAAAAAAAACAGATGTGGTCTTGGCCCTCATGGAACTTACAATAGTAGAAAGGACTCACATAAATGGTTAATTAAAATTATAATGAAAACTGAAGAATTTGGTTGAGACAGAATAATAGAGAGATCTGACCACAGTTCAGAAAGGAGATTCTCTAAGGACCTTTATGGTTTGTGAAGGGAAGTCCATGCAGATGGACCAGCGCTTAAGTCCTGTAGGAGAATGCAGAGAAAGCCAGTATAGATGAAGATCCTTGAACATAGAGTGAAATGAGACCAGAAACATAGGCACTGGCCAAACTGTATAGATTTAAGAGTGCTCTACGGTTATTTTACTGATAAGATATGTTTTCTAGGATTATTTTTATGCATGTGTGACTGTTTTTCCCCGGATTACTTTTATGTTCAAGGATATATTCTAGTATAGTTGAAGCTGTCTGAAGTCTGTTTACTCATTAATGAAATATTCTTGTAAACCAGTTAAGGATTTAGGTTTTTATCTTAAGAGCATGGGAAGGCATTGAAGAGTTTTAAATGGCACTTAACACCATCATATTTGTGATTTTTAGAAGATCATGCTGTTTGTAGTTTGGAGAACAAATTGATGTTGGGCAAAAGTGAGTTGGGGAACCTAATTAGAAGCTAATGCAATGATCCAGACAGGAACTGATGGTAACTTGACTTGGGATTTTGGCAATGCATGTAAGAGTTGTGAGAAAGATTTGGGTAGTGAAATCTACAGAACGAGCCACATGTTGGGTTTGAGGGATATTGGGTTTGGTGAATGATTGGCTATTGGGTTTGAGGGAGAAGTGTAAAGATGATTCCTAGGTTTCTGACTTGCATCCCAGTGAATATTGTGCCACTTGCACAGGGAATTTTGGAGAATGAGTAGGATTTGTGAAGAAGGAAAACAATGCTTTCAGTTTAGTCAGAGTTAAGTTTGAGAAGTCTTTGAGACTTCTCAAATTCATTGTTTTGTCCAGTTCCATGCCAGTACCCAGTTTTAATAATTTTATTTTAATATTCCATTTTGATATCTTACACAATCAAATCTTTCATTATTTTTTTCCAAAATTTTCTTAATTATTTTTAGACCTTCCCCCCGCCCCCCAGAATGAACTAAAATCAGTTTGTCACTTTCCAAAAAAAAAACACACTAGAATTTTCACTGAAGAAGTTCTGTATAGATAATTTTGGAAGAATTAGTATCCTTACAATATTGAATGTCCCCGTCTTGAAACCTAATTTGTCTTCATTTATTCAAGTGTTATTTTATGTTCTTTATGAAAACTTCATACTTCCCTTTTCATGGGTCTTACATATTTTTAAATTGTTTTATCTGTTTCATATTTTTGATGTTGTACCAAATTATTCACATTTTAAATCTGGCTATGGCTAGTTATATAGGAAAACTACTGATTTTTATGTAACCATCTTGTATCTATCTTCTAATATTTTGTGTTCATTCCTTGGAGTTTCTTATAATCTTCTTTTTCTAATATTTCAAATATTTTTTTCTAATATTTCAATGTCTTACCTTTGTTTCTTATCTTACTCCTTTAGAAACACTAGAAAAATAGTACTTGTATTCATTATTTAAAACATTTATTTAGCACCTTTATTAACTAGGCATTGTTTTGAGCTCTGGGGATACAGCAGTAAATAAAACAGACAGAGGTCCTTATTCCTGTGGAATTTATAGTCTAATTGGAGAAAGACAGATACACAATTGCATACTATTTACTGTAAATCAACTGTCAGTAAGTTCTATGAAATAGCAAAACAGGTTAACTGAATACAGTGTGACAGTGGAAGGGTCATATTTTATACAAGGTTATCAGAGAAGGCCTCTCAGAGGGGTAGTGTTTGAACAGAGACCTGAAGGAAATGAGAGAGTGACTAACTGGTAGAGGGCCTCCTGGACAGAGAGAACAAGTACAAAAGTTCTGAGATGACTGTGCACTTGACATTTAAACAAAAACTACAGATCTTACAGATATTGAGTAGAAATTATGACAATACTAGTACCAACTCAATCAAATTAGAAATGTGGGTGAAATTAACAAATACCTAAGAAAAAACACAGATTATTAAAAGAGAATCAAGAAGTAAAAAATTTTAATTAGTATAAAAATCTCACAAAGAAATCGCCAGGCCCAAAGGGCTGCACTAGGGAACTCTTCCAGATATTTAAAGAAATAATACCCGTGTTATGTAAGTTTTTCCAAAAGACAGAGAGAATATACTTGCCAATTTAATTGAGTCCTCTGTAATATTGATACCAAAACTCAAGGCAATTATAAGAAAATTGCCATCTAATCTTTCACAAATGAGTTCACACAAATCGAATCAAACAATATAAAAGAGTAATACATCACAATCAAGTTTGGTTTTTTCCTTAATGCAAGAATAGTATAATATTTAGGGGAAAAATCAACTTCCATAATTCACCTTATTAACAAACAAAAAGGAAAAAAATTACACCAAATGCTTTTCCAGAATTCGTGAAAATTAAAACATTCATGATTTAAAACACAAAAAATACCTCATAGCAAACTAGGAATAAGAAAGAACTTCTTTAATCTGATAGAGTGCCTAAAACAAAAACAAAAAGTAAAAATCCAAAGCAAACATATTTAACGGTGAAATATTAAAAACTGTTCCCCTGAGATCAAAAATGAGAAAGATTTCTTGCTTTTATTCACCACCACACAGTAGCTGACATTCTTTTTATAATTTCTTGAGATAAATATTTAGATCATTGACCAGCCTTTCTTTTCTGACAAGTACTTTTAAGGCTTAAGTTTCCATCTAAGCATCATTTATTTAGCTGTGTCCCACAATTTTGTTATGCCTTATTTTCATTATTCAGTTCATAAAACTTATTTTCTATACAATTTCTTCTTTGACACATTTTTTCTTCTTTGTGATTATATTTCTTTGAAGTATATTGCTAAATTTCAAAACATTGGGTATTTTCTAATTTTGTTATGAATTTTCTAGCATAATTTCACTGTGGTCAGACAACATACTCTAATTTCAGTCCTTTTGAATTTGCTGAGCCTTGCTTTATGGCCCAGATGTTTACTTTGAGTAACACTGCCCTAGAGGTTATGGCAGGTATCCTAAACTTAATATAGTCAGGCATCATATTTTAGCCTCTTAAGGGTAGAAGTCTAGGTTCTCCACTCAGCCTTTGCTGGTGTTGGAGGGGATGGAGCCACAGTTTGTTTCTGTGGTGGTTGGCTAGAGTGGAGGAGGTTACTGTCTGAAAATTTTCTGTCCTGCTAGGTTACTCCTTTCCTGTGGCTGGAGAGCAGGTGTTTATTGGAGCTTGAAAAAAGAGTGTGCCCATTGGCATTTCTAGGTTGCCAGCTTCTTTAGCTCCAAGTCTGGATATATGAGATAAAAAAAAAAATTTAGAGAACTCTCTACCATGTCATTTCTTGGATTCTGAGGTCCCCAGCTGGTATACCTTCTTCTCTCCATGTTTCAGAGTCTTCTGGTGTTCCTTTTGCATATAATGTCCAGTTTATAGTTGTACTTAGGGGGAAGACTAGAGAAAAGTACATCTACTTTATCTTCCCTGAACCCTAAAGATACTCCTTAATGTTGTTAGGCAGATAGTGTGAGACTGATCACCGTAATCTGCTCAGGAGTTGATATGCCTCCAGGTTGTTTGGCAGGACTCTTCTGATTTATCCTCATCCCTGGGACATAACTTGGAATGTTCACTAGAGTTCCTCCCATCTATAGGGTCCTGTACTCTAGTCTTGTTTCCTCACCTTGGTAAGAGTACCACATCACTGTTTGCTCTTCTAGACTTTCTGCTCTTCTTAGACTGCTATCCTTCATAGCTTCAGAATTTGCAAATATCTTGAGGGGAAAACTGAAAGAAAGTTGGACTTGGTTCCCACCCTTGCATTTTAAGTCGACCTTTTCTAGTTGTTCTTGGTGGGAATGTTGGTCAGCCTCAAGCTACTTCTCATGGCTGGAAGCAGAAGAGTACATGTATAGTTTCTTGAAAAAGCACTGTTAGTAATTCTTATGCATGTCCCTGGTTAAAAGTCACTTGCCCTAGATATAAGTGAAATGTTTTATGTCATGGAAAAGAACTGGTACTAATAATTCAAGTGATTATCTTGTTCTAATTTATTTTATTAAATGCGCCCTCATCATAGTCAGCATTATCCCTGTATGCTCTATTGTGTTTACTTTGACTGAAACTGTATGCACAGGCCATTATTACTCAGTGAAGTTTTTCAGTCTTCGGAGGGAATTGGTCCATTTTGAATATGCTGTTAGATATATAATGAGCCTTGCACCACAAAATTGCTTATGAATTACATAAAATGAATAAAATGTAATTAGTAGAGGTAATGTTTTTTAAACCAAAATGAATTGTAGGCATACAAAGCAAGTGATTTTTTTAGGGTGAGTGATAAGTATTAGAACTGTACAGTAACGTTAGATATTTAATGTTGAAAATTACTTTTGAAGGTTAGCAACAATCTAGGCATGAGGTGATAAAGCCATGCACTTAAAAGTTTTTTATCTTTCTTTTCTGTTTTAACCTTGGAAAATATGCTTTCTTCAGTTATCTTTTTAGAAGTAGACATACCTAAATAACGTCCCTACATTAATGGGAGAGTACTAATGGTCCACCCTATTTATTTATTTATTTTTATTTGACACCTAGGAAAGACATAATCCAATCCAGACTATACAATGGATGAACCATCTATTTTAACATTCATCTGAAACTGAAATTGCTAATAAGTGCCTTGACCGGTGAGATTTACATTCCACCAATATTAGTTGTCTCTCAAACTTCCTTTTATTGCCTGTTATAAGTCTTGCAAGCGGGCTCTACAGAGTTTTTCCTTAGCTTAGTGAAATTGCATTACACTCACTTAACTTCTTCAATCAACTAATATAGCAACAAAAAGGAAAATCTTTTTACCTGTTAACACTTCTTATCCTTCAAACTTGACCTTAGTCTTCACTGTCTAGGAAAATTAAGAGCAATTAATCCTGTTGACTTTTGAGTTTCTTGGGGCCTAAGACCTGGCAAAGGGATGATGATTTAAGAGTTTTTTAAAGGTATATTTAACTATATAGATTTTCTCCATATCTAATGACCTTAGAACTTAATTTCTACATTAGAATACACTTTACTATATTCTTAGACTTCTATCTTTTGTATTTTTTGGTCTTTTTTGATGCAGCTTTCAATATTGCTAATTAAATACTGATATTGACTAATGTAAGACCTGGTTAAGTACTTACCCAGCACTAATAACAACCTGGAACCTAGTTAGACTGTAGATGTGGGGGGATATCCATGATTTTTTATATCAGAGTAATAATGTGATATCCAGAATGTTATTAGACCTTCTGATTTGACTATGGAGCAGAAAAGGGAATTAAATTATTATGAAGTAATGTTCAACCTCATTCAAATAGATAATGTAAATTAAAGCCATCAGAATGGTAAAGATCAAAATGTTTGAAATTGGATTGCATTACCCAAAGATCTCACCAATAAGAGCCTGGCTAAATAAAGTATGATAGAATACCTTGTGATAATTCAAAAGAATGAGGAAATTTATATAAACTGATAGAGGAAAATCTCTAGAATTTATCAAGAAAAAAAAAAGTGCAAAACAGCGTTTATAATATGCTATCCTTTGGTGGGGGAGACAAATATCCATACTTATGTCTACTTAATAACAGTTTGTATTTTAGAAATGTATGTGTGTGTGTATATGTGTGTGTGTGTGTGTTTATTGTACACACACGATCTCTGGGAGAATATTCAAGAAAACTAACAGAAATTGCCTTTGCAAGGGGGACCTCAGGAGCTAGATGACTTTTTACCTGGTTTTTGGTTTGTTTGGGTTTTTTTTGCATCATTTAAGTGTATTTGCTTATTCAAAAATACATAGATATATATACATAGGAACAAAAATAAGTCTTAACTAAGGAGATTAAGAGGAAATAGAGTTTTATACTGAGTTCTACAGAATCTGTGCTATAAATCTGTGGATCCTAGAATAATTATACCATACCATTATAGGTGTCTAAATGTCTCAGTTAAGGAAAATTTGCAGCCTGGTTCAGACCCCCTACCCTGAATTGTCTTTGAATAATGAGCCTTGGATCTGTCTCCTAACATTCTGGCATCTTTCTCCGTGATACAATTGTTGCTTCATACAAGTGGCAATTGGAGTAAGTAATTGCTATTTAGAAATACACAGTAATACATTTATGATATTGTATAGTTGTGTTGAAAGGTTTAAACTGAAAGAGCTAACCAATATTGGTGACTAGTTTTTAGCTTCCTAGTAAATAGGTTTTGATTATCATGTACTCTGATACATTTGTTCTAGGCTCGGATGCTCATCACTGAAGAAAACCTGATGACCATTATCATTAAGACTTTTATGGATCATTTGAGACATCGAGATGCCCAGGGCAGATTTCAATTTGAAAGATATACTGCTTTACAAGCTTTCAAATTTAGGAGAGTTCAGAGCCTTATTTTAGACCTCAAGTAAGCTTTTTGTTTATTTATCAAACCAGTTGCAACTTATAAAATGTTGTTGTTTATCCATGTAGTCATTGCTATTTTTATCATGTTCAGGTATGTGTTAATTAGCAAACCAACTGAATGGTCAGATGATCTGAGGCAGAAGTTCCTGGAAGGATTTGATGCCTTTTTGGAATTACTCAAATGTATGCAGGTATGTATAAACTGACACATTTTAAAAGGGAAACACTTTCCTTTCTTCCCTTTTTTTTCTTTTTGTTGTTGTTCATTGAACTGAACACCTTTCTGTCCTTGCATTTATTTCATATTGAGCACATTTCCAAAAGAATGATTTGGGTGGCTAAATTTGGACCAAGAAACTCCTTTTTAATTGGAAATTCTTAGAAAAGTGTAGAATGAGAATCCAGCAAAGGTTCTGGCATCTACTGTTCTTTTGTATTTGGTTTTTCTTTTGGCTACTGTTAACATTCTTTCTTTGGGGATTGCAAGTTTGTGTTTTTAATATGCTTACATAGAAGTATTGTTAGTTATTTAAGAAACTATAATGTTGATTTTTTTTTTTTAATGTTTTCACATTTCTTTCCCTGATACGGTATATATTACAGTATATAACTTTTCCCTCTCTGTTTATTCCTCTTTTTTGAAAACACCCTCATATGCAGAATAGAAATTAGAAGCAGAAACCAATTGACATAGCTTCCTAGTAAATAGGTTTTGATTATCATGTTTTAACTATAAGTATTAATAAGTATTAAATTAACCAGTTTTAACTATAAAAGGATAGATGACATCTCAAAAAAATCTAAGCAGTATCATTATGATTCCTTTTAGTAGCTATCTGGCTTTCTTAAGGAAGAAAAAAGCAAAGTTGAACTATTTTTAGAAAATATTCTGGTTCCCATGTTGGATTATGATTCATGGATGTTTAATTATAAAACTTCTGTGTGTTGGGTTGTTTTTTTTTTGTATCTATAGGAACCATATATACTTTGGTCATTTTGAAAACTCAAAGTATCTATTATTTAATCAGTTCTGACACACCAGGGTAGTTAGACTGGTTTGAAAAAAGTTATATTCTTCTGTATTCAAGTTGTTTATCTTTTTATTTTTTCTTTTCGTCTCTATGAAAAATTTTAGTTGCAGATGAGGAATAAGTATAAAAATTTTAGTATATTATAAAATATATTTATAAATGCAGTAACATTTTAAAAGCCTGTCAAATTTCTTCCAGTAATTTTTCCTATAGATGATAGAGCTAAAAAGGAATTTGAAAGATTGTTGCATATTCATTTTATTGTCTAAAACATAAGAAGATGGCTTCTAAAATAAATTGTTATATACTTTACTGAGATTTTTTTATTTATATTTTAGAGAATGTTAGATATAACATGTAATTTAAGAAGTTGGACATCTCATACTACTCGTAGCTTTATATGCTTATGTAATCAATATATGTTTCTTATACATTATTTTTTAAGTTTTCATGTAAGAGAACAGATATTATTTTAATTCATTTAACATCTTTTCACTTTCTTTAAGGGAATGGATCCAATTACACGTCAAGTGGGACAGCATATTGAAATGGAACCAGAGTGGGAAGCAGCCTTCACGTTGCAAATGAAATTAACACATGTCATTTCAATGATGCAGGATTGGTGTGCTTTAGATGTGAGTTTCTTTTAGGAATAGGAGATAGGAGATAAATGGTGGAATGGGGAACCAACAGATTTCTAAGTAAATTTTGAGATTTGGATAGTGATGATAGCTCATAAAAAAGCATGTTTTCTTTTCACCTATAAATTTGATAAAAGTTAAAATTCTGAAGCCTTAAAAAACTTTAAAATAGAGGAGGAAATAATCCACATTCTCTCTTATGTTACTTTATTTTTTTCCATTATCCCACATAGATTTTGATGGGATAATGGAAAAAGTACATAAAAAGAATGGTTTCTAAATATGCCCAGAAACAAAGTTTTACTGTTGGTACGTTTGTCCTGTGTCTTAAATTTATTTTGTCTGTTTGGCTATGAAGTCTGGATGAGAGCCTGTATAAGTTGGGAGGTCAGAGAAGGCTTCCATAACATCTGAACTGTGTGTCAGTTAACTGATTAGAGGATAAAGAATACTCCTGCCTGAGGGACAGTTGCATCGTGCTCTGTGATGAAGAGTATAGTTTTTAGGTTATTAGGAGTATGGTTATTAGGGGAGCTCTGTTGGGAGTGTAGAAGTCAAAAGTAGAGAAGTGGACAGGTCCTGACTTCGCAAGGTTTTGGAAGACATGGAAGGAAGTTTGGATTTTATTGTAATTGAAGTGGGGCTCCATTAGACTACCAAGCAGAAAATGACATGATCTAATTTATGTGTTTTAGAAAGTTACTCTGTGGAGAATGGGTGGAGCGGGGGCAAGAGTTTCTAATAGAGAAATGGTTGACTTTACTGGAGATAATCAGTGGCCAGGTTTGAAAGAAATTTAGAAGATGAAATTGCCAGTTTGGTAATAGATTGGACAGTGGGAAATGAGAGAAAGGAGGGTATTAGAATAACTTCTAGATTTCTACAACTGTACAGAGATGTCATTCACTGAGACAGGGGTCTGGAGGAGGGACCAAGTTGGGAAGAGAAGATTGAGTGATTTTGCCTGTATTGATATTTGAGGTACTTAACTAGTCATCGAATTTGAGGTGTTTATTCAATGTTGTAGAAACTCAGCCTTTTGAGTAACTTATCGCAAACCTTCTTTTAGGAAAAAGTTTTAATTGAAGCTTACAAGAAATGCCTTGCAGTATTGATGCAGTGTCATGGCGGTTTTACTGATGGTGAACAGCCAATCATATTAAGCATTTGTGGACATTCAGTGGAAACTATCAGATACTGTGTTTCTCAAGAAAAAGTTAGCATTCACCTCCCAGTTTCTCGCTTACTTGCAGGTAAAGCATTTCTCCTCAAAAAGAACCCTGAAACTATATTTTAAATTGTTGTTTGTGATTAATACTTACTGAATACCTAGTACACATTATTCTGAGAGTTTTATCTGCATTAACTTTTTTAATCACATCGGCCTATGAGGTTGATATTATAATTAAGTTTGTGTCACATAAGGGAAGACTGAAACACAAACGTGATTTGCTTAGTGGCACACAACAAGAGTCAGAGAAGGAATTTTGAGATAGTTTGGCACCAGAGGCCATGTTTATAATGACTGTACCACCATACCATAGTGCTTCAGACTTTAACCACAGGTACCATGTTTTATTGTCTAACTAATTCAACCCAGCTTCAAAGTCTGTGTTGTTACCATTCAGAGTGATTGCTAACAAATTGAAACCACCCTAGATTTTCTCTCACTCTAAATTGTTTCTTAATCATTTATTGATAACCTTTCTAAGCATCAGGTCAGGAGTTGAGTCCCAAATTTGGGTGATAGTTTTCAATCCTAAGTAGTCGATTTACAAGATATTTGTGCTTGGTAGACTATTTGAAGCTGCCACCTTGCAGCAGCCAAAAACTTTGATCATGCACTTGTCCATCTCTGCAGACTTGTTTCAGTACAGCTTCCTACCGTATTTCTTGATTGCAGGAGTTCTTATCCTACTCACATACTATCGTTCCCTTTAGTTCCAGAGTAGAAAGGAGACATTTTAAAGGTAGATGTTTTTTACTCATTGCAGAATTTGTAATTTATCTTATGTGTGTAGCTCAGTAACTTAATATGATATGAAAGTGGATGTGGGTGTGTGTGGGGGGAGATTGTGGAGGATTGGTATCATTTCTTCCTTAAGTATTTAGTAGAATTCACCAGTGAAAACCAGTGGACCTAATACTTTGCTTCCTTTTTGGAAGCTTTTTAATTATTTATTCATTTTCTTTAAAAAATAATTGATTCTGGTTATCCATTTCTCCGTATGTGAGTTTTGGTAATTGGTGTTTATCAAGAAATTGGTCCATTTCATCTGAGTTATCAAATTTGTGGGCATAGAGTATTCCTTTTTAAATTCCGTTAATGTCCATGGGATCAGTAGTAATGATCCCTCATTTATTTATGAAGGCATTTTTTTTCCATTCTTATGAGCATTATCACATTATCCTGCTGAAAGCATTTGATTGTTACTGAAATCGTGGTGGTTCAGTATAACTTAGACATCTGAATATCAACAGAACAACAAATAAGTATCTAGAATGAAGTTGTGCCTATAGGAAGAAATCTCTTAATTCTCATAACTCGATCAGACCCGGTTTTGTTTTTATAAATGCTTTGAGCGTACTGTACTGTTGATCCTCAACATAGGCAAATGGTAGCATGGTGTGTGGAAAAGTATTCAACTAGAATGCAGGAAAGTAAGTTCTGTCTCCAACTCAACTGCTGATTTTTTCTGCCTTTAAAAGTCTGGTTGTATGGGTAGAAATTGATGCTGATAGTTATCCGCAGGGAAAATAGTACTCTGAATGAAAATGTACTAATTTCTACCTAGGTCTTTATCTCCCTCAACCCTTCTCAGTGAACATTTTTGAGCATTCTGTCTCACTGTTTTTGACAAATCTTGCCCTGAATACTTAATCATTCTTAATTGGAAAGCTAAGTAAACAGACACATAAAACAGTTTAAGAAGGACTTGGAGTATGTACTAATGGAACTTGAGTGGCAGCTGCTGAGTACAAGTTATTAGAATGAGATTTGTAATGCAAGTCGTCTTAAATGAGGAAAGCCTCAAACCAGACTTGACCAAGAAGCCAACATTTATCAATAAGACTATGAAAAGTGTTTTCTGATTAGACAACATAAACAGGACACTTAATTCTTAGTTAACAGAATTAACTAAGGTTGAGCTATAAAAGAGCCTTTGCATTTAGGAACTAAAGAAACTTTGATCCTAAACTGGAAGTTCTAGGGAACTTAATTCTGAGTCAGGATCAGTGCAGTGAATCCCAAGACCAGTCTCTCTGTTCATTTGCCAGAAGGATCTCTCACTACTTTAAATAGGAACAAACTCCATGGCCCAGTGAAATACGACTTTTGAAGCTGGCATAAAATATATAAATTACTTTGATAGTTATATAGCTGCTTTTGCTGTTTGTATGTCTAACATTTACTTCTATAAAATATGATCAGTGTATGTTAGTACATGCAATTAAGACTAGTTCTAAGTGTACCTTTGATACAGATGTTCATGAGAATAAAGTTTTGTTTATGGATGCAGTTCATTTTATATCTTAATTTATAACATGATAAGTTCCCAAAGATAAAAAGAAGTTAAATACAAAGTTGAGTGAATATTTAGGTTTTTGTTTCTTTTTTCTAAATGATTTTCACTTGTAGAAATACGTTTTTGTTTGTTCTTCCATGCAGGTTTGCATGTATTATTAAGCAAAAGTGAAGTGGCATATAAATTTCCAGAGCTCCTACCTCTCGTAAGTAGTACCAACTTTAAAAATACTTATTTATTACATTTCATGTATTTGAAATCACTTCGAAACAAAGTTTATTAGGGTTCTCCAGAGAAACAGAACCAATAAAGAGAGTGTATGTGTGTGTGTTTGTGTTTACGTGTGCACAAATATATATATATGTATGGAGAGAGGAAGAGACAGATTGATTTGTTATAAGGAATTTGTTCATGTAATTAGGGCCTGGCAAGTCAGAAATATGCCTGCAATGCAGCCTGATAGGTCAGAGACCCAAGGAAGAGTTGATGTTGCAGTCTGAAGTCCTAAAGCAATCTGGAAGCAAAATTTCTATGTCCTGGGGGCACCTCAATCTTTTCTCTTAAGGCCTTCAACTAATTGGATGAGGCCTACCCAGTTTATAGAGAGCAATCTGCTTTATTCGAAGTCTGCTGATTTAAATATTAATTATATCTACAAAATACCTTCACAGCAACATCTAGACTGGTGTTAATCAGAAACTGGCCAAGTTGACACAAAATTGACCATCACACAAATGTACCTTTAAATAATTTTAATTTGTGTTTTATTCAAAACATTCATCTCAATCAATCTTTATAGAGTTGAGACTTTTGTGTTGTTTTTTTTTTTTTTTGTATATACAGAGTGAACTTAGCCCACCTATGTTGATAGAACACCCTCTTAGATGTCTTGTTTTATGTGCCCAAGTTCATGCAGGAATGTGGAGAAGAAATGGTTTCTCTCTGGTAAACCAGGTGAGTGCATTTTAATTCTGTAGAGCATTTTCAATCCATTGCTTGGCTTCTATGAAGGATATAATTTTCAGTGTATTTAGACATTAAAAGTTGAGTCTCTACGTTATAATTGTTTGAGAATATATTAAACCATAAAGGTTTCTTAGAACTTTTATCTATACTTTGTCAAGAAAGAATATCAAAAGTAGAAATGCACTTAAATTTCTTGATTTTCACTTGGCAATCATTTTTAGAACAAAGTTGGATATTAAAACAATAAAAATTCAGATTGTATGTACTTAAATTGTGTTAAAACATAAAAGTTCTGTTAGTATAGCTCTGAAATTGAGGTTTTAATCTTTAAACCTCACCAGGCTTGTTACACGTTTTTTCCCATTTTTGTTAGCTATAAATCTTACTGACACAACTTTGTTGACAGACCCAGAAAGATGGATGCAAAACGTGGACCATAGAGTGACCACTGTAATCTGGAAATTCCTAATTAATTACTCTCTACTAAGATAGTATTAACTATTGGGGAAACTACATTACGTATGCACGCGCTTGCCCAAAACTCATGTGCTCTTTTAGGGTGTGGGAAGAGGAAGAAGCTGCACAAATAAAAACCTGTTTACCCAATATAATTAATTTTTTTTTTTTTTAGATTTATTACTACCATAATGTGAAATGCAGACGTGAAATGTTTGACAAGGATATAATAATGCTTCAGGTAATGAATTAAAAGCATTAAACTTAAAGGTGTGGGGAGTGTTTTTCTTCTCGTTAATTCCTTAGGACCCATTCAGTCATGATCACTCCCAGATCTGCTCAACTCCAAACTTCTATGGCTGACAGCCCATAGAACATTTTCATCTAGATTTTCTGGACACATCTCAGATTTAACATATTCAAAATAACTCTTCTTGCCTTCTCTGTATCTTCTTCCTGTCTTTGGTTTCTTACCTTGGTGTATAGCTGATAGATTAGAAACCTAAAAGCCATTCTTTATTCATTGTCCTCTGGTTAAAGACCCAAACCCCTTAAACCACTGTTCAATGCCTGTGATACTTAACTGCTTTAAAATTCCCTAAATTTGCCATGCTCTTTCTTAAGTCTTAAACTGCATGTTTATTTTTTTTGCTCCCTAGATTGCCCACCCCAACCCCTTCTTTTTCTGTTTACTAGTAACCTATTTTCCTGCATGTCTTAGTGTTTAGTTTAGTGTCAGTTTCTCTGGAAGCCTTCCTTGACACTAAACCATGGCTAAATGTCCCTTGTGAGAGGGCCCATAGCATGGTGCTTATCTCTACCATAGCATTAATATTGATTGTGCTTGCCTGTTTACTTTTCATCCCCTCCGCTAGACCATGCCAATTCTATCTTGTTCCTTGTTTTTTGTCCATTGCGCATAGCACAATGCTTTTCATATAGTAGTTTTATTGCTAAATGGGTTAGAAATTATAGGTTATGAAATATGTTTCAAAAAATTATTGGTTCAAAATAAATTAAAATCCAAGTTGATTTTATACAAATGGAACTAAAGGACAATTAAAACTAATATTTAAAAGCTGTTGCTTTCATTAGTGTAGCATTTATCACCAAAAATTAGCTTAAGAATTCTTGATAAGAGTTTAAAACGATACGTATAAAAAAATAATAGAAGCTTAATTGCCGTACCACATTTCTCTCCGAGGCCATATACCAGACAGTGATAAGAGAACCTGAAATAAAACTTCAGACCTGAATTCAGAGGAATACAATTAATTCAAAGCATTAAAAGAAAAGAGAACGTATAGTCCGTGTTATTCTGATGTGTGGACTTAACAGAATTTTGTTTTGTTTTGTTTATGTTTTGTCTGTTTTACCAGCTTATATTCCTGTCTACACTTACAGCTACCACACATGGGATTGGGGCTAAGTGGGTTTTAGTCTTTTATTGGGATTGGTGTCTACGCAACCTGCTTTCTCTTGTGCAAACCAGAATATCTCTCACTAATTATTTAGTAGTTCTTTTGACCTTCCTCTTTTATTTTACCTCAAAAATTTAAAAAAAAAAAAAAAAAGACAGGTGTCTCCATGATGGACCCAAATCATTTCCTGATGATAATGCTCAGCCGCTTTGAACTTTATCAGATTTTCAGTACTCCAGACTACGGAAAAAGATTTAGTTCTGAGATTACCCAGAAGGTAAGAACATGTTTTATGAGGCCACATTATTAAAGAACCGTCTTTCATTCTTCTTGATTATATTAATCATTTGAAATAATAGAGCATTTGTATTCTTATCTCTGAACTTTATCTCCCCCCCTTATTATAGGATGTAGTTCAGCAAAACAATACTTTAATAGAAGAAATGTTATACCTCATTATAATGCTTGTTGGTAAGTTTGGATTGTTTGAGACATTTATAAATTCCTTTGGCTTTTGTGGTAGCAAATAGTTCAGAATTTCTGAACTCTGTGTGTGTGTGTGTGTGTGCTTATTTGTTTGTTTGAGTGGCTACTCAGCAGAAGGAGATTAGAGTACCCATCTTTTTCTCCTCTCTGGTTACTGTCATGTTGAGAGTAACAGCACTGTGGTGCTTTGAAAAAAGGAGAGAGAACATAAGTGCTAAAGCAGAATAAACTGGAAAATTCTTTGTTTTGGGGAAAATAAGAGGGACACAAAAATTTAGCAAGAATGGAATATTTAGGAGCTATTTACTGTTACTTTATATCTTAGCTTTATTAATCTCTGGTTTTGTAGTGCAAAAGTGTCATCTTGACTTCAGATATCATAATTCCAAGTTAATAGAGACCTGTCGCTTATAGAAGCAGATTTCTTTTTGCCTATGTTTTCAGTCCTGTTGCCTCTATCTTTCCTATTTTATCCTTTACCTTCTCCTACCTCCCCTGCTATTTCAGGCTCTCTACAGTCCATAGAGCAGAGACTCTTGGCAACTGTCAGGATGTGATACCAATGAAGGAGGTCTCAGAAGGTGATATCTCATTTGCCACTAGATAGAAGGACAGAGGAAGGCTCTCCCTCCCTGCTACCACATGGCAGATGGCATGCAAGCAGTTCCCTAGGCTACTGGTACAACTGCTGTAGCAATTCTTGACTACTTCTAATCCCTTCCCACCTTCTGATCCCATTCTTTCAAAACTACAACCGGACTTCTCTCTCCACTGCCTAAAGCCTGCACTCACCTATTGTGTCTGAGACTCAGAAGTATGGTTGGGAGTTGCTCTCGCCCTAGCTTGTTGCCAGACCAGTCATTGCTTTTCATTGCACAGAAAGAAAAATGTATTGTGTTGTGTGAATTTTGAGTATATTATCACATAAGTATTGTGTTTATATTAAATGTGTGTGTATATATACTTTTTCATTGTTGACAGGAGAGAGATTTAATCCTGGAGTTGGACAGGTAAATGCTACAGATGAAATTAAGCGAGAGATTATCCATCAGTTGAGCATCAAACCTATGGCTCATAGTGAATTGGTAAAATCTTTACCTGAAGATGTAAGTACTTACATTTTTAAAAAGAAGATTATAGAACTCTTTTCCTACCTATTAGTCTAGTTTATATAGACTTACTTATATGTACCTTTTTCACGATTGTGTAAACTACGGCTCTTGGACATGTATAACTCTAGTCACTCTTATTAGAAATAATTAGAAAAAGAGTATAATAGGGACTGGGAGTGGAGAACAGCATATGAATACAATCTTTTATAGTGAAGCCTCGAAAAAGGTAAATATTCTGAGTAAAAGTAAACCTGGTCCTTGGGACAGAATATATGTCTCCATTAGAAAGGGTGGTTATAGAGTCTTCAGTACAAAATTGCTGTAGGTAGAGTATTTTGAGGAAGGGAGTGAGAAATATCTACTCAGTTGTGTTGAGTAAACTAAAGTTTCCCAGAGCTTTGTCCTCCTGAAACATCCAAAAACTCTTCTCCTTAGTTTAGTGAGCCATGTCTTTAATTTTAGTGAATGTAAAATAATATTCACATGGGATTTCATAGGTTAATTGTAACTTTTTCCTCCCAGGACCTTAAGTACTCAGCCACCTGTTTTTCAGCCGTGAGACTTTTTAGAAACCCAAAACTTATAGTTGGGAAAGGATTTTATTTTCATTGAGGCTTTTCAAAATGTTTTCTCAAATTTGAAACATAAAATCAAAACTTTGAATCTTAATGTTTATTCTTCTTGGATTTAAACCTATATTCTTACATAATAATACTTCTTTTAAACTTTGTATTGTGAAAATTTTCCAACATTTATAGCAATGAAAACATAGTATAACGAACCCATCACCAACTTCAACAAATGACTAATCTTATCTATGCCCCAACCAATAATCTCTGTCCTCCCCACTAGATTATTTTATAGAGAAAGTCAGGTTTACTATTTCATCTACAACTAGAATTCTACATACCTAAAACAATGGTTCTTACCAAGGACTATTTTGCCCCCCAGGGACCTTGGGCACTCAAGGCAGGGTGTGTGGTGCTACTGGCATCCAATAAACAGAGGCCAGGAATACTGCTAAACATTCCACAGTGCTCAGGACAGACCTCCCCCACACACACTCACACACACACAATGAAGAATTAGCTGATCCAAATGTCAGTAACACCAAGGCTGAGCAACTGATTTAAAAGATAAGAGCATTCAGGAAAACCTATCCATGTGCCATTAATTACACCTAAAAAAATAATAATTTCTTAATATCACTAAATATCTAGTCAGAATAAAAATTACTTGTACTTTTTAATGCAGGAAATGAATCCTAAGTTGTTAAATGAAGAAGCAATTATGGTTTCACTTAGACTTTAAGGAAGAATAAAATTTAAAACAACAGTTTAAAAGTGTTATATATATGCTTTGTATAAAGTGATAGCAACTATATTTACTAAATATTTTTGACCGGAGAATTCTTTATTTACAGAATTCCTATTAACATCTTATTTGTGAATGGGATATGATTTAGGAAATACTGTTTTACTAAAAATAGATAAATTAGTGTAACTATTTCACAAGATATTACAGTATCTGACATAAATTTTGTTTAAATGTTATGTATAATTTGTGTTTTCCTTTGAATTTTTTTTAATTCCTTTAGTGAGCTGCCACCTTAATTTCCTATGGTAGTGACTTCATTTTTAATTATATCAATCTAAATGTTAGCTTACCAAATAAATTTCCCTAATTGTATATTAATCATATGTTTACTATAGAATCCTCATCTATAAATATCGAGATAATAGTATATCTGCTTCATAGAATTGCTGTATGAGGCATAATGAGATAAAAAGCCCAGTGCTCAGAGTGCTAACAGATGTTCTGAACATGAAACACACTTGTTTCCTATACCTTTAGGAGAACAAGGAGACTGGCATGGAGAGTGTCATTGAAGAAGTTGCCCATTTCAAGTGAGTTTACTTTCTGTTTTTTCACGTTCAGTTTTTTTTACACATTTTTTTACACATTCATTTTTCTCAGTGTCCCCTTTGATGGAACAGAGAATGAAATTGTTGCTTTCAGAGAATGACATTTTCAAATATTTAATGCTGAACTATATTCCTCACTCACTTTCACTTTCATAATCTAGCTCTGCACTCACCAACCAAAAGTAATAGCTTTATGAGGATTTTCATTGTATTCAGAATAAATGTTCATAGCTGATAAGTTTTAGATAATTAACTTTAACCTGAGTAGGTGACTCAAGTAAATGCATTGAGCTTTCTTAAAATTGCTTTCTTTGTTTACATTTGAATATACTAAATTGTGGCATGGCCTCTGAATGCTGCATTCTCTTGTGTGTAGTATGTTGCCCATTCAGTAAACTGTTTATCCCCTTAAGGTTGTTGAGGCAATGTCTTAATGCTGCTTTTTACTTGCTCCCCACCCTATGGCAATGTCTTTATTTTTGTTAATTATAAAGGTATTACATGCTTTTAGAGAAAATATAGGGAAAAAAATACAGAAGAGATTCTTTAAACCCTAAAGTTGTACCTACTTTTTCCAACTGGTAGGACTTACCACAGACATCTTTACATGTCAAAATGTAGAAGTTAACATCACTTTTAATGGTGTTCAGTTGTTTGGAGATGTCATAGCGTGTAGCCTATTCCCTGTTAGACTTTGAATTGTTGCCACTGCAGTGACCATCATATTGACTTGTGCAGTTAGGATAAACTCAGAGTGGACATGCTATAAACTCAAAATGGATGCCTATTATCCTTTGGAATTATATTCCAAATTCACCCACAGAAAATCGTACTAGCTTATATTCACCAGCAGTATATGAGAGCTCTGCTTTCTATTCTATTATCTAATACTGTCTCATGAATTAGTGTATGACTTCAGTAATAATATTTTAAGGACTTTTTTTTTTTAATAGGAAACCTGGATTAACAGGACGAGGCATGTATGAACTGAAACCAGAGTGTGCCAAAGAGTTCAATTTGTATTTCTATCACTTTTCAAGGGCAGAGCAGTCCAAGGTAATTAGGAAAATTAAAAGTGTACTGGGGAAGAGTTGGGTTAGATTTTTTTTTCTTTAATCTAAACAACTTTTACTGCTTTTCACAGATCGAAAAAGGATATATTTTTATTGTAGGAAATTTGGAAAAGATATAAAGAAGAAAGTACAGATTACCTATAATACTGCCACCTAACGTTTTGGGTTTTCTCCCCAGTATTTTGTGCATACATATAATTATACACATACCCACACATATATAATTGTATATATATTATTGGCTTTTGAATACAAATTGTCAATCTGTGTTATAATCAGCTCATTTTAAATTTATTTCAGAATTACTGCTGATTAACATTGTGCTTTTCCATAGTGATTTATAGAATTTTCCTAATTCTCAGCTAGTTAAATTTTGCTGTTTAGCAGTTCTACTCTTAAAAGACTTTTTTCAGTAAATGGAATTAAACAAAATTTAAACAGGAAGCTTTTGTTTAGTTTTTGATGTATGTCCTAGAGCTCCAACCTACATAAATTTTTGATTTGGGTTTACATGTGTTTCCCCTGCATTTTAAAGCAAGAAAGAACCCATTTGAGGGATTCGGGAGGAAAAATTAACCTTGATGTATAAAGTTGATGTGGGACTACAAAACTAAGGATAAAAATCTTCTAAAATCAGAAGATGAGCTGAGAAAGATTAACATATCAGTAGTTTTGGCTGTTGAGTTGTTTTGTATTATTAATTCCCCATTCAAATTACTTTCTTTTTTATTAGGCAGAAGAAGCTCAACGGAAATTGAAAAGACAAAATAAGGAAGATACAGGTATTTTTAATCGTCCCAAAAATCTCATATCAGTCTTTTTTACTTGTTAAACTTTGTTTTTATTGACTAAGACGTTTATCCTTAGAGAAGTAGGTTTGAATATAAGCTTTCCAAGTAAACATTCAAAGGACTAATAAATATACTAATAGAGAAATAGTCTTTACTGTGCATCATCCCTGGGTTAATGTTTTTATCTCAGATCTTAAGACATTTCTAGGGAAAAGAAAAGCTTTCCTTTGTACTGCCACTATTTATGTAGCTATTTTAATACATTTTTGACTGACCTTAAGGTAAAATACAGCGTTAAGATGTGTGTTAATGAATATTTGTTGAGTGAAGACTGTCAAAATTATCTAGTAAAGTGATAGTTTTTTTAAGCATGTTTTACAGAAGAAACCAATAATAACTGTGTTTTCAGCACTTCCACCTCCAGTTTTGCCTCCATTCTGCCCTCTGTTCGCAAGTCTGGTTAACATTTTGCAGTCAGATGTCATGTTGTGCATCATGAGAACAATACTGCAGTGGGCTGTGGAACATAATGGATACACCTGGTCTGAGTCCATGCTGCAAAGGGTAGGTTTGAAGATATTTAGTATTTATATGTTTTGTAGTAAAAGCCAAAATACTCTTGTCAGTATCTGTACACAGAAAACTTAAGACAAATGTAGCATTACCTTAATTTGAAATATAGCATATTGTTGCCATTTCTGTGTCTGACAATGAAAATAAGAGCCTGGCAGATTTTTCTCTACGTGATTGTGATTACCTTTGTCTTGTTGGCTACTCTGTCTTTCATCGATTGGTCCTAATATGTCTTTGTTTATGTAGTACTCTGTTATTTTTATAAAGTGTTATCTTCGACATGTTTTTCATTTAATTCAAAAAACCTGTGAATTCATCAGTATCCATATTTTGCAAATGAAAAAATTGAAACTCAGAGACTTATGGTCCTGGGGCTGATAAGTGGCAAGTCTAGAACATTGTTTGTATTTTACTTTATAGCTTTAATGTAAGTCATTCTTAAATTATTATTTCATTGAATTTACATAACACCCCTGTTAGTAGATACAACTTTTCCACTGTGTAGATGAGAAAGTCAAATTTTAGTAAGATCTAGTTAACTCATCCCTGTTACTCAACTAATAAGTAATGTAGTAATAATTATTCAATTTATAGAAATAGCCTACCCTATGCCTTATTCTGTGCTAGACAAGTGCAATATTTGTAATCCTCAAAGCTTTAGAGGAAAGCTGCTTTTTTCTAAAGATGATAACATTAGATAGAGGGATTCCCTAAGGGAATGTGGCTTGAAAGCAGTGAAGCCAGGATTCAGAGGAAGGCAAGTTTTCCTCCATAGCTTTCCTCCAAAGCTACAGTTTTTTCCATTGACTCAGCAGGTTCATGTATGTCATTGGCTAACTTAGACCCCCTCTCGCATTTGTAAACATACACTTAAAATGTAAAAGTATGAGAACTGTGGTATACTAAAGACCATCAGTGTTGTATGAGCAAAAGATTTGTGGGAAATGATGGAGAAAAAAGGGGGTGAACGGCATTTACCTTAATATTTACATTTGCTTTATGTCATTCAGGCTAACCTAGTTTTTCCGAGTTTGACTACCACAATAGAAGTCTGATAAATTATTTGTGAGATATACTGAAGAACTGCGGACATCTTTATAAATTATGTGGCATTAGAGATAAAAGTATGTCTCTTTCTGAGATGATTAAGACTTTTAGTCCTTAGAAAGAGAAAATAAACTAGGTAGTATTATAGACTGGATAATTACATGATAGATTCTTTCAGCTCTAATTATTTGGCTACTGATTCTTAGAATATTTTTTTAAGACTGTAGTGTATGGAAAAAATAAAGCTGAAAATTATATATTGTATGATTTGCTGATCACATCTGGTCACCCTAAAAATTTGCAGTTGAATTTTCTTCCTAGCTGAAATAGAAATTATTGTTTCCTTGCTGAGAATTCATTATTACAAAATGAACTGTAGAGTTTGAATTTAATAAAAGTTAGTACTTCAAGTTGTTTTTAATTCACTTAGTTTTTAATAATTTATCTTTTTTAATAGTGAATTCTTTTTAATTTCTTCCATAAATATATACTTGATTTTCATTTTACTAAAATTTACAAAACATGTTATATTTGAGGTATTACATTTAATTGGAATGGCACTACAAGAAGAAAAACAGCACTTGGAGAATGTCATGGAAGAGCATATAGTAACATTTACCTTCACTCAGAAGATCTCAAGTATGTATATGCTTTTTATTAAACTAACTCAAGATATCAATGATTTTAAATTTGTAATATAGCCTGTTATTTAATCATATAGGTTCTAAATAGGTTATATTTAATCTGGCTTTCTGAAGCTATATATATTCATCTGTGTATTAAAGGTACTATATCAGATCCTGATATATTTTTACAAAAATATGTAAGGTATACACATACTTAATATATAAACTTTAATTCATAAACAAATTAATGAGGAGTCTTTAGTTTGACATCAGTATAGCACATGCATTTAAAACTTTAAAACAAAGTACACTATCAGGATTTCACTTTAAATTGTTGATGTTATCTTACAAAAACACTAAAAATAAGAAAATTATCTATAGGATATTAGATTATTCACATCTTACATAATGTGACTTTTTTTAAGGTCATAGAGGTTTTTTTTAGCTTTTTATTAAAAATGTCAAACATATAGACAAATTGAAAGAATTATATGGTAAATATTCACATACCAACCATCTAGATTCAGTAGTTAGTTACACTATGTTTGCTATGTAATACTATAATTGCTATGTTTGCTTTTACATTTACACACTTTTTTTTGAACCATTTGTTTTAAATGTCATAATATAATGACTCTAAAGAGAAACTTTTTCTTTGTAATTTTCAGAATAGGCAGTTGGTCTAATAGTTACCTGCAGTGGTAACAACTGTGAATCTTTTTGCTTAGGGTTGTTTTTGTTTTAATATTACTCATGGATTTTTATTTATTCAGTGTTTCATAGTCAGTTATAATCAGTATTCCTTTCAGTGCTCAGACTGCCGGTTTTAGTCAGTGGGAATCTGTTCAGTTGGCTTCTTTGTCCTTTTGACTCAACCCCATTAGTGTTTGAGCACCACGTTGCTTTCTGTGCACAAAAGATGCCCAGGCTCATCTTTACTTTTTCCTGCCCCAGACCCGCAATCAGCCACTTAAAAGGTGTTTAAATGAATTTATGGTAGTAAAATAGGAGTTTATTAATTTCTTGATTGTAAAAGATTATTTCTATAACTTTGCTTAGTGTCATGTTCTCTGCCACTTCTTCCTAAAAGATAATGACTAAGAATACTAGGTTCTACTGGGAGGTAGGGAGGAGGAGTCTTCGTGTGCTGCTAGAGCTATATTTTTCCCTTTTTGCTTTTATCCAGTTAAGTGGTAGGAAGAGTGGGAAGAGGGGAAACTACTTTTTCCCACTGAAGATCACATTTTTGGGTGCTAGCCTTTCCCTACTCTCTTCTCCGCCAGTATTTCTTTCTGTGGACTAACATTGTGTCTTTTGCCTTTTTTATTACCAGCGCTTTTACTTTTAGGATAGCCCCACAAAGAACTCCCTAATTTCATTCACTAGTCACTTACAATCTCAAGTTCTCTCTCTTTTTTCTTCCTTCCTTCCTTCCTTCCTTCCTTCCTTCCAACAATCATTTTCTCTGGATCTTTCTCAGTATTTCTCTTTAAACCTTTTATATAATTAAAACACACTAGAGTCATATCTCTAATTCTTAGCCACAGAATTTTTGATCTGGAAGAATATTAAAGATCACATAGTTTAATCTCTTCTCTTAGGAACATTTTGCCGGAATGGTAACACTTAAATTTAAAAAAAAATGAGTTATTGGACATTTCCAACTATAAAGCTAAATTAGCTAATTTTGGATTAAATGCACTCTTAAGAATATGGACTCGATTTTTCTTTCTTTTCCTCAGATAAAGAAATAATTCATAAAGGAAGTTTATTTTTTAATTTAGATTTCTTTGAAGAAAAAGTCAAAACAAATAGATATATTTATACACAAATGCACCCCTATAGCCCTAATTCATTTTCTTAGACTTATAAAATCCCAGATAGACTTTTTACCTGGGTTTTATTTAACTTTGCTAGAGAGTATGTTAAAATAATCATTTGGTATAAGACGTCACTTTTGAATGATTAAAGCATTATAGTTGTTAACAACTAGTTTGTGAAGTTACAAATATGTCACATTCTCAAGAAGTACTGAAATCTCTCATAGGAAGAACTATAATCAAATGATAGGCAGATGATATTATAAGCAACTTTATTATCATCTCATGCATATAATAAGCATTACAAAATGTTAGCTATTGTCATTGTGCCTTTTATTTTTTCTGCCATAGAACCTGGTGAAGCACCAAACAACTGTCCTAGTATACTAGCTATGCTGGAAACACTGCAAAATGCTCCCTACCTAGAAGTCCACAAAGATATGATTAGATGGATATTAAAGGTAAAATTTCCTGCATCACTCTTGCTTTTTGTGAGAAACATTAAATATTTATCTTTAAGTTTTGATAATATCTCATAACCAGAATAACTACTCTTTTTTTTTCCCCATAGACTTTTAATACTATTAAGAAAATGAGGGAGAGTTCATCTGTCAGTCCTGTAGCAGAGACAGAAGGAACCATAATGGAAGAGGTATAAGAAGTAAAGTGTGGTAATATTGAATAATTGTAGCAAGTTCACTATTTAAATTTATCTGCAGTAAGTTGATAATTAATATTAATCACAAAAATGTAAATTCCAAGAAACTTTGTTTTTATTAGTGGTAGCAAATTTTTTGGTGTGCCTTTTTTTTAACAGGTTGATTAAGAAATCTTTTCTCTTGTTTAGATAAGTGAGATGGGAAAATAGTTTTTAATTAGTATTTACAATAAAGATATTTCTGCTTTGGGAAAAAATATGCACTTAGTATGTGATGTCTAATTAAACGAAACATAATTTCAGAGTTCAAGAGACAAAGACAAAGCTGAGAGGAAGAGAAAAGCTGAGATTGCCAGACTACGCAGAGAAAAGATCATGGCCCAGATGTCTGAGATGCAGCGGCACTTCATTGATGAGAACAAAGAACTCTTCCAGCAGACATTAGAACTGGATGTCTCCACCTCTGCTGCTCTTGATAATAGGTAAAAAAACAATAATAAAATAAAAAAATAATCTTTCGATCACTGATTCTCAACTGAGAAAAAATGTGTTTTTTCCTTGTAAGTACACTTTTAATCTAAAGTAATTTAGAGGATTGATAGGTAAATTTTGTGGCCTCCAGTTAGAGGAACTAATCTTAGAAATATGAGTTTATTAGTACATGTTTATGAGAATATCTCTGACTATAGATAATTAATGTGTATGCTTAAAATGATATACGGAAGACCCATGACAATCATAAAAGAATGAGTACAGTGGGCTCAATTAAGTGTCTGGCTTCTGTGTTGCATATTGGATTGCTATGAAGATGAAAGGAGATGGTTTGATACATATGAAAGATTCCTGGCAATTTAAGTCATTAAAATTATATGTGTTGAATATGTGCTTACCTGAAGTCTACTGTTTAAGATTATATAAAAACTTCTTAGGTTCAGTAATTATACTCATAACCTTTTATTACAGCCCTATGATTTCAGATATGACATTTACAGCATTGGGCCCAGCACAAACTCAGGTCCCTAAACAAAGACAATTTGTTACCTGTATATTGTGTCAAGAGGAACAAGAGGTTAAGGTGGAAAGCAGGGCAATGGTCCTGGCAGCATTTGTTCAAAGATCAACTGTATTATCAAAAAACAGAAGTAAATTCATTCAGGATCCAGGTAAGTCATAGCTAGATCCTCTCTTCCTTATTAGTAATGACTGCCACTTAGTATACATAGTGATATACGAAATTTTATTAACCTAATAATAACTCTATAAGCTTGGTGGTATTCTGGGTAACTTAGGCAGAAATTCTCCATTTGACAGTTGAGGAAACATTCCAGAAGGTTAAGTATCATTGCTGAATTACACAGCTGGTAAATAGTAGAGATTCAAAGGAGAGTTTTTCTTTGTAATATAACATTAACATTCTTTGGTACTTAGCAGTCTTACCCATTCTTCAGCATACTTGTTAAAGTCCTTATAATTAGTTAACACACTGAAATAACAGTAATAATTATTTTGTCTCACGGATAGATCCAAAGTGAAATCTCTTGAGAACAGTTGTATGAGTCACCTATGTGAGAAGTAATCCTTGAGCCAGATTCTGACTTAGAGTAGTGACTGTATCACAGACGGTTCCCCAAGAGCACATTCTTGAGATAGAGATTACCATGCAGAACATTTACTGGGGAGAGTTTTGGCATCAGCATTTATGGAATGGAGGAGAAGGGAGCAGATTTGGGTGAGAGAGAGGTTGAGTGGTCCCCAAAAGCACTCACCTGTCCCGTGGGAGCTCTGGAGCTGGATAGCACTTCAGAGGTGTCCTCAGTTAGGGAGTGGGGGGCCTGGGTCTTTAAACCTGGACACTGATCAGTGACTGGTTGTGGGGGACCTCTGGAAAAAGGTGTGGCCTTGAGCAAAGCTTCTGAGGGAGTAAGTCATTCATTCCTGCAGAGGCATCTAGACTGCACATATTGTATCCACCATAGACACTTTTATGTCTCTATTCTAAGATTTATTTATATGTACATATGCCTCAACAATACCAGTAAACTTGAGAGTAGGAACTGTCTTAGGAATTTCCAAAGCACGCACTTAGCAAGTGCCTTTCACATTGTAGTATTGAAAGGAGTTTTGAAAACCCACTGATAAACTTGTCTTTTCTGTAAGGAAAGTGTACACAATGTCACTCTCAAGTACCCAGTTAAGATTGGTCAGCTTCATCTAAAAAATAGTCATTTGAACTAGGCAATTTATAAATTACATTCCAAGGCGAAGATAAAGTCCCCAAGTTCACTTGTTACTTGATGAAGAAAAAACTTTGCCTGGGTGTAAGCGGATTTTCTTTAAGCTGTGATATTTTCACTATTATATGAAACAAATTGAAACTCGAGTAATTCTTTATAGAATGTTATGATTATACTAATTTATACAGATAACTCAAAAAATTCCAAAAGAAACCAGGTACCCATCTCATGGTTGTCTTTATTTTTCATCTCCGTTGAATATAAAGGATTAGCACCAGAACAGAAGACTGTCTGATGGGCCCTCTTCCTCGCCTCTGGTCTGGACTGCCCTAGTCTGGATATTTTATTGCCCCTTTGGTTCTGGTACAGTTATCATGGTTATTCTCTGCATAGGTGTTGTTTAGCAGAATGTCCTCTAGGGAGCACCCCATTACTGCCTAAACATTTTTTTGTCAGAGATCATTGTGACCCAGCTGCCCTGAAGGTATTAACGGCAGCCCCATGAAGAATATCCTTTTACTGAGCCTTAGGGCTTTTGGAGGGAGTGGAGTCTCTTAGTGCCCTGAAAGCGTGAAATGTTCAAAAGAATAATGTACTTACATACAGAATTCCAGTTTCATTTAACAATTCAAGAATGTTTTGCTAAAGTTGATGAAAGAGGGTGTCGCTTTCTAAATAATTCAGGGTCTTGCTTAAATTATTGTATCTCAAAAAAAGGAATAAACTAGCATTTCATTTCAAGTTTATAAGCCCTTATCAAGGATTTCACAATTTAAAGTTGTGCATTTGTTATAGGAAAATTAAACATTTGGTTTTTTGTTTTGTTTTTTGTTTGTTTTATAATGCAGAAAAATATGATCCATTATTCATGCACCCTAATCTGTCTTGTGGAACACACACCAGTAGCTGTGGACACATTATGCATGCCCATTGTTGGCAAAGGTAACTTATATTCTTAATATTAGTCAGGAGAAGCTTATCTGAAGGCTCAAAATTGAATTTTTATGTAAGGGTAAGGCCATTCTAGAAAAAAAGGATAAGGAATTAAAGATGTTGAAGAAAAAAACTCCATATCACTGCATAATAAATAACAATTAAAATTGATTTACTTTGTCATACATGTAAAGGAGTGGCAGAAATTTCATAGTATATCAAATATATTTTTTTAATGTGGGGATCTACATTGGCTAATAAACTGCATGAAGAAAAAAGATTTTTATAGTGGAATAAACCCGAGAAGAGTAATGTCTTTCAAAGGTGAACAGCTCTTAATTGTTAAGGTGTCAGTACTTGCCTTGTTACTTCCTGAGATTGTCATGGCTCACCTGAGCTAAGCTGGGATGACTTCATACTTATTCTTCTACTTTGGTGCTTTCTGTGCTTCTGTAAAACCAACAAATCGATACTGTAATTCTAGCACTGCACTCATTGAGTTAACATGAACTTCCTCTAGGAAGTAGCCACGAACCCCAGGAAAGTGACCAGACAGCACTGGGACCAAGAAATTTGCTGCTTTATGAATGCTTATTTGCAAGGCCGTCTTTTTGACTCCTGTTTTAAAACTCTCAGAACTCATTTTGATATTTAAGCAATTCAAGTACCAGTGTTAAAAATTCATTTAAAGATTTTAATTTTTGGATTGTTTGTGAAAACATTTTTTATTTATTTTTTTTAATTTTTAATGAGTCTATTGGGGTAACATTGATTAATACAATTATATAATTTTCAAGTGTACATTATAACTTGACATCTATATATTCTATTGTGTGTTTACCACCCAAAGTCAAGTTTCCTTCAACTACCATATATTTGATCCCCTTTACCCACTTCACCCTCCCTTTACCCCCTATATTTGACTCCCTTTACCCCGTCTGCCTCCCCCCTCCTCACCCACCCTCTACCCACTGGTAACCACTAGTCCATTGTCCATGTTTCTGAGTCTCTGTTTATCCTGTTCATTTGTTGCTTTTAGGTTTATATCCCACATATAAGTGATATCATGTGATTTTCAACTTCTTCTGTCTGGCTTATTTTGCTTAGCATTATTATCTCGAAGTCCATCCATGTTGTCACAAATGGCAGTATTTCATCTCTTCTTATGGCCGAGTAATATTCCATTGTATATATGTACCACAGCTTCTTTAGCCAGTCATCTATCTTCGGTTGCTTCCATGTCCTGGCCACTGTGAATAATGCTATTATGAACATCGGTGTGCAAATGTCTTTTTGGATATGAGTTTTCAAGTCTTTGGGGTAAATACCCGGTAGAGGGATTGCTTGATCTATGGTAGATCAATTCTTAGTTTTTTGAGGAACCTCCATACTGTTTTCCATAGCGGCTGTACCAGTTTGCAGTCTCACCAGCAGTGTATGAGGGTTCCTTTTTCTCTGCATCCTCTTCAACATTTGTTATTACTTTTCCTGTTGATTATAGCTATTCTAACAGGTGTGAGATGTTATCTCATTGTGGTTTTGATTTGCATTTCCCTAATAGCTAGCGATGTTGAGTATCTTTTCATATATTTGTTGGTTATTTGTGTGTCCTCTAGGGAGAAGTGTCTGTTCAGGTCCTCTGCTCATTTTTTGATTGGATCAGAAAACAAATTATTTAAAATGTTGAAGCTTGTGGTTGTCATTGAAAAAATTACCGTTGTTTTTGATACCTAATGTTCTCTAATTGTAAAGGTATTTTGATTCCGTTCAAGCTAAAGAACAGCGAAGGCAACAGAGATTACGCTTACATACAAGCTATGACGTAGAAAATGGAGAATTCCTGTGTCCCCTTTGTGAATGTTTGAGTAATACTGTTATTCCTCTGCTGTTTCCTCCAAGAAATATTTCTAACAAGTAAGTTTGGCTCATGAAACCTGTACATCACAGTAACAGTTGCCTTTGAAGATAATGAAATAAAACCAGTGAGAGGGGAAATTACTCTGGTTAATTGCATAATATTTTCCAGATATTTTCCAAACTTTACACTTAGTCATTTCTTCTAGCAGACCTGTAAAATACTATTTTGGTTTTTAGAAAGGAATAGGCCAAAATTTAACAGTATTTTGGTCACCCGTAAACACCGTAGAAGATACCAGATTCTTGTATATTCATGAAAATTGTCTTCTTTATTTCTGGGACCGTACTTTAAATATCTCCCTCATACTTTTCCAGAAATGCTCAGTAAATTGATAGGGCCCAATTTTGAAGCTCAAGCTGACTTAATTGAATATTGTAACAATCTAGAATTTTTTTATAAATTACTGGCTGACAGTAGCTTCAGAATTGGGCCAAGGAAATGAAAACTTGTCGGTATGTTTAAAATGGAAAAGTTTTGTCATTTCATAATTTTTAGGGTGTTTCTACTTAATAGGAGTATTGGACATATTCTGCTATTTAAATTTGATATTCATTTCTCAGTTTAGAATTATGTCTGCCTTACATGCATAAATAGTAATTTAAGTTTTATGAATATGAATCACCTTAATTTCTGTGCTGCTATTTGAATTCAAAGTAAAGTTAGTTTTTTTCTCTTCAATTTCAGGAGTTCAAACTATGATGCCTTAATTTATGATACCACAAAATGTTCTTAAAATGCTGCTAGATTTGAGTATAAGCTCATGCTTTTTAATCACAAAATAATATGATGCTGACTTAACATCTGCATTTGAACTGATAAGTTAATCATTGTTAAAGGTTCACTGTATAAAAGGAGAAAAAAATACCTTTGTTAGATTTCACTTTTATTTTTCACGACTTTGTATTTTTTCCATGAGAGCCAATTATGAATAGTCATGAAGAACACAGGCTTTGAAGTCTGATATAACTCGGTTTGAATGCAAGATCTGTCCCTTTACCTGGCCTTAGTTAAGTTACATAGCTTTAAACCTCAGTTTCCTCATCTGTAAAATGGGAACAATAATATAACCTATTTCACCTGAATATTTTGAGAATTAAATCTAGTACTGTAAATGCTTTACTAAGTACTTATCTCATAATAAGTACTCAATAAAAGTGGTGCTGTGGTAATTGTGATATTTTATAAATACTAGCAGATTCCAGTACTGAAAAAGTAAAATTTTGACAAAAAGGTTGTTAGCATCATAGTGACAAATAATATATTTTCACTTCCATTGGCAGATATCTATTCTTATCTTTTTTAAAGGCAACAAATTTCCCCATAGCTTTTTAAAAAATATTTAAACTGTGTTTAAAATATTATGCCCATGACCATTTAAGGAATCTTTTTGTATCTTAAACTAAGCAACAACAATATATTAAACACTCTTCATAATCTTTTCTAGCAGGTTAAAATTTTCAGACCAACCAAATCTGACTCAGTGGATTAGAACAATATCTCAGCAAATAAAAGCATTGCAGATTCTTAGGAAAGAAGAAAGTATTCCTAGTAAGTCCTGATAACCTGCTTTCATTTTTCCCTAAAGTCTGAGATTGTTGGAAAATGTTCCAGAAAGAATTGTTTAAGAATATTTAAAAAGCGAAACCTCTCATTTTAAAATGTGACTTATTCTAATTTTCTTTGTCCTAATGAACTAAATTTGACCTGACTGCATTTCTTCTAGTTCCTTGAAAACCCACAGGTTCATGTAATAAATATTCCTCACTTATTTCCCCATGTAATAAATAGTCATGTAATAAATATTCCTCACTTATTTGGGGGAATATAACTGAGTGTTGCAGAACTAGCTTTACTTCTCAGTGGCCTGACTTTATTGTTGCCGTTACCGAGTTGCTTGGCTTCCCAAGTTTCATAGACATGCACTGCACTTAAAACATGGGAAAGCAATGTGAGCTTATTGGTTTTTATAAAAACAAAATAGCATACTCTTCCTTTCCTTCCTTCCTTTGCTATCTTCTAGTGGCTGTTCTATTAGGAAAAGCACAGGTGACTGAAGAAGGTGCCTTGGTCAGTCAGAGCAATAGTATTTCTCATGCTTTAACTGCATATTATGCCCATTTTTATTAACGGGAATTTTTTCTGGGGTTGTTTTTTTTTGTTTGTGTTTTGGTTTTGGTTTTTTTTTTTTTTTGCCTCTATGAAGAATGAAATTTATGGCTGAAATTCATAGAAATATTGTGAATAATAATATGAAATGTTTGTTTCTATAGATATTGTCTCTTCAAAGAATTCAGAAAATATGGATGAATTGCGGCTCCCTGAAGGATTTAGGCCTGATTTTCATCCTAAGTGAGTATATTATTTTATTCCTTTTAAGTTTGGCCCACTTGAAATGAAAAATTAAATTAGCAGTTAGAATACAATTTGTAAGCTAGGGAGCAAAATATTATAAGACATTGATCTTGAATTCTGAGGTTTAAGCATTACGTGAAGATACATATTGTGGGTATATTGATAAAAACCTAAGGACCATGTGTCATGTTTAACTCTTGCCAGCCTCTCCTAGTCTGTATTGCTGACTCCCTTTATCTGGCTCTCCTTGACAACACCTCATCAGTGCATCTAAATCCAAACTACTCAGCTTCCCCACCAAATCCTGTGCTTTCCTTCTGACTTCCATATTTCTACTTAGGGTCCCACCAACCTCTTAGTAACACAAGGTCAAACCCAGAGTATTTTCACCCTTTTTTATCCCATCACCACTTAGTTATAAAGTATAGCATAGATTCTAGAGCTATACTCCTTGGTCAGTACCCAGCAGCACAGCTTACTAGCTGTACAACTGTGCAAATTGCTTGACCTCTCTGTACCTCAGTTTTCTCATCTGTAAAGTGAGTATACTAATACCTACCTCAAAGGTGTTATGAGGATGAAGTAATATAATACATGTAAAGCCACCTGGAAGTTGTTCCTGGCATATACTAAGTTAACTCAATAAAATAATACTGAAAAAGCTTAAATAGAAAAAAAAAAATCAGTCCTATGCCTTACACATTCCCCTTCTCTGTCATTTTTATTTCTTCTGCTATTTACTTCTATAATTCTAGTTAAAAGGTTTAGTTGACTGTCTCTTAATTTATTATTTCTAAACAGTAGCTTTCTGTTGACTGGCTGGCAATTTAGGATTTAACTCTTACTTCTACCCTATCTATAGTCACCCAGTAGAGTTCTCTCACAAATTTTGGTTGAATTAGTTAGCAATTCATATTATGTAATTGATTCCACTGATATAAGTTGTGTGTTTTAATCCTATTTCTTTTTTTGGTCCAGTTTTGTCTTTCCTGTGGTTAATAATTACCTTGTTTTTTTAATGTACTTGGTTTTCTATGTATGCTATTTTTTTGTTTTCCCTCTAAATGCTGCAGTAAGTCTTTCCGATGCCTAACAATAACTTTTCTAAGTCCTCAAACCCATCAGCTGATCTTCTATCTTAGAACCCTCCCCCGACAGATTCCGTCCTCCCACACCAACCAGGACAGAGCACAGCTATCACCCTGAGACTCCCCCTGGTCGTATTCCTCATATTCTCCTCTTTCTTAATTTACTCCTTGTTTTTGTACAGATGCATCCTTCATCAAATTCCTAAGAAAGGGTGCCTGGGTGTTAAGTTTTCATGTCTGGAAATACGTTTATTTTATCCATATGCTTGATTGATGATTTGAGTATAGAATTATAGGTTAGAAGTAACTTTTCATCAGTATTTTGAAGGCATTGTTTTACAAACTTTTAACATCTGTTGAGAAATTCACACCATTCTGATTCTTGTTTCTTTGTACTTTTATTACTTCTGGAAATGGTTGGGATCATCTTTTAAGTCCCTAGTGCCCTGCAGTTTCTCTGTGGTATTCTTTGGCATGTGACTCTTTCCTTTATTTTCAGTATGCTCTTTTAATTTGAAGATTCATGTCCTATACTCTGAAGATTTTTTATGTTATTTCTTTGTCAATTTTCTCCTCTTGATTTTTCTCTTCTTTGAGGCAGTCCTACTGTTAACTTCCTCTTGGCCCTGTTGGACTGACTGACCTCTAATTTTCTTGTAACTTTTCTGCTTTCTGCACTCTTTGCTTTCCCTACATTCTTTTTCTGCTTGTTTTTTTTTTTTTTTTTTTTTTCTCCTCTATGTCTAATTTTTCATTAAATATTTTTTTCCTTGTGACTATCAGGAAGTCTCTAAGAAGTCATTGAACAGATGGAAGCTGGTTGACCTGAGCTCACAGTGAGGTCATCAGAACCCCACCCCACTCCCAACACCCCACCCAAGTGTCAGTGTGTAAAGCGGCTTTCTTCTGAGGATCCTCACTAGAGAAACTAAAATCCATTGCAATGGGCGTACATTGCCAATATCCCTCAAGGTGGGGAAAAAAGTCAAGAGTCTCATGGTTCACTATGTAGACTTTCACCTAATACCTTATTTTTAGCCCTGTGCCTCACCCCTGGCAATCCAAGTAGAGCATAACTCCTCTCAGGCAGGGACAGTTTTCATATCCTTAATTCTTTCTTTGCATACAGTTGTCTTTAGGTAGTTTAAGTGGTTCAAGTCCAAATAGCCGTTAAGAAACAACCATTTGATTGATGTGAGCACCTTGTTTTGAGCTAATCCTATACATTTTCACTTCAGGAACCCTTATTCTGATAGCATAAAAGAAATGCTAACAACGTTTGGAACTGCTACTTACAAGGTGGGACTAAAGGTTCATCCCAATGAAGAAGATCCCCGCGTGCCCATAATGTGTTGGGGTAGTTGTGCGTACACCATCCAAAGCATAGGTAAGAGGTTTAAAGTTGTATCTCTAAGTCACAAGCATACATTGACCGGAATTATGTGTAGAAGCCCGTATTTAAATGAGAATTTAAAGTGGGCAACAATATGAAGAAATAGCGTAAGACTTTAAAATGGGAAATATAATATACCAACAGAATATTAGATTGACCCTTTATAGCTTAACTATAGCAACAGAGAATTCATGTTAGTGGTGGTTATAGCTTCTTGTAAGTTGAATGTATTTTTCATTTTTACTTTTCATCCAGAGTTAATTCTTGTGAAATGACTTAAAGATTTCAAAATCTGCCAATATTGTGCTTTCTGCAGAAATAATTTTTTTAACTTTTTGTTGAAATTGTAATAAAATATGCGTAACATTTATTATTTTAACCATTCTTAATCTGCAGAAAGAATCTTAAGTGATGAAGATAAACCGTTGTTTGGTCCTTTGCCTTGCAGACTGGTAAGTTATCAGTTTACTCAATTCAAAGAATGGTGGAATGGAAATTCAGTGTTTCTGCTTTTTTTGAATCTCAGAAACTTTAATTGATTATTTAAGCATAGCTTCACTGTGTTCATAGGAAAACCCATTTTCTGTAATGATATCAAAGAATGTTTGTAGTCGATAAGTTCTCATTATTTTCCTCTTAAATACACCAGCTCTTTTCATCCAGAGCTCTTGGTTAAAGACATAAAAAGATGGGGGAAAAACTAGAAACAAAGAACTTATTCTTAAATTTTTAAACTATAATTAGAAATATAAAGCAATACACCCTCTACCACGTTTGACTACCTTATTAGCAACATTTAAATAAGCACAAATTAATGTCAAAACAGAGTACATTTAATATCTAGAAAAATGAGAAAGGAATAGGCAGTCAAAGCTCGCGAATTTTAACCGTGTAGCTGGTGTCAGATAGTGTCATACTTACCTGCCGTCCAAGCTTATAATCATAAAATTAAAGAGTAAAATCATGTAATTTTATTCATGTAGAATCACCTGGGGAACTTTTAAAAATGCCTAGATCCTACCACAGGTCATTAATTCAGAATCTCTGGAGATGGGCCCCAGGCTGTAGTGCTTTTTGAAAGCTTTCCAAGAGCCAGGGTTGAAAACCACTGGTGTAAGCGCCTAACCAAGAAACAAAAACCAATTATATGCATATTTCGGAGATATTGCAAGTTTGGTTCTAGACTATTGCAATAAAGCAGGTCACTCAAATTTTTTGGTTTATCAATGCACATGAAGGTTATGTTTACACTAACCGTATTGTAGTCTATTAAGTGTGCAGTAGCATTATGTCTAAAAAAATGTGCATACTTTAATTAAAAAATTAAAAATTGCTAAAAAAATAAAAACTGCTAACCATCATCTGAGCCTTCAGCGAGTTGTAATATTTTTGCTGGCAGAGACTTGACTTGATGTTGATGACTGCTAACTGATCAGGGTGGTGGTTGCAGAAGGTTGGGTAGTTGTAGCAATTTCTTAAAATAATGAAGTTTGCTGCATCAATTAATTCTATTACTTGAACACATATAGGCCATCGTAGAATTATTAATTGGCCTAATTTCGATATTGTTGTGTCTTGGAATATGGAGGCCCAGAAAGAGGAAGAGAAATGGGGAATGGCTGGTCAGTGGAGCAGTCAAAACTTACACAACAGTTCTTTGTATTTTATGGGTGTGATTTGTAGCACCCCAAAACAATACAATAGTGACATCAAAGATCAGTGATCATAGATCACCATAACAAATATAATAACAACGAAAAAGTTTGGAATATCGTGAGAATTACCAAAATGTGACAGAGACATGAAGTGAGCAAATGCTGTTGGAAAAATGGTGCCAATAAACTTGTTCAACATGGCATTGCCACCAACTTTCAATTTGTAAAAAACATGATAACTGAGAAGTACAATAAGATGAAGCACAGTAAAATGTATGCCTGACCTAAAACCTTAAAACTCTTCAAAGAAAACATAGACAGTAAACTCTGACATTGCTTTTAGCAATATTGTTTTGGATATGTCTTCTTGGACAAGGGCAACAAAAGAAATGAATAAATTAGGACTACATCAAGCTAGAGGTTTTTTACAGGGAAAGAAATCATCAACCAAACAAAAAAACAACCTACTAAATAGGAGAAGATATTCGCAAATGATATATGTAAAGGGTTAATATCCAAAATATATAAGGAACTCATACTACTTAACACCCCCCCAAAAAAATCCAATTAAAAAATGAGCAAAGGTCCTGAATATACATTTCTCCAAAAAGGACATACAGATGTCCAACAGACATATGAAAAGATCCTCAACATTGTTAATCATCAAGGAAATGCAAATTAAAACCACAATGAGCTATCACGTCACACCTGTTCAGAATGGCCATCATCGATAAATCAACATTCTTATGAGAATGTAGAGAAAAGGAAACCCTCATACGCTGTCGGTAGGATTGCAAATTAGAGCAGCCACTATGGAAAACAGTATGGAGAGTCCTCAAAAAATTAAAAATAGAGCTGTCATATGGTCCAGCAATTCCATTTCTCAGTATTCGAAGAAAGTGAAAACACTAATTCAAAAGATACATGTACCTCTATGTTCATTGCCACATTACTAGTAATAGGCAAGATATGGAAGCAACTTAGATGTCCATCATTAGATGAATGGATGAGGAAGATGTGGTGTATATATACAATTGAATATCATTCAGCAGTAAAAAAAGAATGAAATCTTGCCATTTGTGACAACATGAATGGACCTAGATTGTATTTTGTTAAGTGAATAAGCAAATGATTTCATTTATACATAGAATCTTAAAAAAAAAAATGAATAAACAAAACAAAATAGAAACAGACTCACAGATACAGAGAACAACCTAATGGTTGCCTGATGGGGGGATGGGCACTTTTTTTAATGCCATTTTAAAAAAATTTCAATAACATTTAGCCTTTAGCAGGGGTTTATTTGAGCATGGAAGAGATGCCACTTTATATGGGAAGGCTCTTTGGACCTCCAAGACTGGGTTAGTCTCTATAAAAATATTTTTTTAAAAAGTATGCCTATAGAGAAAATACAATTCAATGTGATTATTTAACAGCTAGTTAGTTTACTGACTTTTGTTTTCGTTGCAAAACACCTGGAGTCTCAGGACCCTTTTTATGTGAGAAATATAGATCATGTATCAGAGATTCTTGGCTAGGGGTTGTGCATTAGAATCCTCTTTGGAACTTCTATAATATATAGATACCTGGACCACTTTGGACTTACAAAATTGGAACTTCTAGAAATAGATCCTAGTATTAAAACTGGCTTGAATTATATCTTTATGATGAGTCAGCAGAATGGTAGTTCCCATTAGTCTTGACTGATATAGGATAGGATAGGTAGGATATGGCCATCTATGTTGACTGATATTTTTGCTACAGAAAATAAGAGTTGATAAGTATGTTAATTATTGTAAAGGCAATCACAAATATATAAAATAGAGCTAATTTTGTTTAGTCATTAAGGCAGTTCTTACACATTTTCTTGATTCTATATGCTTCACTTCGCACACAATTGACTCTTCTGCATCTATTTTTTTCTGTTGATATGGTTCTGTATAATCCGTTTTCATTGATAAACTTTCTTGTATTAAACCAACCTTGCATTCCTGAAATCCAACTTCATTGTGCAGATTATCCTTTTTATATATCATTATATATGATTTGCTAATATTTTACCTAAGATTTTTGTATATGTTCATAAGATAAGTTGGCCTTTTACTTTCTTTTCTGTAATGTTCTTTTCTGGTGTCGGTATCAAAATTTTGCAGGTCTTTTAAAATGTAGCTTATTTTTTTTTATTTAATTTTTAAAGTATATAGTCATTAGGAGTGAACTTCTATTTTCCTGATCCCCACGCTTCAAACTTATGTATGTATATATCCACTCACCTTTCTCTCCTATATTAGAGGATAAGGGACCTGGGATGAAGTGGCTTATCCTTCCACCTATGCTATCTAAAATGCATCCTCTCTCCATCAGTTATCCTTTCTTTTACCTCCTCCTTTCCTGGCACTTGCCCTGTAGACAAGCGTGCCCCATTATCCTCCTCTTACTATTGACCTCCGTGTTATCTTCCATTCATCTATGACCTTAGCTTTTTCATTTCTTTTTATGACCAAGCCATTTTAAAGCATATTTCATTTTATGTATTTCACCATGCAATGAAAAATGTTTAAATGCATATAAAGAAATAGTAGCTGCAGTTTTAAATTTTATTTCATATTGAGAGGAGGAAGAGAAATTTTATACACAGCAAAACTTCCTTAAACAATAGTGTATACCCTGGCTCCAATTTCCTGCTAACCCTTCACTTTTCAAATCCCTACAATTTGGCATCCACCCCTGACATTCTTTCACTCTTCTTTATTTGACAGTTGTTTACTTAATTTTGTTAACTACTTCATTCTGAAACTCATTTTCTGTCTTATTTCTGTGACATTCCAAGTTTTCTCTCTACCTCTCTGGCAGTTCCTCAGTCTGCACCCCCTCCTCCATCCTATAAATGTTTTAAACACCCAGAGTTCAGCCCATGACCTTCAGTCATCTGATACTCTTCCTGGTAGCCCCATTTATGCCTCTTGATTTCAGTTATATCCAAATGATTCCCAACTGTGTATCTCCAAACCGGATTTATTATCTCATTGCCTGCTTTATTTTTTTCACCTGGATCTCCTAAAGGCTCCTCAAATTGAACAATCTAAATAATTTTTCTTCCTATATTGCCTGTTGTCTTAGCTAATATGATCACTGTCCATCCAGGTAACCAAGCTAGAAACTCAGAAGTCCAATTGGTTGCATCATGGTCTAGATGTTCGGATCCAGTTGGTCAGCAGAGTTTGTTGAATTCCCATCTGCATATTTTTCCTGTTCCTTCCATTCGTACTTCTACTTGTTTGCTTCAACCCCATATAATTTCTTGCCTAGCAGTGTGTACCCTGAATCTCATTCTTTTCTAATGCATTATTAGAGGGGTTCCTCTAGAAGTCACCCTGATCGTATCTTTTAAACTTTTTAGCCTGTTTCTCCATTATCACCTGCCAATCTCCACATCTATGGTTCAGGCTTGCAGAATCATTCCTAATCTCCAATGCTAGTTCCCAGCCCTTTGTCATTGCCAGAGTACCCGAAGGGTAGACTCCTTTTTAAGATTCTCTTCAAGCTTTGCCTTACCTGAGAAACCTCAGATCATGTCCTGTGAGTGAGATATCCCTCATCTGTGTGGTACTGCCTCCTTCAGTTGCTTCCTCCTCCTCCTACCCACTTCCCTTTCCCGCCCCCAGGGGTTGTGAGCTCCTTGAGAGCAGGAGTTGCGGGGTGAGGGGTAAATTTTTATTTTAACATCTTTAAAACCAAGATGTTTTGGTTTTGTGTAGAAGGTCCTCAAAATTTGTTGAACCAAAGAACATTACAAAAAAAATTGGAAAATAGAACATTAAGCAGGAAAGGAAAACTCAACTTATTACTCATCTGTCTTTTTTCATTAGCATATTTCTACTTGATTTTAATTTGTATTTATATGTAGTTAGAGTATCTCTTTAAAATAAATATTAAAAAATGTTTCATTAGGAAATAAACATACAACCCCAGGAAGCTCAGAGAGTTCCAAAAAAGATGAACTCAAAGAGGCCCACACCAAGACACATCATAATCAAATTGCCAAAGGTTAAATACAAAGAGAGAATCTTAAAAGCAGCAAGAGAAAAGCAGCTAGTTACTTACAAGGGAGCTCCCATAAGACTGGCAGCTGATTTCTCTAAAGAAACTTTGCAGGACAGAAGGGCTTGGCACAAAATATTCAAAGTGATGAAAACCTAGGATCTGCAACCAAGAATACTTTATCCAGCAAAACTATCATTTAGAGTTGAAGGACAGATAAAGAGCTTCCCAAATAAAAAAAAAAATAAAAAAAAATAAAAGCTAAATGAATTCATCTACACCAAGCCAGTACTACAGGAAATGTTGGAGAGACTTCTTTAGGAAGAAAAAAAGTATCAAAAACATGAGTAAAGACTGATAAAACTACATATCTATCAACAAGTACCTCAAATGGAAAAGAATTAAGTGCCCCAACTAAAAGATAGAGTGACTGAATGGATAAGAAAACAAGACCCCTACATATGCTGCCTACAAGAGACTCGCTTCAGATTAAGAGACACACACAAACTAAAAGGAAGAGGATGGAAAAAGATATTGCCTTGATGGACCTAGAGGATATTGTGCTGAATGAAGTCAGAGAAAGACATATACCACATGATTTCACAACAACAACAAAAATGGAGGCAAACTCATAGAGAATTTTTGAGGGCTACTAGATGGGAAGGGGGTTGGGGGGAGATGGTGAAAAAAGGCAAAGGGATTAAGAACTACAAATGGATAGTTACAAAATAATCATGGAGGTATAAAGTATAGCATAAGGAAGATAGCCAGCAATGTTGTAATAAATATGTAAGGGGAAAGAAGGGTGGGTACTAGATTTAGTGGGATGACCACTTTATGAGTTACATAGAGTCTAATTACTGTGCTATACAACTGAAACTAATGTATTATTGTATGCTGACTATAATTGAAAAAACTCATTGAATTGTACAATGTAGATACAAACAACTAATTATTATATTTCAGTGAAGCTGAAAAAAAATACTTCATTACATTCTTGGGAGTCTGTTGTTTGCTGTCTGGATACATGCGTACTCCTTTTCTTTTCCGTGGAGAACCAGCAACATGGTGGCAAGGAGATAGCTTCATTTTATTCGGCAATTAGATATTTCTCATTCCATTCATTGCATGTTAGAGACATGTCATTAAAGATGTCATTGATTCAGTTCCATACCATCTAGAAAGATTTCGATGTGCATCTGGCTTTGCTTCAACTAGCTATGCTTTAAACTAGCATTCCTAAAAGAAGAAAAGTACTTCATATGCATTGGCTTCGTTAATTGTGTCAATCTCTTTTTTTTAGGATGACTGTCTTAGGTCACTAACAAGGTTCGCTGCAGCACACTGGACAGTGGCATTACTCTCAGTGGTGCAGGAACATTTTTGTAGACTTTTTGCATGTGAGTGTTAATACATGTACCATATATGTTATGGTAATTTCTCATCTTCTGTAATTTTGTTTTTAGTGATATAACGTCTCTTCATTATGAGAGAAATATTTTGGTAATACTGTTTTGTCTTATGTACAAGTTCTAGCTTATAAATACATATATATCTTGCATTTTTAATAAATTACTTACATTGGCATATGAAATGTGCTAATGTATTTTTTTTATTTAGCATTGGTGCCTGATGACAATCATGAAGACCTTCCATGCATATTAGATATCGACATGTTTCATTTATTGGTGGGTATCTCGTCATTTGTTTTTGAAATTTTCTTTATTGTATTATAGAACTCTAATATCCTAGACTTGGTGAATGATGTAGAGGCAGACAGGGAAGAGTATCACCTATTACTCTTACCATGTCTCAGTACATTTCTTTTCTGGGGATCCTCAAAAAGAAAATGTTAAGGAATCTAATTGAGAGTCTTGACCTGGGTGTCTAATCCTCTCTTATTTTGCTTTGGGGCTAAAGTCAGTAATTTAACCTCTCTATACTTTTTACCTATAAAAAATAACACTAGTAATGTAAGGGCTACTACTGACCCCTACAGTGCTTTGGGGCACATACAGCCCCTTTGTGTGATTTAGAGAAAGGTATGTCTTCTGTGCAGTCTGGTGCCAGGACACACCACTGGCCAAGCAGTAGGTGGCTGAACTTCAGCCCCACCTCAAAGAGTTCCCTTACTCGGGACACTGAGTGCAGCGCCACGCACAGCAACCCCAGGTGCTATCCCCTTAATCTCTTTGGACATCACATTCTGTAACTTTAAGTTAGTACCTACCTCGTATGATTGTTTCAGAACTCAGTGGGATGATCGATGTAAAGAGTTTAGAGCAGTATGTCCCTAGTAAGTTATCCACTGTCACTGTTCCCACCACTCCTGTGAAAACCAACATCGTACAGGCAACAGGCTGACAAGAGAGCTGGTATTTATCATGTGCCCGACTCCTTCCACACACATTCTTGTTTAGTCTTTTCATTCTTACTACTGTGGTATTATAAACACATATATATTATCTCTAGTTTACCAACAGAGAGACAGACTCAAGGTGTTGACTTGTCTAAAAAGCCCATAAGAGAAGCTAGGGTTCCTATCTAGATTTTCGTGGGTCCAAAATCCATGCATTTTCCACTGCTCACTCCCTAGAAAGATTTCAGCTGTTACTAACAGTAGACCACATATAAGGGAATTGCTGGGTAAATGAAGTGATAGCACCCATCTAGATTTCATTTAGCCAACCCTAGTGGACTTGCTAACATGTATACCCTTTAAGAACAAAGATTCCTTAAGGGAAGGGGCTGAGCTCCGAGGGGGGTCATATCAAGAAAACAGAAATGTGTTTAGGTGTGAGAGGAAAGGTGATCTGTATGATAACTCTGGATTTGGTATCTAGGTGGGCTTGGTGCTCGCTTTCCCCGCGTTGCAGTGTCAGGATTTTTCAGGAATCAGCCTTGAAACTGGAGACCTTCACATTTTCCATCTGGTTACTATGGCACACATTGTACAGATCTTACTTACCTCGTGTACAGGTAACTCCTTTCTGTCAGCTTCTTGAAGAACTGCTTGAGTTTTCTCAGTTTAAAAACTATTAAAGGAAAAGGTGCTTGGATAAGAATGTAAATTATTTTTTCTGTTTATCCTCATATGACAAATTTTGAAACACATTCTATTAAAATCCCTTAGCAATGTGAGTGTTTTTACTTATTTTTATTTCATAAGTTTAGTAATATTTGAGTACCATAGACCATATATATAGCTGATTCTGCTCACAGCGTGCTGCCTGGCACCCTGAGTCACCACACTGGACTTCCTCTCCCAAAGCCTGCAGCTCCTTGTTCTGACAGTAGTATACTCATACCTTGGAGGTTAAAGTGCCGTGTGTTTTGTGGGGGTCCTTTCATACTATATGCAAGCGTATAAGTATATTTGAGTGCTTAAATGATGTCATCAGTCCATTTAATTGGCAAATTCAAAGTATGAATATTTCCTCTTTCAGAAGAGAATGGCATGGATCAAGAAACTCCTGCTGGTGAAGAAGAATTAGCAGTCCTTGCTTTGTATAAAACACTTCGCCAGTACACAGGAAGGTGGGATCCTAATCTTTACATGATAGGCAGTTCCCCAGTATTAGTAGGTAATAGCATGAAAAAAGAATTCATTTGTTAAATAAGGGAAATTGCTGTCTGTTGACATGTTTTAAAAAGAAGGGAGTATATCTGTACTAACGTGATTAGAAATCTCAGACATGGCAGATATCTAAGAGGAGTAATATGCAGAGATTGCCACATTTATTTGGTCATGGAGCCCTTCTTTTGCTCAGAGGAGAGTGGAGACATGGATCTTACTTTGAAAAGTGCTGCTCTAAAACATGTTATCTCACTGGCAATTTAAATATGCAAATTAAATTGACATAATACATTTTTCAGGCAATTACCAGGACTGGCAGGAATGCAGTGAAATTGTTAGAACTTGATATAGTGTTGGAGTCGTTTTGATTTGGTACAAGTTTCATTTAGCTTTGTCATGATATAAGTCAATAACTATAATGTTTGTTTTTTAACAAAGTTACTCCATTTCTGAGAATCCACACTAACAAAATAATCCAACTTAGAAAAACCTATAGACATAAAAGATGTACACTCTGATATTATTTATATTAGCAAAGAATTTAAAGCACTCTAAATTACAGGGGAATAATTTGGTATTGGTTATGATTGATGTGTTCCAGAATATTACAGTTTCAATAAAAATTATGGTTTATGATGTTCTGAAAAACATGTAAATTTTAAATTCTATCTGTTACAGTTATGACTGTGTAAGATTAGTATGGAAATAGTTTGCCAGAATAATACCTGATAAAAGATTTCTAGAGTAGTGGACGGTTATTTTTTATTTTCCAAATTTTCTTTCTCAATAGTGCTTTTATAAATTTTAATAACAGTATTAGAGGCTACATCACCATTTATACCTGACTTCCTATAATAGTCAGGGCTACCCACTCCTCTCAGGCCTGTATACCATCAATTCCAAATAGCAGTTGTCTCTGTTTTCACTGTGTGCTATACCTAGAATGACCTTCTCTTACTAGATTTCCCTATTATCATTATTGTCTTTTTAGTGCCTTGAAAGACATACCCTCTGGCTGGCATCTGTGGAGGAATGTCAGAGCTGGAATCATGCCTTTCCTAAAGTGTTCTGCTTTGTTTTTTCATTACTTAAATGGAGTTCCTTCTCCACCTGAAATTCAAGGTAATTTTTAATTTCTTTCAGAAGGAAGGAAGTGTGTGTATTCTATTACTCCAACAACGTACAAGTGATGTGCAAAAAATGAAAACTGATGACTGACTTTCGTGATATATACAGTTACTATAGAAGAAAAATTTGCATTTATATGTCTGATACTATTGAATCTCAGAAATGTGGCTTTTGTACATTTACATGTACAAAAATGTACTGTTTTGTTTTCATATGTTAAAATGTTTGATTATTATTCATAAAGTGGGTTCCTCAGATTTTAAAAAGTGAAAACGGACCATTTCAAGTGTATTTTAACTTGTAGTATTAAAGTTCAGAAAATCCATGATTGCACATAAATCTTAATGTAGGAATTAATTTACTGTTTCACAGTTGTTTTCTGTATTCGGTTTTGATCCATTTCATAAAAGATAGACTTAAAAGTTTACTGTATCACTGTATCTCATAGTGCCTGGCACAGAGCCTGGGGTGCCTGCATGTAACGCTGCTTTCTAAAAGTTTGTTGAGTGGCATCTCCATTTAGCTAGTTCCCCAGACATCATATAGAATATTTTAGATTGCCTCATCATTTGCGGGGATGATTAGAGTTTGTTTGAATCCACCTCCTATGATGAAAAATTATCTTATAATACTGTACTGCTTTAAACTTTTCCACAGCACCATATGTTATTTTTGTCATTTAATGTTCTCAACTAACTCCATGAAGATCATGCAGGTATACTTTTTGCAAAGGATAAAACTGAGACACCAAGAAATTGTAACCAGTTAAGTGTAGGAATCACCTGACTCTACTCTCAGTTGTGTCATTTTATGGATCCCTTCCATGTGCATTTTATTAACTCCTACAAGTTATGTACCTAGAAAATTTGAACTCTTTCCTCATAGCTCTGCTGTTGCTTACTCTTGTATAGGATCTACTCTTAGTCGTCATGTGCATTACTCTTTTCTTCTCCATTCGCAGTTTCTGGAACAAGCCATTTTGAACATTTATGTAACTATCTTTCCCTGCCAAACAACCTCATTTCTCTTTTTCAAGAAAATGATGAGATAATGAAATTACTGATTGAAAGGTAATGATTGTACATTATTCTTCATTGAATAGTTATATGTAAACAACTTCAGTTTATCGCATATATTGCAAAATTCTCAGGCAGTGAGCCTGGCAAAATTTAATCCATGTAATTTAAATTATGATGATTAGGCCTTCTTATTTAAGGATTTACCTTTGTGGTAAGATTTTTGCCCAGCTAGTGAATAGTATAAGCATATTTGCTTGGAAGGAGAGAGGTGGTAGAAATGTTTTTTCCTCTGATCAACTTACTTGTTAAGCAGGGGTCCCCAACCGTTGCTTAACAAGTAAGGAACTGGGCTGCACAGCAGGAGGTGAACAGTGGGCAGTTCAGCAAAGCTTCATCTGTATTTGTGGCTGCTCCTCAGCACTGACATCACCGCCTCAGCTCCACCTCAGATCATCAGGCGTTAGATTCTCATAGAAGCACCGGTCCCTGGTGCCAGCAAGGTTGGGGACAGCTGTGGTTAAGGACTCTGTTCCATAGACTTTGGAAATTGAAAGAAATCTTAAGGGTTACCTAGTCCAGTACCCTTCCTTTAAAATTTAGCTATTTTATGCACAGAATCTGGGGAGAAAATATTTGCAAATCATATATCTGCTAAGGGATTAATATCTAGTAGGTATTGTGTGTGTGTGTGTGTGTGTGTGTGTGTGTGTGTGTGTGTATGGTATAGTGTGTGCGGGAAGTCGTACAAGACACGCACATGTGTGTCTCTAGAATTCCTACATCTCAACAGAAAGGCAAACAATCCATTTAAAAATGAGCAAAGGAATTCTCCAAAGAAGATATATAAATGACCAATAAGCACATGAAAACATGCTCAGTGTCACTAGTCATTAGGAAAATGCAAGTCAAAACCACAATGAGATACTACTTCACACTCATTAGGATAGCTGTAATCAAAAAGGCAGACAGAAATAATTTGTGTTGGTGAGGCTATTGAGAAATTGGAATTTATGTACATTGCTGATAGGAACAGAAAATGGTATAGCTGCTCTAGAAGAGTATGGCAGTTCCTCAGAAAGTTAAATATAGAATTATCGTATGATCCAGTAATCCTACTTCTAGGTATGTATTAAAAAAGAATTTAAAGCAGTGACTCAAATAGATACTTGTACACCCATTTTCATGGTAGCATTATTCACAGTAGCCAAAAGTTGGAAGCAACCCAAATATCCATCAGTAGATGAATGGATAGACAAAATGTGGTATACACATATAGTGGGATATTTTTAAAAACGAAGGAAATTCTGACATATACCATAACATGGATGAACCTCAAAGACATGCTAAGTGAAATAAGCCAGTCACAAAAGAACAAATATTGCATGTTTTCACTTTTATTAGGTACCTGTGGTAGTCAAATTCATAGAGACAGAAAATGGAATGGCGATTGCCAGGGACTGGTGGAGGGAGGAACGGATTAGTGTTTAACAAGTGTATGGTTTGTAAAGTTGGAAAAGTTCTAGAGGTGGATGGTGGTGACAGTTGCCCAACAATATGAATATACTTAATAGCACAGAACTATATGCACTTTAAAATGGTAAATTTTATGTCATGTATATTTCACTACAATAAAAAAAATTGTTTAATATAAGTGTTCTAGTTCCAGATAATAAGAGATTGTCTTTAATTCAGACTGATTTTTCTGGAGTGTCCAAATTGGGGTAATAGTATAAATAGCCACAAGTTTTAATATAGTAAGCATTCTTGCTTTTAAAAAATCACAGGTCATATTCTTTTAATTTTAAAAGTTGCAAACAAACTATGGTATTCCTCCAAGCTTCTTTTGATGAGGTTAATAGATTAAGCAAAAAAGTTTTTTTTCTTTACTGGATTTAGAGAGGAAAAAAGTCTAGTTCTAGCCTTTCAAAACTAAAAAGTGGTTTTTTTCCTCCTCCCTCCCCCCACCCCCCATTTACATTAAAGTTGGTGTCAGAACACTGAAGTTAAAAGATATCTAGAAGGTAAAAGAGATGCTATAAGGTAAGTCAAAGATCGTCAAAGACTTGGGGTGGGTGGAAGTCGCAGAAGAAGGGAGAGAGGAAGGAAGCAGGGTATTAAGTGCTGGATTCCTTCAACACTGACCTCCCAGGCCTTTAGTGATTCCAAGAGGTAGGCCATCCTGCCTTCGTTTTTTTTTTTCTTAGTCTAGTGGTAGTGACAGTTTGTAAAAGAATCAGAATTAAGAATGTAATATAGTGCATTATTTTTAGCAGAGGAAGCAAATGACAAAATGATTATATTTTGAAATGCTTTAAGAAAATGTGGGTCCTATTTTAGATTTTTCTTAGCTCTGTTCTTTTTCTATCATTACAGAAAACTTCTAACTATCCAAAAGTTTAACGAATAGCTTAATAAGGCTCCACTACCTGTCACTCAGCTTCAGCAGTTATCAAATCATGATGAGTCATTTTTATTTTTTCTTCATTTCTTTTGACAACTGTGTTCTGATGCTGTAGTAAAGTATGCACTACCAGGTGATTACACAAGTTTCACCTGTTAATATCTCTTTAGTTCTGCCAAGCACATTATCATAAAAAATCAGAGGACTAGAGGAGATTATCTGTTCTGTTTCTTTGATTTTATACACAACCTGTCCCAAATCCAGAGATGATTTAATACCCCAATTTTATTAGGTCAAACCATCTGAAATTTCAGCTTTTGTAAGTCAAAAATGACCAATTGTATCACCAATTGTATATGGTTTTTGTAAGTCAAAAATGACCAATTGTATCACCAATTGTATATGGTTCGGCCTGCAGTCAGAAAACTCATTATGTGGAACAGTAGTTCTCAGCCTAAAGTGTATATCAGAACAAGTGTGTATTTGGAAACTTAAAAAGTACTCAGGGCCCTTACCTACCAAGTCTCATTTCTCTAAAGTTGGGTTCCTAGTATGTATATCCCCCCCCAAAATTTTCCCCAAGTGGTGCTGGTATAAAAACCGCTGTCGAAAGCTCCCTCCTGGTTTCAGTCCACTCCCGCCTCTGCCGTAGGTAAAGCCGGCAAAGGCCAAACCACTTGGCCTGTGCGGGGCAGGTGTGCACACTGAGAGTGAGGCCTCGAATACCAGTTGAATTTGGATCTAAATTTTATCTGAATTAATTGTCACAGAATCAGCATAGCCTGGTGTTCTGCTTTCTCCCCTCTTCCAAGTCATGTCTGCCTTAAGATCACCCATAATAAGCACATCTTTTCTCTCTTCTCTATCTTAAGTCCTGTGGTCGGGCTCTCCATTACTAGGTGGTTTTGGTAGGAGCCTGGGCGTGAACATCCTCTTCTCCGCCTCCCCTGCTTCCCAAAGCTACCACATTTTCACTTAAATGGAGCAGATTGGATAAGTACTGTGTACTATCCTGTTCATTTATTCTGAGCTTTTCAGTTAAAAATGTGAACCCTAAGGTTATTTAAGTGTGAGTTTTTAATTTATTACTGTGGCTTTTACCACTCTGGTAGCAACCAGTCATTCAGACTCAGTCTACCTCACATTTTGACTGAGTTACCCTGTCACTGTTGTAACATGCCCTCATATTAACTGGGTTTTTGTGTGTTTTTTTAAGCTATCCAAGAGAATCTAACAAATTAATAGACCTTCCAGAGGATTACAGCAGCCTCATTAATCAAGCATCTAATTTCTCGTAAGTTGTGATATTAGAGTGTTGAGCATTTCCTACCTCTGAAAACACTCACTTCTCTACATAGAATTTAAGGGATTTTGTTTGTTATTATTCTGTTTGTTTGGGTAGGAAAATCATAACATCCGTAATACTCGAACTACCTAACTTATGAAAAGGTTTCATTCCACTATATTTCAGAATAAGATATAGAAAAGGGGGTGTTAGGGGGACTAAGTTTGATTCATTAAAGGTTACATAAATAACAATTTGCACTATAAAGTAATAAGAGCCCTTAGTAATTTTTAATACATTATGAAATATTTAACATGCAAACAGCATAAAAAATAATCAGTAGTGTAAAATACTTAAACATTACACAGACAGTAGAAGATGCCCATGGATCTCTTCTTTGGGGCACCCTCTTCCTTCCCCAGCAGAGAGCCAGCGTTCTAAGGGAGGAGGAGCATTTAGACATTAACTGCAAATGTTTATGCTCCTAAGCATTATTAGTATTATTTTGCATGTTTCCAGCTTTGAAATGGCATTGTACTGTACATATTCTTTGTCTTTTTTCATTCGAAACTGTTTGTAAGATTTACTTATATATTTGACATATGTAACTTAATTAATTCATCAGTTTTCACTGTTGTACAATATTTTGTTACGTGATAATAGAATTTACATTTCTTCCTCCTACTGATGATTTTGTCTTTTCTCCAGTTGTTTGTGTATATGTGCGAGATGTTCCCTATTCTAGATATAATTTTGACTAGACCATAGGATGTGTGTATCTTCAACTCTACTTGATGTTGTATAATTTTTTCCAGGGAGATTTAACCACTGTCAGCTCTTCAGCCACTCTTTTTTCGAACAATGACTTGTGTTTTTTTGTTCCACGGAGGTGTCCCAAATCAGGTGGTGACAAGAGCAGAGCCCCAACTCTGTGCCTTGTGTGTGGAACTCTGCTGTGCTCCCAGAGCTACTGCTGTCAGACCGAACTGGAAGGGGAGGATGTAGGAGCTTGCACAGCTCACACCTACTCCTGTGGTTCTGGGGTGGGCATCTTCCTGAGGTAAGGCCTTGGAGAGGGCTTTGTAGCTTTGTATCTGCCACAGTAAATGCCTTTTGAGGGATGGCACAAAAAACTGCTTCACTGCTGAGAATTCTGAGACTGCTGTTCCTCGTCTCCTCACATCTCATATCTGCCCTGGGCTTTCCATTATCATTGTTACCACCCCTATGACAATTCTGTTCTACTTTCCTCATGCCTCATTCTAATGTGAAACTTCCAATTGACTTTGATTTTCACCTACATCAAGTCAGAATTAGTCCTTTTGTTGTGTCTTCATGGTTTTGGATTCATACATATCACAGGCTGTTGTATATAGTTGTGTATATTCAACAGTGTACAACAAATATTAGTGACTGCTATTTACTGGGCATTGAGAATGCAGTAGTCAACAAAGCAGACCTAAATCTCTGCCTTCCTGGAGCTCATTTTCTAGGGAGAGGAAATAAAAAGACTGATAAGAGTTTAGAAAGTGATAAAGTGATACATGCAAAGGAAGGGAGTATGAAATGGCAGGTGGGGAACTGGATTTTAAATAGGAAACCAGGGAATGTTCCCTTAGAAAGTGACTTTTAAAGAAAGACATAAAGAAGTGGGGTGAGCATTCTAGGTAGGGAGCAGCAAATACAAAATTGCTGGGGAATATGTCTGTCGTGTTCAAGGAACAGCAAGAAAGCTGGTGTCGCTGGAGTAGTGTGTGCAAGGGGAAGAATCGTGGCACCTGGTATGTCCTGGTGACATCTCTAAGTGAGATGGAAGCCATCTCAGGGTTTGGAAAGAAGAGATGACATGAGTTTGAGCTCTGGGGCACAGATTATCTCAGACATTGGGTAGCCCCCAGTGCTTGACAAGTTCTTGTATATGATAGGTTTTCAATAAATGTTGAATTGAGCTGAATTATTAGATCCAAAAAAAAGTCAGGCAAATCTCTCAGAGGGCTCAGGAGACACATCTTTAAATAGCCTTTAGGAGAAATGTGAAAGTAGCTTTTCCCCTTGCCTGGCATATTTCATAATTCTTTTGGTCACGTACAGTATTGCCTTGTGTTTCATGCCACCTATTTCATAATGTTTGTGTACCATTTTTAATGAATAATTTCCTCATAATACTAGAAAATGTCAGTGACTTTTTATGTTCAAAAATTAACTTTCTCACACTTAATTTTTAAATACTGGTGTTACATGAGCTATCAATTCCTAATCTACAGTGTTCCTCTCCCTCACTGTATTGATTTACAATATAGTCATTATTGATTAAAATACAACCATTTTAGTAATTTTTAAAACTTCAGCAGATATGTTAATACTTTCGTGTCTTCGCTATAAGTGTCATTGTTTCTCTTCCAATACTGGTATTGTCTGCTTTTATAAGACTGCAGTTCATTTGGAACTGAATCCAAACCTTGGTTACTAGTATATAATGTGTACATGGTCTCTCTGCAGAGTACGAGAATGTCAGGTGCTATTTTTAGCCGGCAAAACCAAAGGCTGTTTTTATTCTCCTCCTTACCTTGATGACTATGGGGAGACCGACCAGGGACTCAGGTAAGGGCCCATCCAGGGATTCTGGGTGGGCTGACTCTGGACCTCCAGAGCCTTCAGTATATGGTGGACACGAGCCGTGTGGTCCTGATGCTGGGGCTTTTTTCTGGCGGAGGTGGCTGGTATCTGCGGACTCATCCAAGGAGGGCAACCTAACTGCCTAGTTTGGCACTCCTCGCTCAGAATAGATAAGGGGAAAGAACAAAACAGTGCACCTTTTTCCCATTTCTCACGCTGGAGAACCAGAACTGTTTGAATCACCATGTGGCATCCACAGTGCCACAGCATTGCAGGGAGAGCCCTCTGTGACTTGTATGGCTTTGTGTGGGGAGAGCCAGTGTTGTTCAGGTGATAAGAGAGCAAACCTTTATTGATAAGAGATGAGCTTATCTTATTATGTAAGAATCAAAGATTGAAGTCATACAGAGAAATGCAACAGTATTTGAGTCTTAATCACTTCCACTCTGGTAGCTTCTGTTATGTCACAGCAAAATGCTAACAGCAGTTTCCTCAAGCACCATTACAGAACTTCTTTTAGACCATCTCTTCTTGCCCAAAGGAAGTAAAAGTCTTAACCTAGGTATAACTGTCAGTCTCGGGGAGCATAAGTTAAAGGCCTGGAGACAGGCCCCAGGAGATTGACCGCAGCGTTACAGGAACAAGCCGCCTGGCAATGGCTCTTCCTGTTCTCCCAGGCGCCTAGGCTCTTAGGAGCACGAGCCCTGGTTAGAGTGAGAGGTGCACTGTGAATTGGGAGCAAAGTTTCTAGGCATGAACTCACCAAAACCTGTGCTTTGGTTAAATTAGACCCAGATGTTACTCACATTTGGCTGCTTTGCTTATTAGACTTTGTGGCTGAAAGACGACACTCTGAGGAACATATGTACCCCTGTAATTTTTCTTTCATCCTCTCCCCGCCCCCTCCCTTTTTTACATTTAACCAACGAAATGGACAGAGAATGGGTAGTTTTAGCCTCTTCAACCAGCCCCTTCTGCTCAAACCCAGCCCTGTTCCTTCACTCCAGTCTGGTGTACAGTTTCCTCTTTTCAGCATTTGTTCCCCTTCAGCTCCTCCTAGCAAACCTTCAAAGGTAACGTATTAATAGCCACAGTATCCTGCCGAACAGAAATTTTGCAGAGGGTCTAAAACCAATAACATACCTTTTCCTAATCTAGGAAAGGTCGGGGGACAGTATATAATAGATGAATAAACAGAATGCATCCAGAGTGACATCTGTCTTCTTTCCAGACGGGGAAATCCTTTACATCTGTGCAAAGAGCGATTTAAGAAGATTCAGAAGCTCTGGCACCAGCACAGTATCACAGAGGAAATTGGACATGCACAGGAAGCAAATCAGACGCTGGTTGGCATTGACTGGCAACATTTATAATCACTTGGCTACCAAAAACATAAACTTGGATTTTTGTAACCCAGGGGCTTTTCAAGAAAGAGAGTAGGAAATAAGTTCTACTGGATTTCGAAATAATTCTTTATTTAAGCTTTTTTTTCCCCCAGTTGTATTTTTATAGTTCCGGCTCCAGGGACTGATGAAAATCATCTTCCGTCAGCAGATTTTCTTGCACCATTTGCTGTGTCCCTCAAACATAACTTCTTGCAAGGAGCTTCTCTTCCTGGGCTGGACGCAGCCCCTCTGGGCATCTGACTGCATTTGACCGCTCCCAGTAGTCTGAGCCATGTTACATTACTGATCACAGAGCACTCCAGGCCTGAATCTGGTTTGACAGCAGCAGGAAGCAGTTTCTGTGGTCTGTTGGGATTGCACTTCCTGGTCCCTCTCAGTGACTGTCAGCACTGGGACTTGGTCAGTGTCCCCTCTGCTGACGGGACCCTACCTCTACGAGCAAAGCAGTGGATTTAGAAAGGGGCATTCCCTGGTCTCGGTCAACTGTGAGAGGGCTGGGGCACTCGGGAGCCAGGAGCCCCTGGGAGGAAGGGGAGAAGGTTGCTGCTTCATACTCTGGGTGGTTTTCAGGGCTGTGGAAAGTTGGATTTTTTTTTTTCTTTTTTTGGCAAGACTTTGGCTTTAAGAGGAAAAACTCATTTTAAAGGGCTTTTCAAAACTTATTAAGTATCCTTATTTTTCAGATGATATAGTCTCTTATTTCTAAGACTAAATTGAGAGTGTGTGCATCTAGAATCGAACATTAGCAAAAAAAAAAAAAATGAGAACTCGGTGTCGAGGTTCCCCCACCCCATCCCCACTGGCATTTCTTGGAGTAGATTGATTGCTCTTTACCTGCTGGCTCACTTAGTACATTCCTGGGACAGCCTTTGTGCCCAGGCTTTTATCACTTTTTAACATTATTGTTTTTACTGAGAGGTGCCTTCCTAGAATGATAGCCGCTTAGTAAAGTAGCTTATAACTATTAGTACCACACCGTCACTCTCCTTTGATACACGCGTACTGAGAACATGAATACACACAGAGAGTGATGGCAGATGGTAGTGGAGGAATAAATTCGAAGCCTCTCTAAGATGGGTCTAAGAGACAAATGAATAATGAAAGGCTCTTGGATTTTTTTTAGCCGATGCACGTAACCGTTTCAGTTTCCTTTGAACTGCATCTAAAAGTTCCTTTCCCCTCAACTTTGCAGAATCCACTGTATACCCAGGAGGAAGGTCAGAAATCCATACTTTAGGCTAAAGTAAGTGGGGACGCACAGGCTGCATTCACTGCTTCCTCTCCAGGGTGGTCTTCCGAAAGGATGATCTTGGCCTTTCTTGCTTGGGACTGACTCACCCAGCTAAGAGAAGGTGTTTCTCACCCAACAGGAAGAAAATCTAAATTAGAACCCAGTGTCCCCCCCCCTTTTTCTGGCCTTTATCCCATTCCTAAGATCTGGGCTTTTTAGATGGCTTAATGATTTTAATGTTTATTTTGGCCTTTGTCACATCCCATTCTTTAGCTTTTAACTTCAGCTTCTTTTGGCTTTTCTTAATAATGGTCGCCAAGATTAAATTTTTAATGATAAAGATCAGGTTTCTCCCTTGTAAATGGATCACAGACATTTTCCTCAAGTCATAACAACACTCCAGCTTTCAGGACTGACTTCACAGAAGTCTGTTGTTAGCTGAGTGTATCCCTGGATTCCATCTTTGAGAATGTCTGGGAGTCCGATAAAGATGAATTAACATGAAATAGCAATATGCGCACCCTTTATCTTCTGGTGTTTGCATCATTAAGCTAATTGTCTTCCCTACCTATCAGATCATCTTAGTTTCATGATTTGTTCCGCATGTATTATGTTTATTGTGGAAATGTTTATGTAACATGCTTTTCATATCAGGGAAAATCATATCTGTTTAATAAATTGGCTATAACTTTAATATCTGTGGAAAACTTGTAAAATTTGGAATGTATCATATGTAAAAAGTTTAAAGATATCAAAATAAATGCTTTAGATGTTGACATTACTTCGGGTCTGCCTATATTTTTTTTCTGTTTTCTTTCACATGCTTAAATGCCATGGAGATATTCCCCATGTCACCTTGCTTACAAATAAAGTGGGACATCTGTATTAGCTTGACATGTAAGATGCTTATATTATTAGTGTCAATTATGGCCATTAGCCAAACGATCTTGACCTTCCCAAAGAAAGCTTGATCATCATTTCAGCTGATTAGATTTTATGTGCCTTGGCTATGACAGCTTGTGACCTTTCCGAATCATGCACTTCAAATTACTAGGGAAATGGTACCTGAAGTCTTTCCGGGCGCCAAGACATCTCCTGGTTTAAACCCTTCTTGTTCATCCTTACCTGGTTATCTTCAGGTCCTTGTTCTTACACCTCCCTAGACACTTTCCACTTGGGAGAGACACATGTAGAAAGGGAACCACATCCTGTGTTTGCAGGGGAAGCATTGCCTACAAGATCTCTGCTGTGCTTTTAAAAATCATCCTGAAAGGAAAGCATCAAACTGGAAAAGCAAGGTTTCCATTGTGCTTTCTGTCTCCTGGTCGTTAATGCTGCTTCCGGAGTCCTCCCTTCCCAAGTCCTAATGTCATCAGTTCCAGAACTCATAAAACCCTCTAATACACCCCTTCCTCTGTCCCTATTCTTATTTTCTTTAAGTCAGGTTTTTTGACGTTTAATTTACAAATAAATTAACCCTTTTTAGTGGGCAGTTTTATGCATTTGACAAATGCATATAGTTGGTTAACAACCAGGACAGTCAAGAGCTAGAATAGTTCCATCACTCCCCAAGAAGTTCTCTCATGCCGTTTTATGGTCGCCTTACCCATCCTGACCCCTGGCAACCACTAATCTTGTTCTGTTCTTTTGGCCACTTCCAAAATGTTATATAAATAGGCCTTTTGTAGCTTTTTGAGTCTGGCTTCTCTCAATAGGAAAACTAATGCATTCGAGAGTCATCCATGTTCCTTTTGGTTACTGAGTCATTTTTTCATGCAGATACAGCAGATGAATTTACACAAAATAGCAACACATGCTCCCTTTATCTTGTGTTTGCATCACTGGGTGATGCTTAGGCAGTTACCAGGTGAAGAATATTTGGGTGATTTGGGGTGATTATGAATAAAGCCACTATAAACATTCATGTACAGGTTTTTGTGTGGCCCTGTTTTCATTCCTCTTGGGTAAATAGCTAGGAGTTGTCCTTTATAGCTTAATCCACTCATCACCATCCTTATACGTCATTCTCTTTAACTTTGCTGTTTATACTTATCCTCTGGAGGACAAGACAGTGCCATCAGGAGTTAAGGACTGATGTATCCTCCTTTAAAGCCAATGTCAAGTCTACTGAGGACTGGGAAGGTATCCCCTCCCTGAATTTTCATCGTATTCCTTCACATTCCTGTTACTAACACGCAGGAATGCTGCACTGCTACTGGAAGCCATCTTTTCATCTAGTATAGCAGGTCAGAAGCCCTAATTATCTTGGTCCCCCAGTCCCTGGCTAAGCTGCAAACCTGCTGGCCTAGCATTACAGTTCCCTGGGCGAGGAGGGGCAGGGCAGTGTGCAGCGCAAGCACCTAATCTTATTAACCTGATTGAGGTTATTGAGGGTTTATTTGCTGGTGCCTCAGTCCTGGCTTGAAAGTGTTGCAAAAGGGTATGGATTCATGAGCTGAGGCCACAAATTCTAGAACACCCATCTTGCTTTATGTTCAGAATAAGTAACTAGTCCCTGTTTCTTCACTATGGAGTTTTAAAAATAAAAGACCTAAGGTACTGTCTTTATCTCTCATGCTACCCCAGGGCTAGACTGGCAGGACTTTGAAAACTGGCTGAGTCCTTTGGGTGAAATGATTTGCACTGGCCCAAGGAAAGACTGAGGTTAGACACAAGGAAGGACCTGGTGCCAGAGTCTTGCTGGGCACTGGTAGATGACCAAAGAGATGGGCCAGCTTTCTCTGGCAACCACCTGGCTCCCTGAGAAGACCTATTACAGTCGCTCGCCCTGCATCGGCCTGGTCCAAACTAGCAAACATTGAGATTATTTAGATAGCCTAATACTCACTGTTCTTGAAGATAAGAGCAAGAGGGAGAGAGGTGACTCCCATGCTGTTGAAATACAAGGTACCCTGATCGCTAACAGCGCTTCCTTTCAGTGTCAGGTTTCATTTCTTAAAAACTATTAGAGTTGGGGATCCTGTGATACAAACTTGAATAGGCTAAGACAGGCATTTTCATACAATACACAAAAGTGATTTTCATACAGTATAATTTTTAATGTCTATTGTACAGCTGTTAACAGCATAGTTACACATCTGGGCCTAGAGCAGCATTTTCATGATGGTTCTCAGCACTCTTGAGAGGGAAGAGGGCTCCAGGACCCTTGTCAGAGGTGGCCGACTCCCTCGGCATTTTCAATGTGGATCATTCCTTGGTCTCAAGGATTGACTCAAGTCAGATAAAACCTGGTACCAAAGTCTGACAGTGTCCAAACATCTTTGATCCGGTCTTAAGCCTGGGAGAGTTAGAGCCCCGGAACATACCCCAGGCAGCACCAGAAGTCTTATTTTCTCCACACTGAAAACAGGACAGCAGTGAAATCATTCTCTCCTTCAACTATAAAAGCTTCCTTTCTCTTTTTCCTGAAGGAACTGAAAACTCTTGTAGTTGCTAGCTCAGAAAGAAGGGCTGTCTCGAAGAATCTTCTTTAATGCAGAGGCAATCCAGAAATATTGCCTTGAAGGATGGATATCTGGGGAAAGAAACAGGAAGGAGCTCCCAGAGGACTCTGCCCTCCACTGTAGACAATTAGTATCGCCCATGGGGGCTGTCACGGCCACGTGTGGGCATCCCTGGGCCCACCAAGAGGTGAGGCCTGGTCTCCAAAGGATTGACTCCTGTCTGATCGTTGCTCCTCTTCTACAGAAGGGCAACCATCTAACCGGCGCTTCCACAGAGGAGTCAAAGGAGGTCACCCAGTCCTTTTAGGGGGGGAATGTTGCTGGAATATGCTAACAACTTGACTTCCTCAGCCCATAGCTCACTTCTGGCTAAGCGAGGGCATGTGAATGTGACACAAACGCAGGCCTTTAACTGCACATTCACTAGGGGGAAATAATTCTCTACCTAAGTTCTCTTGCCCCATGATTGAAGAATTCTTCCTTCGAGCCCTCAGTGCTTTGGAGAATCCGTTACTCTTGGAAGAGTATAACTGTTCCCCACCTTCCCCCATTAAACAAGTAATATAGCTGACTTGTCAATCTTGGCATTTAAAAAATAAATGACAACATAGCCAGTACATTTTTTCAGACTCCTGTGCTTATGCACCTAGTGACGCTTTGGATATAGAATGAAGCAACTTGGAGCTCATAATGGCAAACTCATCAAAGGGGAACAGCCAAGTGGCCAGTAGCCTCAGAGTGGAACCAAATTCAGGTGCTGTGAGAGAGACAGATTGTGGGTATAGTTATTCACTGAGAGACCTGAGTCCACCGTGAGGGCATGTTCTAGGGCAATGGGCCTCGGGATGGGTGCTCATTCACTCGCATTTTGAGTCAGTCATTCCACAAATGTTTGCCAAATGCTTTTAGGGACCCTAAACTTTCAATCCCACCATCAAGAAGAGTCTCTGTAAGATGGCCGCCCTCCTTGAATCTGAAGATTCAGATTGGACAATCTGCCTTTTGTATCTATCTGCCTTTTGTAGAGTCCACTAATTCTCAGTGTTCAGGAGAGGAGGGGGCCCCAGAGCCATCAGCCAGCTTCTGGGGCCTGGCCTGCTTCTGCGCCCTCAGCTTCCACCTGGTTACTCTTGCCCAGCTTTTTCAAGCTTTCCAGAAAGGACTTCCAGGTCTCCGGCACGCTCTTTTCCAGGAGCCAGCCCTCACTTTCACACTCAGGGTCTTCAGGGTTGGAAACGCCTTCCAGTGCCGTGTGCAGGTAGCGCAGCCCAATTGTGATGGTCACCTGGTGTGGGAGAGGAGAATTAGAGATCTGGGAGAAGTAGCCGAGAGTGGGGGCTGTTAGGAAACCATAGGAGCCACTGGCCGGTCAAGTGAAGTGGGCTCTGGTGAGTCTGGGTTGGTGAGGGCCTGCCCACCAGCCTGGCCCTGCATCTCAGGATACCTGCCTCCATCCAGCCTCATCTCCCACCCTATTCACCTCTCTTTCCACCACCCTGGGCTTCTTCAGATCCCACACACCACAACCTTTCTCTTCCCCAGTCTTTACCACTCACTATTTTCTTTGTCTAGAGCTTTGTTCCCCTCCACATTCACCTGTTAATCCAGCTTCAGCCCTCAGCGAGCACCCCTGCTTCTCATTCTCCCTCCCCTTCCTTAGGTCTCCTCTCCTGGGACATTAGTCCTGAGCTCCTTCTCCCTGTGACCCCCGTCCCAGTTCCTAACACATTGCTGGGCACATACTGGGTGTTCAGTAACTATTTTCTGGACACAATTAAAAAGTGACCACATTTTCTGCAAACCATAGGACATGTGGTTTTCTCTACTTCCATTACCATTATCCTGAGTAGTGTGGGGATGAGTGAGTGATTTGTTTGGATATTTTCACCAGCAGTCACTGGGACAGACTCTAGTACCAAAATACCTGAGTTCGAACCCCAGCCCTGGCACTCAGCCATGTGACAAGGAAACCCATTTACTTATCTGGCTCGTGGATTTTCAGATAAAATGTCACCTGCCTCACGTGCATTTGTGACACTTCAGTGGCACCTGGTGCACATAGAAATGTCAGCTATAATCAGTTATTAGTCAGCATGGTAAGTATTGTTTTCACTTTCCTAGTAATGTATTGTGTTAGCCATTTGTTTCTACACAAATTCTTGGTTTGCTCTCTTTTACTGCTCTTTTTTTGGTATAGCAAACTCTATGAGAGGACTAGGCCTGCTAATGAAGAATGTCTGCCCCCTGAAGACAAGGGTGACCCTGACTCATCTTGTTCACCCAGTATCCCAGCCCCTAAAACAGCACTGGGTAGTGGGTAAGGCCTCAGTAAACATCTGTTGAATGAATGCTCTGGGGGCATTTTATAATTATGGTAGTAGATGATAATGGTCACTAATAGGGTTTTAGGTTTTTGTTATCGTCAATTGAAAGTTTGATATTTTTACAGTGGAAAGACTCACCTCCTCCTGGAAGTCCTTCTGGTGTGCAGGCACCCACCGTGATCCCGTCCTGCTTTCCTGAGGGAGGGCCGCTGCTGCACTATGAGTTTTGCACTTGTTAATGGTCCTCCCTTAGGTTCATGAGTTAGATGTCATCTCTTAACTGGATTGTGAAGCCCAGGAGGATGAGACTCAAGGCAGAATCCTATCTTAACCCAGCCACCCTCATGGCCATCAGGAAACTCTGCCCACTACAGTTCTCGAGTAAAGGTCAGGGGCATTCAAGCTCCCTATTCACAGTGAGCTGGTTCTCATCTTATGCAGCACCTAGATTTCTGGAGAGATGTATAAACTAAGAGGCAGCCAATAGACCTCCATTTTCCAACTGACTTCTGTTACCCTTCCGGGGACATGACCTGCCAACCTTCTAGCAGTAAGTGTTTCTCCTAATTCTACCCACTCAATTCCAACACTGCCTCAAGGAGTCAATGACCAATAAATCTTCATGAATACGTTTGTGTTTGTCTCAACATTAAAAGAAGCCCTCCCTTCCCACCCCTCCACCCCACCCCCCAGGTAGTACAGTCCCTCTAGTATGATGTGGTGAGTTAGAAGTGGTGCATCTCAGCCAAGGGCATAGCTGCGTGAGAATTTCCATAGCACTAAGAGACTTACTTAAGGGAAACTTTCAGTGAATCTTCTCTGCTGGAAAAAGTTTCTCCACCTAATGTTTCTGATTTTGTACACTTGGATTTTGGAGTCTGGATTTTCGGCTCTCAGCTCAAAGCAGAAGCCACTGAGTCACCCTCTATGCCACCTTGGTCTACCACTCACTAACATGCGCTCTAGTTCAGCACCCAGAACAGTGCCCTGTGCAAGGTAGGTTTGCAAAATCTCAGTAAATTCATTCAGCACATTCACTGAGGACTTGCTGCATTCCAAGCCCTGTAGTACTGAGAGGAATTAAACTTTACAGCTGAGATAAGATAAAGCCACAAATAATCGGAATAACAGGTAAATGGCGACCAGCATCTGGAGAAAAACACGAATCCAAATAGCTCCCATTTACTGAATGCTCACGCATATATTATTATCTCCTGTTGCCTCCCAATGGTCCCAAAGCTAAGTGTCATCAGCCCCACATAACAAAGAGGTTAAACAACTTTCCAAGACCACTGACTCAAAAAGTGGAGGCACCGGATAAACCTCCAAAACATGCAAAGTGAAAGCAGCTAGACAGACACAGAAGGTCACCTATTATATGATTTCATTTATATTCGTCCAGAATAGATGAATCCACAAGGACAGACTATAGATTGGAGGCTGCCAGGGAATGTGGGGAGGGGGAGTGGGGAGTGGGGAGTGGGGAGTGGCTGCTTAATGGCTGAGAGGTTTTTTCTGGAGGTGATGGAAGTGTTTGGGAACTAGACAGGGGTGGCAGCTGCACACCGTTGTGAATGTAATAATGCCATTGAATTGTTCACTTGAAAATGGTTAATTTTATGTCCCATAAATTTCACCCCAAATTATTTTTTGAAGTGATAAGGCAAAAGCAAACAAATAAACAAAAGTGGAGATGCTCAGGTTCAAGTCCAGGTCCGCCTGACCCACAGCTGAGCGGAGGGTTGGTTTGGAGGAGAGAAGCATGCATGCCAGGCCTGGCTCCTGCCCCTCCCCCCCGCCCCCCGCCCCCATTAACTCTGAACGGAGCAGGCGGCTTCCATGTCCCGCCCTGTTGGCCTGGGGCCTACCTACCTCTAAGAGCCAGACAAGGAGCACCGCGGCACCCATGGAATTCATGAGGCTGCTGTAGTAGCGCAGCAGGGCGGCCCTGCAGCCACGCGCCCACAGGTTCAGCTCCTCCGTCTGGTGGTCGTAACTGTAGTGCGCTGAGTTGTTGGTGAGCTGGTACTGGATGCAGGGCCGCGGCGAGTTGGGGTTGCAGCAGCTGAATGGGACGCCATCCACCAGGTACCGCCCATCCACGTTGCTCTTGATGCGACTGGAGGAGAAACAGCTTGAGAGGGGCGTCTCCGACTACCCTCCAGATCTTATTTCCTCCCATCCCCTACTTCTGAAAAGCTAGGATATTCATTCATTCGCTTTTTCAATAAATACTTGCTGCGCAGTTACTATGTGCCAGCCACTGTTCTAGGCACTGGAGACAGTGCAGTAACCCTGGAGAGCTGCCTTCCTGGAGCTTATGTTCTAAAGGGTTTAAACAGATGATAAAAAGAAGCAAGTAAACGGGGAATCTAGAGGTCATCCAGCCTCTCAGTGTGCTACCAGGTCCTGGCATGCAGTGAGTTCTGCTAGTCGGACAGGCAGTGACCATGGGACAAGGCTCTGCCTGGCAATCATGACCAACGGCCTTCAGCTCCCAGCCCCTGCTCCAACCTAATCTCCCCCTTTCACGTCACTGGGGACCAAGGCCTCCTCTGGCCAGATCACTTCTGTTCAATAGATGTTTCCCGAAGGCTCACTCTTACCCAGGGCCTTTGCAGGGGCGGGGGATGAGACAGGCAGTTTACCTTCCACAGTGAACTCTGCCCCTAGCCAGGTGGGAGCTCCTTGCTCACCTAAAAGGATGCAGCCCACGTAACTTTTGCATTTCTATATTAATGTATAGCGTTGGTTAGAGCACACCATACATTTATGTGGGTTCAGAATGCAAAAGGGACAGACATCTTCACAGTGAAAGGTCCCCGCCCCTCCCCTGCCACCCGCATCAGGCAGGCTGAGTATGTTCTACCTGACCTAAGCTAGGCGCCCCAGGCATCTTTATGTGTCAAAATCCATCAAGCTGCACACTTAAGATTTGCCCACTTGACTATATGCATGTTGAGTAAAAAAGTGTTTTTTTTTTAACTTGCGTTTGAACAATGCATTCCATTAGAGCAGCAAACTTTTATAACACAAGAATAAAAAGCTCGTAATCGTTTAAAATAGAAATTGTTTTCAGCAATGTTCACTGAAATGATAACTATATTCTAAAAAGAGTTGTCCATTTTCAGCTTCTAAATAAAATCCGCTTAATACAAAAAAGGTCTCCCACTCATTCTTGTCCCTGGACCTCCGAGTCCCGCCACTGTGGCCAGCTCTGTCCGTCCATCCAAAGAAACTTCATGCATGGACAAGCAAGCACAGACCCTGCAAATGTAATTACTCTTCCTGGTTTTCTTTTTCTTTCATTTTTTTTTTTTAAACCCAAATGGCAGCATTATATACGTACTGTCTTGAACTGTTCTTTTTCACCCTTAGCAATATCTTAAATATTTTTTATATTGGTCAATAGGAAGTATTCTCAGGTTTTCAGTGAGCTGCATGGTACCCCCATGGTGCAGTTGGTCCATGGGGTGCTGTCCACTTCCCTACAGTGGACCAGTGGGGTTTCCCAGTCTCCTGTTAATACCAATATGAATGTGGATCATCTGACATACTGTGAATCTATCTAGAGGGTAAATTCCCAGAAGAGGCATTCCTGCAGAGAAGAATTGCATGGCCCCTGAACAAAGATGACATGCAAATTCATGAAGCATTCCATATTTTTACTTAATAAACTTTGAAACTATATATATATTTAAAGAAAGAACCTATTTGTGGTGGCTTTTCAGTGAATTGTCCTTTGCTGTCCAATATGACTAAGACTTTAGGAAGGCTCTGCACAATGTGGTCTCCTTGGTTCCAGAACAATCCTTGTCTGGGTTATGGTGACCATGCTGACCTCCACTTCATGGACAGGACCCGCTGCTCAAGAAACAGGTGGCCCTGAGTGCACAGGGGGTAAGAGTAGGACTGCCTGGATTTACTACCAGTTTATCCTTCTGGACAAGTCCCATAACCTCTCTGGGCCTCAGCTTCCTCATCTGTAAAATAGGGCTGTCATGAGGGTCATATGAAGGAATATATGTAAAAAGGCTTAGAAGAGTGCCGGATATACGGTAAGTGCTTAGTAAGCGAGGGCTGATGGGCCAGGAGGGGCGGGGTTCAGAGTGAGAGCCTTCCTGGGAGCTCTGCATGCTCTCAGGGAGCGGCTGTGACAAAGGAGCACACCACACCACGTTCTGGGGAGCAGTCACTTGCAAGCTGTGGCATGGGCTCTGACAACCGTGGAGAAGCTGTGAGCGCCTTCTGTGAGAACAGGGCTCACTACCGCCGCGGTGGGGACTCTCAGACATTTGTTGACTGACAGAGGTGGCTGCTACTGAAGTTTTTGCTGGACCCTTACTGACTGCACCATGAGTGCAAACCACCCCCTTCTTGAGGGGCTAGCTGCCCCAGCACGAGTGAGCAGACCGTAGTCTTGCAACCCAGGACAACCCCAACACAACCACCTCAAGACTAAGGGTCTCCAAACTCAAATGCTGTTCGTCCCTCTTCCTGACCTGTGGACTGTCCCTTGAGCCCATTCTCACCAGCACAATATCCCAGCTGGGCCATTCCTAATGTTCTTATGGAGAGAGTACCCCAAATCTTCATTTGTGAGCAGATCTCACATTTATGATCTGCATTCAATTCATCTCCCTGGACCTATGTGAATTAAGAATAACCACATACCCCCCTCAGGACTCTGGAGAGGTTTAAATGAGACAATGCAAGGAATGCACTTGACCCAGGCCCTCAGAGAATGTAGGCTCCTCCTCACTTAAGGCCATCTGGGTGAGACCTTGTAAACCACTAGATTGTTCTGCAGAGCAGGAAGCGGGGCCCAGAGCAGGGCGAGGCCTCACCCAAAGCCACACAGGAAGCGGCCCACAACAGTTGGTTTCTCCTACCTTCAAAATTTCCTCAGTGTCTCTTAGATATTCCCTGCCTGTTGGCTTTTCTAGTTAAACTTCCTAGGAAAGTATGAGTTCCCTCCCCTGTTCCTGTGCCAGCAACTCTTACCTGTCTATCATCATCTCTCCTTACTCACTTTCCAGGGGTCCCTAAGCTGGCGTAAAACCTGCAGACCTGCCTCGTACATACTACGTAGGTACCTGAAATGAGGGCCTGGCCTGCAGTTGTGTGGACAGAGGCCAGCAGAGGCTCTGAACAGCCTTCAGTCTAGGGTCTGGTCTGGGCAGCTACCATCTCCCCAACTCACCTTGGGTCAGCCTCCCCCAGTGGAGAAGCCACCCTACTGGTCAAAGGGCAGGGCTGTCTCCCTCCTCAGACAAGGAATTCCCTCAGGACAGGGCCCAGGTCAGCATGGGGGAGGCAGTCCTGCTTTGTTGGAAGTTGGGGCTTCCCTTGGCTCCAGACTGGTACCTCTTGAGGTTACACCTCTAGAACAAGCCCTCCCTCCCCCCAGAAGCATCATCTTGTTTACTCAGTGTTTGCCCTGGTTCCAACCACAGATTAAGGCCCCACTCACCCTCTTAAGACAAAGCCAGGCAGAGGAGAGCTCCTTAGGTGGTGAGCTGGCTATTTATAACAAGAGTATTTCCCAGGCTACAAATCTCACTCTGCTCAAGGCTCACTAGGGCTTGTAAGGGTCTTGATTAAAACAAGTCCTGTGTTTTAGCCCTCTCTCCCATGCCCAAGCCACATATGACTCAGGAAAATCATCATGTCAGAGTTTTCCTAGCAAAATCAATGTAATTTAGCCAGTGAATCAATAAATTAATAAAGAAAGCCATATGTAAATGAGCAAGGCAGGGGAGAGGAGGGGGGCAGGAGTATAACTGATAGTGTGAGTCAGTCCCCAACTGAATGCTAGCTACACAGCACCTCTGTAGCCTTGGCGATGTGCTTGGCCTCTGTGAGCCTCAGTTTTCTCATCTGAGAAATAACAGTATAATTTCCTGACAGGGATGTGGTGGAGATTAAATAAGATAATATACACAGAGCACTTGGTATACAGCGAGTGCAGTATTAGTATTTCTTTGAAGATTTCTTGTTTTATCTTTTTATCTTTTTTTTTTTTTACAATAGAAAATAAAAGTTTTATTAGAAAGGCAAGTACACTTTCAGAAGTGGAAGCAGGCCTGAGCAAGAGAAGCATGGCTCAAAAGGCCTGAAGATTTCTTTCTAAAGTAGTCACTGGATTTAAACTCCTGCAGTGGTGAGGGAGGACTTAAGAAGAGGGAGACACAGCCCTGTCCTCAGGGAGCTTCTAGCTAAGGTCTAGACTTCTTGAGATGTCTATAAACTGTTCAGGAAGAGTGAGCAGATGCCTACAGCCTCTGGGGTCCCTGGAAGGATGGTAAAGTGAAAGAGTTTGGTGCCAAATTCTCCCTCAATCTGAGGGCCCCAAGTCAGGCCTTCCTGGCTGACAGTTCCTGGTTTCTGAGGCATTTGAGCTCCTTTATGTTCTGCCTTATACCCCGAAACACTGAGGCTCTGCTCATCCTAAAAACAGGAAGAAACATTGAGGGAACTGACGTTAGCAGGCCAAAGGCCTCATGTCCCTCCTGATGTGATGCAGTGAGATGCCCAGAGCAGCTCCCTAGGAGATGTTCTTGTCCAAACTGAACCTGAACCCAGTCACACCTCAGCCCTAGCTGCTGGCTCACAGGGAAATACAGAGGATAGAAGAACAAGTTAGATGACACCACTTGGCTGCAACTCCAGAATGCGGGGAATTCTGCAGGACAAATGGCCCAGTTTCTCCAAGACATGCACAGCGCAAAAAAGATAACACATGGAGGAAAAAGACTTGGGAGACCAAGAAACCAAGGGCAAAGCGTGGGCTCCGTTTGGATCCTGATTTGAACAAACCAACTGGAAAAGAAATTTTGAGGCTATCAGAGATTATTGAACACTTACTGGGTATTAGACGATATTAATGTTGATTTCGTTGGGATACTGTGTTTATGCTAAACAAAAACAAAAAGGCAAAATAACAAATAAACCCTCCTCATCTGTTAGAAATGCCTCCTAAAGCATTTATAAGTAAAGGGAAACAATGCCCAGGATTTGCTTTGATGATATAAAAAAGACAAAATGCTTATTTATATAAATACCAACCTGCCCCCAGGACCACCAGACCAGGGGGTGAGTGAGAAGGTAAACACAGGCACAAGAGGTTAGAGCACAGCCACACACACCCGTTCATTTCCCACAGGCCACAGGGAGCCTGTTTCTGGTTTCTGTGGGGCCACCTCGTGATGATCTGAGACCCTGGCACAGAAGTGCTGAAATCCAATCATAATCCACAGATGTGTTTTGAGCCTACACCCTCTGCCCACACCTTCCACACCTTACACTGTTCCTCTAGAGGAGAAAGTGAAGAACAAGACAGAGAAGGACAGAAAGAGAGAGGATGATGAGGCACTGCCTCTACCTTGCCTCCCAAAAGAGTCTGGAGATTTAGAGGTTACAGCCAGTCAGAAAACAAAGATTCGTTTACCAGCGAATGTGGACAAGGTGCCCTTAAACATCACTGGGAAGCGGACGCAGTAGAGTGGAAGGGGCAGAATTAAAACCTGGCACTCTGCACAATAGGGTTATTCAATCCTAAAAAAAAAAAAAGAAGAAGAAGAAGAAGTTCTGACATGACACGTACTGCAACATGGATGAACTCTGAAGACATGCTAAGTGAAAAAACCCAAATACTAAATAACAAATATTATATGATTCTATTCAAATGAGATGTCTAGAACAGGGAAGGCTGTAGAGACAGAAAGTGAATTGGTGGTTTCTTAGGGCGTGGTCATGAGAAGCTGGAGAGTGAATGCTAAAGCTAAAGCCTTTGAGGTTTCTCTGCAAAGTGATGAAAATGTTCTAAAATTGACTGTAGTAATCATTGCACAACTCTGTGAATATACCAGAAACCATCGAATTGCCCACTTTAAATGGGTGAGTTGTATGGTATGTGAATTATACCTCAATAAAGCTAGCTTTTAAAAAATCTAACCCCTTTTCCTGCTGGGAAGTGTTAAGCATGTTCCTTACCTTCTCTGAGGTTCGGATTTCTCATCTATAAAATAGAGATAACAACACCTAAAAAATTTACAACCCTCCACTCCGCCGCCAGGAGGGGTTTTGTGCCGAATAAATGAGGGCTTTTTCTCCTCCCAAATGTCCTGGCAGCATAGCAAGGGGCAGGCTGGAGGTAGGGTACCACCACAGGGCTACTTGCCTGGGACAGGGGGCCAAAATGCTTATAGTTCTTATAAAAATCTTGATTTGTCTCCACCTGATTTCATTGCTTAGATCAGGCCCTTCAGGAAACAGTCCTTGATCTTCAAGATTCCCCCGAGAAATGTCCCCAGCTGACCCTCCAACCCTATCCCCTCCATCCCCCAGCCCCCACACCCCCCCCCACCCCCGTGCTCACTAAAGCCATGAGTAGGGGTTGAAAGTTCAGGAACCCAGCTCCTCCTCTCCAGAGTTGACTGGAAATGCCGGAGGATGAAGAACTCAACTTTCTCTAGCCCAGTCCAGCGAGGTGTACATTGCACAGAATAGAAAGAAGTGCTCCAGGGGCAGAGGCTGCAGAAATGACCAGAAGTCATAGGCAGGCACCAGACACTGCCTAGATCAAGTACCAGTGCCTCTGGAGAATCCTGGTGCATTTTTTTTCCCCAGACTTCCCACTCTTTGACCAGCTCACTCCTCCTGGGATGGCTTCCCAAAGTCCTCAGGGTCAAGGCTTTTCCTGGCTCCTTTGAACTTGGTAGGGAGAAGAAAAGAGAACAAGGAGAATTCCTTTGAAAAAGATCTTGATGAAAGATAACACTGCTTCCTCTCGCACTGCCCTCCTGCTGGGCCCCACCTTGCTTCTCTTTGCCTCTATTGCCTCAGAATCCTAGTCCAGCATTTCCTAGCTGAGAAAAGCCAGAAAAAGGTAAATTCTTACCATTTCTCAGTGCTTGGCATCTCAAAAAGAAAAATACATTTTCTATTTTTGGGGGGAGAATTTGGGGAGTCAGCTTTGTCAGGTAAACTTAATCCTTCCAAGGAGGGCAAACACAGGATGTGAAGAGGAGGAAAATTTAGCATCCTTGGGTGGGAGGAGGAAAGTGGCACTTCACATCTTCACATTCATTCCTTTGTTTATTCTTTCCACCAATTAATAAGGGCAGTGCTAGCACCGTACCTTAGGTGAATCCAGCCCAGAGGAGCCTCACTTGGCTCTCTTCGCTCAAGGGTATTGTCCACTGATCACAATTCAAAAGTTTGTGGGAAACGATGATGTGGCCCTCTCTCTGTGAAGGTGACCCTATCACGCTGCGCCCATGGCAGCACAGAGATGTGATGGCACTTAAGTTTTCAGAAAGGAGAAAGTGATTTCAGCGAAAGTCATTTCCAAAATTTCTATTTTGGAAATTTAGCCCAAGGGAAGTAGGAACGAGACAGAGGCAGAGAGAAGGAAAAGCCCGAAAGATGCCTACTGCAGTGTTATTTATAATAGGAATAAATAAGAACAACCTAAATGCCTGCCTAAGTGTGTCCATTTGTTCAGTGGAATATTATGCAATCATTAAACATGATCGTTTTTAGACAAGTACTGTATGATATTACCTATATGTGGAATCTAAAAAAAAAAAAAAAAGCCGAATGCATAGAAATGGAGACTAGAATTGTGGTTCCCAAGGGCTGGAGGGAAGAAAAGATGCTGGTCAAAGAATATAAACTTCCAGTTATAAGATGAATAAGTTCTGAGGATGTAATGTACAACATAGTGACTACTGTTAGCAATACTGTATTATATACTTGAAAGTTGCTAAGAGACTAGATCTTAAATGTTCTCACTGCTAAAAAGAAAAGGAAATTATGTGACATAATACAGGTGTTAGCTAATGCTGTGGTGGTAATCATTTTGCAATATATAAATGTGTCAAGCCAACACAACATAAACCTTTAACTTACACAATGTTATTTGTCAATTGTATCTCAATAATGCTGGGAAAAAATGATCAGGTTTTTGCTTTGAACATTATGCAAATGTTATATTATCACATTACAAAATTGGGCACTTCATTGTACTTATACCATGATTACACTATGTTATTATGTAAATGTTAACAACACTAGACTGAACAGTAAAAAAATTAAAGCAGTTGATTAGTTGGGGATGAGAATCTGACTTTGATTTCTTTTCCTGTTTTTGTTTCTCTTAATGTTTTCATCATATTTTTTGTGTATAACAGATACTTTTTTCTAAGTCAGTGGATTAAGATAGTTTCATGCTAATAAGTTGGTGTGGAGCACTGAGGCAGTTTCGATCAAGCTTAATGTTTGCCTGAAAATTCGAATACGCTGGCATTTGGAAGTGGAGCAATCTGGAGAATTTCTCTGCTCTGGGACAAAAGGGGATTTGGGGATTACAGAGAGATTTTAAAGTCTGTCCAAGGACTGACCCCGTGCAGAAGGCCATCAAGTTAAATAACAGGAAAAGATGAAAAGCTCCCTCCCATCTGCTTAAAAGGCTGGTTTGACCATCAGCTTCTCCCCCTCCCCACGCCTCAGCCCCTATCCCTAGGAATTCCACTTGTCCCTCTGGCTTTATGCCTTCCTGGGGCAACTTGCCACCTTGTGCCGTCCCTGCAGGCTGATCACCTAGGAAGGGCAGAGCGATTTACAAGCCTCTCCTTGACTAGGGATTTGTAGCAGTAATCCCCACCCACAGAGAAAATAAGATCCTAGCAGTGACCTTCAATATGACTTCCTTTCTATCTGAGGTTCTGGGGTTCATTGGTGTCATCTGGGCTTCAATCATGCCCTGCTGCCAATGTGCCAGCACCTTGTGTGCAAGTCCCCTTGGATTCGCCAGCCTTACTTAGAAGAAGACCCACCTGGATGATCAGCTAAACCCCTCATCAGCCAAGGATGGGTAGAGTTGGACAAAAAGAAGAGAGGGAGAGCTGCTGGCTTAGGACAGGCTGCCCTTTCCAAAATGACTCAAGACCCACAACAATGGGTCTATTGGGAGAGCAACGTGCTGGAGTCAGCACACGTGCTGTATCTCTAGCTCAAAGGGTGAGATTCTCTCACCAACACCTCTCTACATCCCCCCTCAGGTATATTTACACATACCAAGAATACTTTAGAAACACTTTATCATGTTGCACTATCATGATTTAAGAAGTAAACACCAGCAGGCATTTAATGAGCACCTGCGGTATGCCAGGCTCTAGAGAGAGCTAGGAGATGACCTCCAAGATTATCTATTCTAGTGTCTTTATTTAAAAGATGGGCAAGCGAGGTATCAGTGTGCAAGTGGCTTACCCAAGGTCATCAGCTAATTAACAACAGAGTCAAAACCACAGCCTAGACTTCCTGGCTGCCCTGTCCTCTGCTCTTTTCATCATCCCCAAGGACAAACACCTTGAGTGTGGCTGCTCAAGGTCCAAAGGTTGGAAAACAAAGGAACTAACCAGGAAACTTATGCTTCTGGAACTGAATCCACGTACTTTGAATGAATGAAACAACTAGCCAAATAATGTGATCTTTAAATGACCCATTTCTACTATATGAAGCAGACACACATTCCTGGCTGGGTCTCTCTCCCTGGGGACTCCTAGCCAAACAACTTATATAACTTGACACCTTCCTGCCACCTTAGCCAAACATTAGGTTGAGCCATATGAAGTCACCATCTTCATATGTTAAAAAATGTTAGAATATTGGCAATTCCATATGGTCCAACTGAATACAGCCTCTCACGCACAATAACGAGTTGTGCACAGAGAGCACCAAAGGGAAGGGAAAGGCACTGGGCTTCCATGTCCCCATATAGCTCTGACCCTGGGGCTGGAGGTCACTCACTCTTTGACTTCTTTGGAGGAAAAGTCCAGGTAGCGATTGCTGATCCACTGAATCTCAAACCAGTCCCGAAAGCCGTTGTTGCCACAGCATTTGAACTCAATCTGCAGCATGTCGATGGTCTTCTTCATGAAACACCTGCCAGGGGTGTCCGTATCCCGGTAGTACTTCATGCCATTCTTGAGCCCATGGGCCAGGGTACTCTCCAGCGAGCCTCGCATGAGGAAGCAACAGAGGGCCACTAGGAAGAGAACAATCTTGAAGAGGACGCAGATGGCCAGGTATGGCTTCAGCCAGGGCTTCCACTTGGCATACTTGGCAGGGTCCAGGGCATCATAGCAGATCTTGCCAGCCAGAGAGTTGAAGACACAGGACAGCACCCCCATCCCTATCAAGGAGTTGGGTACGAAGTGGCTCTCCGAATTATCCATCACATCGCTCCTCTTCCGGAGTTCGATCTTCAGGAACAGCCCTAGGCTGAAGATGATGATGCCAGCCAACACGGAGAGCCAGTTCATGAGCCATAGCCCTTGGGCCAACTTGACCCGCTTCTTCTGGTCAAATTTGACTTTAAGCAGCACCATGCTTGCAGGGTGTGGTCCAAGCAGCCTCCGCCAGCACAGCTCCCACTCCTGACCTTAGCGAGCCCAGAGCCTGAAGGCTCAGGGCCTTGAGAAGGGTGAAGACAGTCCAAGCTGCAGGTTGCTGCTCTGGGGGCTTCTCATGTTGACCTCCTTAGCCGGGGACCCCCGCTAACTCAGTAGCGGTAGCAGGGGCCTCAGAGTCGCAGCTCATGAAGGAGCCAGCTCTCGGTGTTGTTTCTGCAGCTCCCTTCCAAGCCAAGAAGGAACAGCTTGAAGGTTGCAGATTAAAAGTGGAACCCACAAGACGTCTTGCTAATCTCTTTAGCCAGGTTCATCCCATTAGATAAAGCCGTGCCAGTTTCAAAACATGCTCAAAAGGAGCCTCCATGGAAACACTGGAGCAGAGCGCTCTGGGTTCAGCTTGGAGAATCAGGAGCAAAAAAGACTGACCAGAGGAACGGGCTTTAATCCGAGGTCGGGTTCAGATTACAGGTCTCTCCAGAAGTAAGGTTCCAGGTCAAACTCTTTCAAAATTTGAAACTTTCTGTGGGCAAAAGACACCATTACCCAAATTGAAAAACAACTAACAGATTGTGAGAAAACATTTGCATGTAATAAAAGGAATGAATGGGCAAATAATATTTAAACTCCCACTATTCCACAATCAAAAGATCAACAATCAACTGGAAAAACAGGCAAAGGACAGAAACAGATGATTTATAAAACAGAACTATTTATAACAAAAGTCCAACAAACTGGAAAAAATGTTCAATCTGAGCAGAATGCAGAAAAGGCAAATTAAAAGAATAATAAAGACAAAACTTGATCCATCAGATTGAACATTTTTCAAAATTCTGTCACCAAACAGTGTAAACAAAAATAACAGAAAGGAAGATATATACATTTGATGAGTCTGTAAATTTTATAATTTTTTTTATTAATAAACTTTATTTCTTAAAGCAGTTTTAGGTTTACAAAAAGATTGAACAGAAAATACAGAGAGCTCTTACGGACTCCTTTTCTCCAACCAATTTTCCTTATAATTACTATGTCGCATTGATGTGGTACATTTGTTAAATCGATGAATCAATTTTGATACATCATCATTATAATTATTAAGCCCATAATTTACGCTAAGGTTAACTCTTTGTGTTGTATGGTTCTATGGATTTTAACCAAATGCGTAATGTCATGTACCTACCATTATCACATCACACAGAATAGTTTCACTGATCTAATGATAACCACCTACTCATTCCTCCTCTTTTTCTTGTCCAACCCTGGGTACCCAATATCTCTATAACTTTGCCTTTTCCAGAATGTCCTATTGTTGGAATCATACAATACGTAGACTTTTCGGACTAGCTTCTTTCTCATAGCCATACACAAGTCATGGTCCTCCATGTCATTTTGTCGCTTGATAGCTCATTGTTATTTATTGTTGAATAACATTCCATTATACGGATATACCACAGTTTGTTTATCCATTCACCTATTAAGGGGTTTCTTATTTGGGTAAATACCTATAAACGTAATTGCTGGATTTATGGTAAGACTATGTTTAGCTTTTCAAGAAACTGTCAAATTGTCTTTCAAAGTGACTGTACCATTTTGCAGTCCCACCAGCAATGAATGGAAGTTCCTGTTGCTCCACACCCTTGGAAGCATTTGGTGTTGTCAGTGTTCTGGATTTCAGCCATTCTAATAGGTGTGTAATGGTTTCTCACTGTTGTTTTAATTTGCGTTTCTCTAATGATGTATGATGTGGAGCATCTTTTCATATACTTATTTGCCATCTATATATCTCCTTTGGTGGAGTGTCTGACCAGCACTTTTGTCCACTTTTTAATTGGGTTGTTTGTTTTCTTTAGACTCCTGGAGACTTTTGGGAGAATAATTTATCTATCTTTATTAAAATTTGAAATGCACATTCCCAATGATTAGGTAGCTCCACTTTTCATAACAGCTTGTGCATAAGCACAAGGAGTTTTTAATTTTATTTTCTTGTTAGTTTCAAGTATACAGTACATAGGCTGGACATTTATATAGTTTATAGCACAAGGAGTTTTAGTAACAAACCAATCTCATTCTCAAATTCATGTCCATCTAATACCAAAGAATGCTTTGCTAGAATAAGAGTACCATGAGCTCAACGCAGGAAGTGGGTCAGATCTCCAACCTGGAACCTCCTTTCTTCCCTTATGTGTGTTTGATTCTATTAAATTCAGCACCTGCACACCCCTCTTTAAGATCTCCAAATCACTAAGTAAAATCAAAGAGGGTATTTCTCCACAGTTAGAGGTGTGAGGAGAAAGCAATGAGACATGAGTTTTTTCCCTCTGGCATAGTCATCTTAGAAAACAAAACACTTGCTCCATTTTTCAACTCAAGTTTGCACTCCAATTTGGGAGTGATCCCCAAGGCCAGGTTCTGAGCCATCTGAAGAAATCAGTCTTATTATTTTATTGCCACACCACATTTTGGGTCCAAAACGATATTACCCAGGGTGATCACTCTTCTTATAGACAAGACTTGGCTTCCAACAGCTTTAGACCTTTCAAAGATTTCAACTCTTCACCATCGAAGACATTGAAAAGAATGTGCCACAGTTTCTGGAACTTCTTTTCTTCAGCCCGCCCCAGAGGATGTTCAGAATATGACCAGACTCACACCTCATATACACAAAATCTGAAGCCAACTGCCGTGAGTGAAAATGGATATGAACGACTGGGAAGCTATCTCAAAGAAGCTCTTAAGAACATGCATGCGGACAACAGAAAATCAGAGGGAAGGAGAGGGAAAAAAAAATTGATGTAGAAACCAGAAATGAAAAATTTTAAAATAGCTCTACAGGGATAACTAGATTAGTCAAGGATCTCATTCTCTTCAAATGACCAGGAGGGGCAGAGCTGAGCCCGTGGCAAGTCCGGCAAGTCCGCGGATGCCTCCTGCTGGTCAGAAATAGAATGGCTTCAGTGGAGGAAAAAGAGATGAGGATGTTAAATTATCTAGAAAGGTAAAAGAGAAAGAACAGAAACATCAGAAATGTCAATGGCCAAATCTTTCAAGTATGAAGCGAGGCAAGATATGGTGATATGGTGAGGAACAAGACGAGAAAAGTGGACTGGTGGAAGATGGGGAAAGTTGGTTCCCTCCTCCGCTGGACCAATGGATTTGAGTCCAGATGCTAAAAATCTATTATAAAGATAAAAGAAAAGCTTAATGGAATTAGTTCATTTTTCTTTAGATTTTTTTTTTGCTAATATAATAATGAGATGAAAATGATGAAATTATATAATTTTTTTTAAATAAAGGAATCCAAGAGATCATTTCTCTGGACCTCCCACCCAAGGAAAAATGAGGCACAGGTTGGCTCTATAAATAATTAATTGACTTTTGTTTCCTTAACCTCACTGCTTTGATTGTCATCCTGACTTCTCTTTCTCCTCTACTTTTTCCTTCCTTCCTTCCTTTTCTTCCTTCCTTCCTTCCTTCCTTCCTTCCTTCCTTCCTTCCTTCCTTCCTTCCTTCCTTCCATTTTTCCTGATAAATATATCATATATAATAAGAGTAAAGAATAATGCTCAAATGAACATTTACGTTTCCTCCCCTAGCATAATAGAATATCACCAGTGCCTGTAAGGCCACCTAGGTGTCACTCCTTTGTTATTCCCAGGGGTAACCTGAATTTGGTATTTATTCTCTTGATTTTCTTTAGTGTTACCACCTATGCATGTATGCTTAAAAAATACATTGTTCAGTTTTGCATGATTTTGAATTTGACATAAATAGAATCATATAATAAGTATTACTTTTGCTCTTGCTTTTCCTCAAAATACATTACTTTTAAAACTTTTATACATATAAAAAAGCCCATAAATCATAAATGTACAACTTGATCATCAACATATACAGCTATAGTTTATTAATTTTTAACTTTAAATGTAATTTTTATACAAAGAATATGCATACCATACATCATCATAATAAATTACTCATCACCCAACTTGAATATCATAAGTAACTTACATCTACATATATAATTTTTCCCATCACATTCCCCTCTGCTATAGACCAATTGTGTCTCCTGCAAATTCATTCATTAGTGGAAGCCCTAACCCCCAAAGTGACTGTATTTGTTACCTATATGGAGGCAAGTAAGGTTTAATAAAGTCCTGAGGGTGGGCTCTAAACTGATAAGACTGGGCATCCTTATAAGAAGAGGAAGAGAAAAGCAAAAAAGAAAAGAAAAGAAACAACAAGAAAGAAAAGAGGGAAAAAAAGAGAAGACACTGAGGAAAAGCCATGTGAGGTTGTAGCAGGAAGCCAGGAAGAGAGCTTTCACCAGAAACCAAATCAGTGGGTACCGTGCCCTTGGGCTTCCAGCCTCTAGAACTGCGAGAGAATAAATTTCTGTAGTTGAGCCACTCGGTCTGTGGTATTTTGTTATGGCAACCCAAGCTGCTCAAGACATAGCCATTATTCTGAATACCTTAGCTTTTCTTTTCATGTAAAAATCATGTAGAATTTCCCTACATATATTTTTAAATTTTTATTATTATCATTTTGCAATTTATAAAATTGCATCATACCATATACGGGCTTCAGGATCTTCTTTTTTTCACTCAACATTATGTTTTAAGATTCGTACATGTTGCTGTGTACACCTACAGTTCATTTTCTTATACAGTACGTGATCCATGCTCCCGTCAGTGGATATATGGGTGATTTCTTGTGGGTTTTTTAAATGACTGCAAAGTTGCTTTTGTAAACAGAGCTGCTCTCAACATTTAGTACATCTCCTGCTAAGCAGTAGTTTCTCTGGGGTATAACCTTAAGAGGGGAACTGCTGAGAAGTAAGCTATATGAATCTTCACCCTTAACGCCAAAAAGTTTTCTAAAGTGATCAGCCTGATTTATACTCCCTCCAGCAGTGAATATAGGATCCACAGCCTCTCCACCTCTTCCTGTTGACCCAGAATTCTTAATGTTTGTTTCCTTGGTTTTAATTGTGGCCTTAATCTGCATTTCCCCAGTTATTAATGAGTCTGTGTATCTCTTCATAATCTTATTTGCTATTTGTGCTTTCTCTGTGAAATGTATGTTCTTAACTTTTTTGCTTGGGTTGTTGGTGATTTTCTGATTGATTTGTAGAACTTTCTTATATTCTCTATATAATATTCCTTTGGCATTATATGTGTTACAATTACTTTCTCCCAATTTGTGACTTGACTTTACACTTTCTTAACAGCATCTTTTGAAGATCATAAGTTCTTATAGTAGAACTTAATATGATAACTTTTAATGGTAGAATTTTCAAGTCTTTTCTTTATGGTTAGTGCTTGTTCAAGAAATTACTCCTTGCCTCATACATAGAAAGATATTATTCCTCTGTTGTCTTCTAAAAGATTTATATTTTTTCTCTCTAAGATTTTAATGTTTCCAGAATAGATTTTTGTGTGTGGTATGATGAAGGTATATGATTTAATTTTCTTCCATAGAGATAATCCCAGCACACCATTTTATTTGTTCCTGTGCTATCATCACACTGTTTTAATGAAATATCTACATATCTGAGATCATATATATATATATTTCTTTTTAACGCCTACAGCACCTGATATTCTCAGGTGGTCTCCCATCCAAGTACTAACTAGGCCTGACTCTGCTTAGCTTCAGAGATCAGACGAGATCAGGCACATTCAAGGTGGCATGGCTGTAGACCTGTTCTACCTATCTGATAAAGGACAACGCACACACCTTTTTTTAAAAATAAATATCTTGGCCATTTATAACATGGATAAAAACATAATGCTCTTATTACCACTAATTATTTCTTTACAATTTATTCTGGAGTTTTTATAATTCACAAATAGCAACTTTTTTATATTCTTTAAAATTCTTATAATTTTAAAATTACTTTCAAGTTTTACTGTAATGACTAAGCTCTTCAGTACAATTTGAGTACAAATGATGATAACAGGGATCCTTGTTTTGATCTTGATCTTAACTTCTAAATGATTTACCACCAAGAATCATGGTTGCTGTAGGTTTTAGCAGATACCTTTAACAAGTTAAAGAAGTTCCTTTCTATTTTTGCTAAAGGTGTGTTCTCTTGAATAGAAGCTGAATTTTACAGAAGGCGTATTCTGCCTCTATTAAGATAATCATATGGATTTTCCCTTATTTTCTTAATGTGATAAATAAAATCATTTTTCTAAAGTCAGACTAGTCTAGTCTTCTTATACTAAACTCTGATTTATATATTATCTTTTTATATACTTTTGGATTTGACTTATTAATATAATTTTAGGATCTTCACATATATATTTGAATTACATTGGCCTGTCATTTTCCTTTCTCATAAGTTTCATGGCTGGTTTAGGTATCAAGGTTATGCTAGCCTCATCCAATGAATTGGGATAAATTCTTTCTTTTTCTATATTCTGGAAGAGTTCATGTTAAGAATGATATTATATCTTCCTGACATGTTTGAAAGAATTTACAGTTAAAACCATCTAGGGTTGATGTTTTCTTTGTGGAAATTATGGTTTTGATTATTTAATAGTTATAGAACTCTTCAGGTTTTCTATTGCTTTTGTGGTAAATTGTATTTTTTCAGAAATTTATTCATTTAATCAAAGTATTCAAATTTATTGGCAGAAAATTGTTCATAATATCTACTTATTATTTTTCTAATATCTGCAGCATTAATGGTAAGGTCCCCTTTGTTTCATTTATTGTTTCTATTTGCCTTTACTCTTTCTCTTGGCCAAGCATGCCAAAAGTTGGTTTGTTTCATTACTCTTTGCAAAGAATCAATTTGTGGGTTTTTTTCTTTTTTTTTAGTTCTCTCTATTGTGTTTATGTCATTGCTTTTGGCTTTTATCTGTATAATTTCCTTTCTTCTACTTTTACTATTCTTTTTCTAACTTCTCAAGCTAAAAACTTAGCTCGTTAATCTTTAGTTTTTTTCTTTTTCTAACATAAGTATTTAAAGGGCAAAAATATCTTAATTTTTTACGCATAAAACACAGATATACGTAATAAATAAAAGCATGGCACAGAAACAAATATACAGTATATCTGTGGTCTTAAAATTTCATAGGCAGGGGAGCTATTAGGGGAAAAAATGTGTAAAAAGGGGACGATAATAAAAAAAAGAATTGAGAGTCACTGCCCTAAGACAAGGATTTGAATGAAAGTAGTTAATTTGGGAAGTTTGGTAACATCAATAGGGAGGTGAAGAAGCGATGCAGGAAGGAAAGCAGCCAATAAGAGTGTGTTATTCAGCCAGTGGAGAAATCCCACAAGGAAACATACCTCAGAATTATCCCATCTGTGGTGAGGGAGTCCAGGTATTTTATTCCCCAGCTCCTGATCAGCATTTAATGCAGGCTGTTTCTGGGGAATAAATCTTCGTCTCTTCTGGCCTGCTACACAAGGACAGTGACATGGCTTAGAACCCTCAGGCACCACATACTAGCCATCAAAAGTCTGCTTGGGCACAATATAAAGTCCAAGAGATATGGGTGGTTAGTGTTCCCCTTTGTTACACTGTTATTACAATATTAGAAAGTGCTATTAGAAGAAAATTTCTAATAAGAATAATCACAAGCAGCACTTTTTATTAAGTCCCCTGGGGACATATCCCAGTCATGAAGGTGCTACTGGACTGAACAAGTTATATAGTTCCTTATCACCAGTCACAAGTCAAGCCACTTCAAGTCTAACCCATATTTCCTAGAGATGCAATGTTATAAATTGAGTTTCCAAAGTAGCAAGCACATTTTATGCCATAAAAATACCAAAGATGAAGTGAAATAAAACTAAAATACAAATATATAACGAAATCTAAGTAAGTGCACAGTCAAAAGCTAAATTGTCAATGTTCTTTTGGGGGAAATTTTGTGCTCAAGTTGAGTTTGCTAAGATTTCTTAAACTACAACTTTAGCAAAATGTTACAATAAATGTCCGTAAGCCTGTCACTGCTCAAGCACCTTAAAAGTCATTTAACATTCCAGTCACCTTTCTTGGAAATTTCCATTACTGATGAGATGGACATGAATGCCCCTCCTCTTCTCCTCCCTCCTTTGTTTCCCCCTCAAAGATTACAGATGACTTTGTATCTTAGATATTTTTATATCAACCACTGGAAGCTTCCCCTGTTCTTTTCCTGTAGAGGGCATTCTTTGGTTTTTCTGAGATTTCCTTTGATGCCTCCTCTTTTCTTAAACTTTTCCAAAGAGACTATGACTTTGCTGAAATCATTACTTGACTCGGAGGCATACTCAAGTCTCTATATGTAATCATGCAGACATATATCCTGAAGTTTTGCCATCACATGAATGTCGACTGTATTGGCCTTCACTTTTCACTTTCTTCAAATCTTTTTCTTTTCCTCAAAAATTAGACAACTGGAGAATGCAACAACTTGCCCTCAGAGCCTAGCTCTTTCACCTTTCTTTCTTTTTTTAATACTTGTTTCTCCACCCCCTATTTAATTCCCTCCCCCTACTTCCACCTCTAACTTAGGGATGTTGCCGACTCTCCTTAAGAACTGGATCTCTGAAGGCGGGGCATCTCCTCCCAGCGAGGACCAGGGCAGGAACAGGTGGGGGCGAGGTGGGGGCAAGGTGGGGGGGCTACCTAGGGTATGGTCCGTGGCTCCTCCCACGGTCCTGATGTGAACCCGGGGCCTTCGTGTAAAGCAAATGTGCTAACCACTACACTATGGAGCCACACCTTCCTTTCTTGCTCTCATTGTCTCAAAATATCATGCTTCATTTTCAAAAAGACTGAAAAAAATCCCAGAAGACTTCCCAGAGGAGATGATATTTGGCTTGTGCAAAATTTTGACAAGTGCACATGGACTCACACTATGTGAGAACTTCTTGAAAAAAGGCCAGGAAGTACGGTAGAAGGTGTTTGTACTGACTATCTTCCATTTGCTCCTCCAAATCCAGTCTTCATTTTTCTCCACCCTACTCTGTGGCCTGGGAGCTGGCCCATAAGTACTGCACCAACAGACTTCATTGCCCTAAAATTCTCAGCCTATGGAAGGCACCATCAGAAGAGAGTGGTGTTTTTCAATTCCCACAGCTCTCCCCACTTGCCAGATCACAATGGATTGGCTGCATCCTCTAAAGCAATATTGTCTCTCTGAGTTCAGGCAACAGTTTTGTCCCTCCGGCCCCAGGAGTGATAACAGGTATAGCACCGTCTCTTGTTGCTTTTCCTAAACTCTGCCCACAGCTTTGTAAATAGCTCTTGCATTAAGCTCTTCTCAAATTATCCATTTTGAGTGCCATCTGTTTCCTGCCAGGTCCCTGACTGATACAGTGTGTTTGATTAATGGATATTAGTTCAGACTAGTTGAAGCATGAAGTATGTGTGATGAAACAGTAAAACATGGTGTAGGAACAGTAGGCTGAAAGCAGATGGTGGAGGAGCTTGTCTTCCAGGCCCGGAGTCCAGCAGATTTTAGATCTCAGAGGGTTTTAGACCAGGAATGACATGTTTTAAGAAAACTAATTTGGTAGCTGCATGCAGAATGGTTTAGAAATTGGAGAAGAGGAGACAATTAGGAGATGATTATAATTACTATTACAGGAAGATAACATTTTGTAACTTTCAGATTGGCAAAGATCTAAAAACTTGATAGCATAATATGTCAATAAGCATGTGGAGAAATAGCATTCTCAGACATTGCTAGAGAGGGTGTAAATTCTCTGGGAGGCAATTTGATGAGATCTATCAATATTATTATAAATGTTCATAACCTATTGGTCAAGCAATTCCACTTCTAGGTACTTAGACTATAGATAATATTGTATACATACTAAATCATTTATGTATAAAGATATTCATTATAGCATTTCCCTAATGGTTAAAGATTGGAAACAACCAAAAGGTTCATCACAGACTAGTTAAATAAGTATGGCACTTTCCATATAACAGAATACTATGCAGCAGTTAAAGAGAATGAGAGGACTCTGCGTACTTATGTGGGAAGATCCCCAAAACACAGCAGGTTCTCGAATAACGTCATTTCATTCAGTGTTGTTTCATTATCATATTGCTGAGATGCCGTAGGAACTTAACTCTAGTTTATATTAATTAGCCTATGGTAAAACTAGTTTCATTCTACATCATTTTGCTTACGGTAGCAGAACCTATCGATGACATTAAGTGTGGATTTACTATAATGCTAATGACAAAGGTGCCTAATAGTATATATAGCATGCTTCTATTTGACTGGAAGGATAAAAAGATATATTGCCCATAAGTTTGTAAATGCATAGACCAGAAGAATACCAAGGAAACAGAGAAAGGATCGTTGTTTTCCAAAGAGAACTGAATGGCTGGGATCAAAGGAAGGAGGGAGATTTACCATTTTTCCAATCTTCTGTACCTGTGGGAGAATTATCTGTTTTTAAAAAGTCCCTTGCCCTATCATCTTAGAATCAAAACTCTACCTTGATATCATTTCTAAAAATTAGATTATGGACAGCTTTCTTGGTGAAATAAACACAAATGAAAGGTATAAAACTAAAAAAAAAAAATCTTTATAATAAAGTACTTGAATGGCTGAACAGAATGTTAAGCTTGGTTACCAGGTGAGCAAAATGCCTCGAGTTGTCTTGCTTGGCATTCTTAGTTATTAAAGTTCAGAGTAAGTACAGTATCTGAAAAGTTGGAATTCAGGCCTTTGAATAACTACTTCCAACACTTCCTTCTGTGACTCCATTGCTCTGAGTAGATAGGTAGTGGGCAGGGATATCATCCAGGAAATTCGGACCCTGGATTGGTGATAGATATAGATGCTTTACTCAAGGTCACTTCTAACCTGGAGAGGTTAGGATAACCTCTCTGATAGGGCACTACTTTATCAGAGTTCTCAGAATTTCTCCATTGTGATTGTTCTCTTATTCATCTGATCTTCAACTAGATGTAACCTCTATAAAGGAAGAACACACACTTTCTTTCATTACCATTGTATTTTTAGCAATCAGCACTAAACAGGTGCATAGTAAATATTCAAATATTTGTTCAGTTAAATTGAGCAAGGATTTCTGTGTCATATTGTCCCTGCCCTTCTTGAAACTTAAAGGTGGGTGAATAATTGACCCTCATCTTAATTGTAACGACCAATTTATTTTTTTTATAAGAAAATAATCAAATTGTGTGACTAAGTTTTTGAGTTGGTGATAAGACTTTTGAGTTAAATGCAATTTAGTTGTCCAATTTCTGTGGTACTAGATGTTTATAAAACATTGTGTTATCAAGTAACATTCATCATGGAGTGTTGAATCTTTACATCTTGCTGTTTTTGTTCATTTCTCCCTGATTAAGAAAATTAAAACTAATTTTTTTTCAATAACTACTCTTGCATTGTACTCAGAACTTCAGTATTAGAATTTACAAAAAAAATGGCCGTTTCTCTTATTCTTATGGGGTTGAGACTCTGGAGTGATACTCTATAATTATGTAATACTAAACTGTACACTAAACTGTTTAATATAGCTGTTCATAAATGAAGTTTAATAAACTGATTGCTTGACTAATGTGCTATTTTATTGCTTTTCCAGAGTTAATTTTGATGAAAACATATGGTCATTACACTTATTGGTGCAATAGGCCCTCATCATAATGACCATTATCATTAGATTTGCATAATAAAAACTTGCTGAAATTAATCAATGTTTTTAATTCACGGATGTGACTTTAACATAGGTTTGGGTTGGTTTTGGGTCTTTTGGTTAAAAAAAAATCCATTGCAGTTTAAGTTTAGGGAAAAAATAATAAGGTCTAATTTTCTGAAATGGCAGAAAGACTTGAATGGACAGAATGAATGGGCAAGACCTGCTGAGGATAAAACTGACATGATTTGGAAGTCTAATGTTACAAATTGGCTAGCTCAGGGACCAGATGTAGACAGCAGAAAAGTTTTGCTTGGCTCGTACAATGTTTTGAAAATGCCTGCATTTATCTGCCAAGTTGTCTGGTCCCCTACGCCCTATTGACTTATTTCCAGCAGCCCTACTGATTTTACCTGCTTGGCCCTGGTAAGCATTGAATGCCTGGAGAATTAATTCATTAAATGAAACATGGAACTTGGGAGAGAAAGAGGTGAAAATGGGAGACTGTAAGAATATATGGAATTTGAAAGGTAGGTGAGCCCACTGAGGGTGGCGGCTAGGGATACAGATGCAGGACTGTGCACATAGGTTGAGATTTGAGGTTCTGGAGAGACCAAATATAAGCAGCCAAAGGCAAAACTTTGAGTATCTCTCATATTTAAGGGCTTTCCAATGAAGAAAGAGGTTGTCATAAGAGAAACAGGGTAGATTAAAGTTATGGAGTTCAATGAAAGAGAAGACTTTAAGAGTAAGGTAGTAAACCGCACCCAGAGTGAAAAAGTAAGGATGAAGGAGGGAAGGAGCTATTGGATTTGGAGCTCAGGTTGCTGATACCATCAAAGAGACTGGTTCAGCAAAGAGATAAAATTACAGGCTTAAAGAGAGAGTAGATGTAGATGCAGGTGGACACAGCTAATCTTTTAAGATGGCTGACAGGAGAGGGAAGGAGCTGGAACATCATTCAGTGATACGTAGGATGGATATCTCAGGATCTGGTGTTTTGAAAGAGAAAGAAAAAGACCAATGGAAAGGGAGCAAGATCCATAGGAGGTAGAAGGGGATGGGCACAGGTGGAAGAGGTCCCTCTGGGCAGGAGATTATGCCTTTAGCAAGAACACCAGTACAGATGGAAATTTTTTCAAATATTGAAGGGTTAAAGGGTTGGATGGCCTATAACATGTTAGGTAAGATTGGCAATTACAGGCATGAAATTGTGAGCTTTAGGAAAGTAAATGGTCTACAGCCATGCCACCCTGAACGTGCCCAATCTCGTCTGATCTTGGAAGCTAAGCAGGGTTGGACCTGGTTAGTACTTGGATGGGAGACCACCTGGGAATACCTGGTGCTGTAGTTGGCATAAGTAATGTGGAGAGGGCCATTCAGGAAGGCAGGACAGGATTGCTGAGCAGGGAGGAAAGTTCAGCTGAGATTAGCAAGCAAGTATTAACTATGGTTCTAAGTGCCATGATTTTGTGACTTTGTTATCTACTACAAACTCCATGTTTGCAAAAGCTTCAAGGGGTTTTACTGTTTTAGATGTAAATAGTTACCTTTCCAGTAAAAATGATTATTCCATACTTATCAATTACAAACCCATTAGTGCTACAAGCATGGTTTTTCCTGGGGTGCACTTGGTGTTAAACTATCAGTCTTCAGGGGGATAGCCTTAGGACACCAGTCACTTTCTAATTTGAAGAAATGGTTGAGAATTTCACTACGTTTTCTTTTATTATCAGGATTGTTTTTCCTAAACAATTGAACCCCCCCACCCCCACCCCAGTGTCTTCTTTGTGGATGTTGCAAATTGTGAAGCTAATCAGGACCCTTTTTCAAGTCAGCTAATAGTTGAGGAAAAAACAATTTTGGATTTACCTCTGGCTACGGGAACAGAACTTGGTAGGCTACATTTTTATTGGCCTCATTTCTGCCTCCAATTTGTGCCTTTGCTCTGCTCCTCTTTCTTATTCGTTTTTGTTTTCTTGTTACACTTCACATATCCTAGAAACCACTTTAAATTCTTTTTGAAACCAGATAGAACATATAAATATTTAACACATAAGTACTTAAGGTACTTCAAGCAGGTTAATACTTGTGGCAATTAAATAAAAAGTGTGTCTGCAGTTACAAGGCCGTGAGACCCAAAAAATCTTTTTGAAAATCTTACAACTCTCCATTTAAGAATAATGGATTAGGTATAGAGCAGAAAGCCAAATTTGTAACCATAGAGAATTATATTGCCAAATGTATGGAAAAATTAAGACTCAGGTAGATGTTTGCCTCAATTCTTTTTGTATGAGGACGTATAGCATAATTATGCCCGAGAATTTAAGAGCAATTTGCCTTCTTTAATTTGGACGCTTTCAATGCAATTAACACTATTCAAAATCACTATCTTGTAATGGTTAAGAAGATGGGCTCAGGAGCCAGACTACTTGGTTTCAAATCCCAGTCTAAGAGCATGTGTGACCTTGGGCAACATACTTCACTGTTTCTTCACTAGAAAAATAGTGCTAACAAAACGTACTTCATAAGACATGAGGATTTAATAAGTGTAAGGTGCTTAAAACAGTGTCTATGCACCATTTAAGTGCATGAAAAATTGGTAGCTATAATTATTTTGGCTTTACACTTGGGAAGACTCATGAGCCACTTGGGGTCCAAGCCAAAATTTTGGACCCAAACAAGTGATGACTAGAACTGCATTCCAGAAGCCCAAGCCAATGTGCAGCTGAAGATCAAAGAGGAGCCTTTCCAGCACCATGCTGAGAAATACCTAAGGAAATCCAAACTTCAATTCAAGAAAGCTCTCAGTTAATGGTACTCTGCACAGGTCTGATACCATAATTCCACATTAATTGGCTCCTACTAGAGCCCTACTGAATTCATTTATTAAAATAACAAATATTCATTGAAAGCCTGCTTTATCATGCAATAAGTTTTAAATACCACACATCAAAAAAACCAACGCACAACCACACCCTTTCCCCCTTATGGCCTCAAAACATCGTTGTTAAATAATAGCTCCTAGACATTACCAAAATAGCAAAAACGCTTTAAAGTGTTAGACCTGTCATAAATTTAATGGAAATCACAAATATGAGCCTATAACAATTTTAAGTCTTAAATACTGAAAACATAGTGTGACGGCACTAAGTATGTAAACTTTAGGGTCCCATTAGTTGGAGTCAGTCCCACATGGGAAGAATTTGGTAGGAGTTAAGATTAACAACTGCTTAGTCCCACTGGATCATTCGCTCTTCTTCAGGAAGAATACTCCAGTTAGGGGAGGCCACACCCCGGGCCAGCCAGTTGAAATCGTCAACGTCGTTCCAGTTATTTTTGCTCCTATCTAAACCAGAGCCCTCAAAGTCTTTGTCAATTCCCGGGTAGCTCCAGGTGTAAGGGGCGAACTGGATCCCGCTGCAGTCCTCCACGATGGCCCTGCTGGTCACCTGCAGGAAGATGCGGGTGTCTCTCGTGGTGTGTACGCGGAGCTGTTGGCAGGCCACAGCCAAGACGCACTCACTGCAGTCCTCCAGGAACACAGAGGTGGACACCGGGCCGCAGAGCACCGTGCAGTTGCGGGCCTTGGTCAGCCGCAGGGTGTTGGGATTGCCATACAATTTGATTGTGCAGTTGCTCAGTTCGGTCAAAAGGACGTCTCGCTGGTGCAGCTCCTCTGCTCTCTTCTCCAAGACTTGGGACTTCAGGTTGGAGAAACCGCAGACCCAGCTAGAGCTGACGCCTCCCTCCTCCTTCAATGGCGGCGGGGAGGCCAGGATGCCTTCTGCCGCAGGGACGCCAGGAGCCGCATCTACTTTGGTGGCTGGAGCAGCGTCTTTCCTCCGAGTCCTGAAAGCGAAACGCTTCTTGGGCTGCAGTTGCTGGCGCCGGTCGGCCAGGGCCGCCTGTAACCGCGCCAGCGCCTCTTGTCCCTGCCGCACGTCGTAGGCGGCGAGAAACAAAACCGAGTCGTTGAGAAGTTTCTGCAGCCCCTGGAGCCGAGTGGCCGCCTCCTCCAGCCGCTCGACAGACTCCCCGCCCTCCAGAAGCTCTTCCACGGCGACTCGCTCCCGAGCGAAGGCGGCGGAGAAAAAGTCGCTCTTCTCCTCCTCCACCTCCTGGTTCTGCCGCTTTTGCTTCCGCCTTTCCACCTCCAGTTGCCGTTCTTGCTCTCGTTTCTGAAGCCGCTCAGGCACCAGGCTCCGGTCCCGCTGGGACCCCATGTTCCCGTTCCCCACCGCAGTAACAGAGCAACTGGCAGTCTCCATCTTGACAGCAAGCTTCCTTTCTCCTGCCTTCCTTCTTCTGGGCGCGCCCACCGTGAGGCCTCCCACCAACGCGTCCTGTGATTGGCCGGCCACGCTGACGTCAAAACCCCTCCCCATTTGCTTCGCCCATTGGTTCCTCCGCATCGGAGGGGCGGGAACATGGGGAGGGGTCGACTGACAAAGGGGGTGGAGAGACAAAGGTCCTTGTGGATGGGTGGGGTGGGAGGAAGGCGGGGGAAGCTTTTTTTCCTCTTAAAGGGGCAGGACTTATATCCGGGTTGTGGGGTGAGTTGCAGCAGCGGTAGCTGCACATGTGGGTTGTTTATAAGAACAAGGTTAGAAACTCGCAGGCCTCCCCTCCCCAGCTCCTCCTTACTACCCTTGCAGCCCAGAGATCTGCTTCTGGTGGGGAAGAATGTGTGCTTGTGGTGGGTGGGGGGGTAGTGGCAGGTGAGATGGAGGGGTTTATTGCACCGCCCGGCCCGCGCCGGAGGAAGCGGCAGCTGGAACAGCTGGCTAGGGAGCCGCTTGCATGCCTCTGGTTTTTTCTCTTCTTTTCCACCACCCCTTCCCCCAACCCATTCCTGCCGCCCCAAAACCCTTATCCTACCCGCCCCCTCCCCCCTCAGCCACTGCAATTCGGCGTGGCCTGGGGCTCTTGGATCCCCGCAAGCAGTTACCGGGGCGGGAGAGAGCGAGGGGCACCGGGATGGGAGAGACCGGGTTCTTCACTGCAGCGGGGTTCAAGGGGCCCTGGGGAAGCCTAGAAACGGATTACTATTTATTTATTTATTTTGCCGATTGCTGCAGTCGGCGGGGTGGGGGCGGGGGGGTGAAATTCCACACCCCCTTCCTCTTCCTCCCACGTCCTCCCCCACCCTTCACTGTCACTCCCTCCGCAGCTGAGTGCCCGCTCGCCGCACCGGGGTGAGACCCCAGCCCCGGGCTCTGCGGCTCTCGGTGGGGCCCTGGGTCTTTAGGAAAGCGATGGGGGAGATGTTACATTTTGTCCAGAGGTGGTGGGAGGGATTTGTCACCGGAAGTGAATGAGCCTAATCTGAAGTCGGGACCAGCCCGAGGTGTGAGTGGGCAGCCAGGACTACGCAGTCCTAGAAAAACCCAGGGCAGCGCGGGCCGCTGAGAACCGGGACTCGGTCCCTGCTTACGCGCGCGGCGACCTCGCGTGCTCAGTGCAGGTCGGCGGAGCGCCGGGGCCTCTATGACCTGGCCCGCCCTTGCAGTCTTGGGTTTCATCCTTATCTCCACCCCCGTTCCCGGCCCCCATCGTTTTTTAATTGGGGTATTTAACTGCCTGAGAAACTGTCACTTGAGATTTCTATAATATGCCTGCATTTTCATGCAGACGAAGATGGGAGGAAAGAATTAAGATTCATCTCTCCAGTCCTTCACACCCACTTTCTCCATTTCCATTTAAAACAAAAACAAAACAAATTTCTGTATTTCACTGAAAAGTTAGCACAGGTCACGACATTTGACAAATGTCGCGCGGGGGTTGAGGGTGTGTTGTGTGTGTACGTGCACATGATGGAAGTGGGGGGTACTGAAAATTCTTGTGCGTGTGCTTGTAGTATACTTCGTTTTCGTTTGCTTTGTTTCATGAGCAAGCTAGGTGAGGCTTTTAGGTTTTGTGAGGTATAGTTCTCACACTGGTGAATGAAATGTAGCTGGTTATCTTGTCTAAGTCATATGGAGGAATGCGAAAGCTGCTTTGTTTTATGAAGAGTTGATTTAACCAAGGAAGGTTTAAAGAAGATTTATTTTGCTAGGAGAAAAAAAATCTAGACCTTCTCTTAAGTTTTTCAGTAATTGGATTTGTCTCACAAAAATTAAAAAAGTTTGTAGCCAAATAAGGTTTATTGGACTTGGAAGTTACAGCTGGGGTCAGGCAACATTTCTGTATTAGTCTAGTGAATCTATAAGTGGTTGTTAGTATTGTCTATATCAGAAGTGCAATTAAATGTCATTAAACCCTTTCAAGGATTTCGTTTCTGCCCAACAACAGGTTTTAGCATACAGTCCAGTAGACTTTGTAAGTTTCCGAATATTTTAAGTTGGCTAGTTTCAAATTTTTATGAGAAAGAAGCAGTGAAGGACAAAAATGAACAGGTCACAAGGCTGACCCAGTGTGTTGGAGGCAGTTTCAAAGACTGATGTGAAGCCTGAGTGGGAATGGGCAGGGGTCTATGGTATGGTTATCATGAAGCATTCATTGGCTTGACGGTTCTTTACAACTGCTAGGTGAGGTAGGTGGTCAAGACATGGATATAAAGCTGCATTTCTGAGTTCAAAAGCAGTAGGAAGGCTGCGAAACCTTTGGCACTGCCAGACTGCATTTGCATCATCTTTTTGACTTTTGAGGGCAGTTGATTCAGTTTGCATCCTTGAAATGGATCCCAGCTCTTCAGAGGTAAGTGCCTGTTGCAATGTGTTGCAGATGATGTTACAACAGAAATGTGACAAAAGGCAAGCAGCCATGAGTTCTGAATCCTGCTTTCAAAGATACCTTAAAAGACTTGCAAATCAAAAGAACTGCTCTAATCTCTATTCTTTTAGACATCTTAAAAAGTGAAAGAATTCTAAGGTATTACAGACTTTAAAAAGTACTTAACAAAAATTTAGATACTTTGTGGTTCTAATAGCTTGATTTATTTTTTAACTTTTTGAAAATTTCAAACATAATAAAGTGGAGAGAGGCAAGTTGCATGTACCCATCACCCAGATTCAACAATTATCAATTTGACAGTTTCGTTTTTTCTAAAACCCTAGCCGCTTCCCCACCCCACCTCATTCTGATCATTTTACAGCAAATCCCAGACATATTATTTCATATTTTACAATCTATAAATATTTCAATATGTATCTCAAAAAGATTAGGACTATCCTTTTAAAACTTAACCACAATACTATCACCACACTCCAAAAAAGTGGTTATATTTTCTTAATTCCTCTGATTATCTTATAATTTGCTTTTTTGTTCTTTAATTTTGTTATTTAGATTCCACATATAAGTGAAATCATAAGGTATTTGTTTTTCTCTGTTGACTTATTTCACTTAGCTTATAATAAATACCCTCTAGGTCCATCTGGGTTGTTGCAAATGGTAAGATTTCATTTTTTTGCGGCTAAGTAATATTCCATTATATATATATGTACTACATCTTCTTTATCAGTCATCTATTGATGGGCTCTTAGGTTGCTTCCATATCTTGGCTGTTGTAAATAGCACTGCAGTGAACCTAGGGGTGCATATATATTTTCAAATTAGTATATTGGTTTTCTTCAGATAAATATCCTATAATTTGCTTTTTTAAGTTATTTTATTTGAATAAGGATCCAAACAAGTTCCATACAATTGTGTAGTTAATATGTCCCTTAAATCACTTTTAAATTCTTCTTTCCTTCCTTCCTCCCCCCTCATCCCTTCTCAATTGTTTTGTTTGAAAAATCCTCATCATTTGTTAAGTAGAGTTTCCAACAGTCTGGATTTTGCTGGTTGCATCTCCATACTTTTTGTTAGATTTGAAATATTTGTCATATGTATTTTATCTTTTAATGTGATAAAGTGAAGGTTTATGTATTGATATGCCACAGGAAATCAATAACCAAGTAGTGAATGTAGTTAAGCACAATAAAATGGTCTTTGGGTATGGCTAGACAGCAAAGGATAAAGTCTTTTGGTGTTCTATGGAATTTGTTCAGGACCCTGTACTGTGGGAAATATCAGCCACATGTAGACAGAACAGATTCAGGCTTGAATCTGTATTATAGTAGCTTGATGGCAGAAGGAGGTGTCACCTATTCATTCATCTTTTAGCAGACGTTGAATATATAGTAGATATAAAGCATGCATTAAAGAGCTCTATATGTCAAGTATCAAATGGTAAGCAAATATTCCTACCTTGGTCACTGACTTTTCTGACAAAAGACAGTGAAAGATGACAGCCGTGGGGGTATATGCTGTTCTTGAAAAGGCTCTAAATTGGTCTGCCCCTTCCTTCTACCTTTGCCCCTGGTTCTCCTCCTTCTCAACACCTTTCACTCTCTGGAACTTTTTTCATCATCATACACCTAATGCCTAGCACAGAGGCTGGCACTGTTTATATAACATCAGTTTATTAAGCTTACTGTACCCAGCACTGAGCCAGGTAGGCCCTCAGGCTGCCAAGCTAAATTAAAAAGGCATAGTCCCTATCCTCCTTGAGGAAGCCCAATCTGTGCAAATAATGGCACAAACATGTGAAATTGTAACAGTGACAACTGACAACTGTTACAAAGGAAAGAGGAACAGAGAATACCAGTAATTGGAGGTTTGACCTTGTTGGGAGGTCAGTGAAAGCTTCCCTGAGGGGCTGAGTCTAGAGGCTCGATTCCTGTAGCCCCTCATGCATTCCCTATAAAACTCTTCAGAAACTTATCACTCTTCCCAAGACCAACACTGCCTGTTGACAGATGACCTTGCCTACTCTTCGCAGAGAAAAAAGGGCACCTCCCCCTCCCTCCTATCTTACTTATGACTTATCTGTGAAGTTCCACCTCTTTTTCTCTTTCCCTTCTCACCCAAAGCAAAGCTCTCCACCTGAGTTCCATGTCCCTTCTCTCCCAGTTCCTAGAACCTCCAGCCACCAGTCATCCTCTATTTTTTTGGGATCTCTAATCTCTTCTTTGGCATCTCTAATCTCTTCTTTGGCGTTTTCTTTGGCATCTCTCAGCAAGCAAGTTTCTTCAACTTAAAACAATTTTCCTTTTGTCCTAATATCCACCCAAGTGAATGCTCTATGTTTTTTCCTTCTCTTAACAATAGACTTTTTATTCTATTTTTTGAAAAAAATCTTGGGGAGGGGCAAGTAATTAGATTTATTTTCCACGCAGCTTTATTGCCATATAATTGATATGTGACATTGTGTGAGTTTAAGATGTACAACGTGATTTGATATGTGTATACATTGTGAAATGATTACCACAATAACGTTAATTAACATAGTTATCTTATTTTTAATTTATGTGGTGAGGCCTTTCAGATCTACTCTCTCAGCAGCTTTCAAGTGTGCAGTACAATAGTGTTAACTACAGTCACTGTGCTGCGTATTACATCCCCAGAAGTTGCTCATCTTATAACTGAAAGTTTCTACCCTTTGACCACCTTTGACCACCTTCACCATTTTCCACACCTCGCAGCCCCTGGCTCTCTGTTTCTATGAGTTCCATTTTAACAAGAGACTTTTAAAAACAGTAACCTACATTTGCTGTGTTCAGTTTCTCAATTATCATTCCCTCCTCAACCCCTTATCATCTGACTTCTGCTTCTGCCATTTTATTTGAAACTGAAATTGGCTTATTGTCACCATTCTCTCCTAACTTTCAAATCCATTTTTTTTGTAGCTATAAACTCTCACCTCTTCTCAAAGCACATCTCCCTGTTCTGTCTTAGTTCTCTGTCCATCCTTAAACACTGCTGCTTGATTCTTTCACACACCTCTCTTTATCTACCCCTTAAATATCCATGAGGTCAGAATTCTATCCCAGTACCTTTTTTCTTGTTTTTCTCACCTCCTTTGGCAAGCTTACCCTCTCCCAGGGCACCAAGCCTTGTCTACATGACTCTTGAATCCCTATCTCTTCCTTTCACCTTTCTCCTGAGCCCAAACCTAAAATTCCAACACCAGCACCTTTCTAGATATTTCCATGTAACTATCTACTATCCATATGTAATTACCTGCTATCCAAAATACTTCATATTTAAGATGGCCTAAAATGAAGTCCTTACTGCCCCAGTGTTGTCCTTTTTCTTATATACGTAAGTTTCAATTAGTTATTGCTGCATAACAAACCAACCCAAACTTATGGCTTAAAACAGCAATAATTTATTATTTCTCATGATTCTGTGGACTCGGCTGAGGCTGTAGCCTCCAAGGCAGCCTCATCACATGTCTGGGGCCTTGGTGCTGACTGTCAGCTGGTGCACTTCGCTTTTCCCCTGTGTAGCCTCTCTCACACTTGGTTTCTTAGTGCTGAGTAGTCAAGCTCAAGCTTCTTCACATGATGGCTGGCTTCCACAGGAGCAAAAGCAGATGCCCCCTAGCCTCAAGGCTTAGACCAGAATGGACTGGTACAATGTCATGTGTAGTACATTCATTCAGTCAAAGCAAATCACTAACCCAGCCCAGATTCAAGATGGGGAGAAACAGACTCCACCTCTTGATGGGTGGAGCAGCAGGCATTTAAAGGGATGGAAGGAATTACTGGGAACCATCTTTGCAGATAATCCACTGTGCTGTGTATCTGTAGTTTTGTTAATTCTTTTATAACATTCGCTATGTGCCAGACAATGGCTGAGCATTTACATGTATCACCTCATTCAGTCTTCACAACCTTCCCCTGACATAGGTACTACTATTATCCACATTTACCAGATGAAGAAATGAAGAGGTGAAGGTGTCTTGCTCGGGACTGAGAGTAAGTGGTGGAGCTAAGATTTGAATTGAGGCAGTCTGGTTTCAGAGTCCAAGGTTTTAATACTGCCTGTCTGATCAAGATACCACCTCTGATTATGCTCCTGATACCATATCCATAGTGTTCCAAGCAGGAAATCACAGAGTTATCCACAGAGCCTCAGTGTTTCTCACTGGTCCGCCTAGTCTGCAAGTACTGTTATCTTTCTCTCTGCTGTGGTCCCTTTCTTCATGCCTTGTCCCCCTCCTCGTCATCTCCTGTATGTGCCCATCTGGTCCCCTACCTTTGTGATTTCCTGAATTCCCCCAGTGCTGCATGCCTTGGCCACTTATTGCCCTCAAATACAAGCTGATCACGTCACTTTACCTAAACTATTGGCTCCCTATTGTCTAATACTGTTCAGACTCCTTAGTTTGGATACCAGGCCCTTTACAACCTGTCCCCAGTGTGCCTCTCTAGCCTTATTTCCCACCATTGCCTTTACTCTGCCGTTACCCCCAGCATACTATGCTCATTCATTTCTATTCGTTCATGCTGCACTTACTTAATCAGCACTGACTATATGCTAGGCATTTTTATGGGTAATGGTGGTACAGTGATGAACACAGACAGCGATCCCTCAGAGCCTACAGGCTAAGTGAGGGATACAATTACAAGGTAGTGTGATATATACTATAATGGGAGAGATCTTAGGTGCTGTGATTATGTAAGGTTACTTAACCCAGACTAGGGGAATCAGGTGGGAGTGCAGGGTGTCTTTTAAGGAAATCTAAGCTGAATTCTAGAGAATGAGTTAGATCTAACCAGGTAAGGGAAAAAGCAGAGTTGTTTATTCATTTCTTTCCACAGACATTCATGGAGCACCAACTGTGTTCCAGGCACTGTTCTAGGTGCTTGAAATACAGCAGTAAACAAGACAGACAAAAATTCGCTAGCTTCATGGCTAGGAAGCTGGGAAAGTTCCAGTGTCTCTAGTAACAGAGACAGGGCATATGCAGCAAACCTGGACGTTAGACTAGAGCAATGACCTTAATTGTGGCTGCACTTTAGTATCCTGTGGGAGGCTTTACAGCATCCTGATGGTCAGGCCTTCCCTGAATAAATCAGTCAGTCTTGGAATGGGACTTTGGTGTTGGTAGTTTTTAAAGCTCCCCAGGTGGTTTTAATGGGCAACCAGGGTGTTAGAGGAACTGGAGCACGTTGAAGCTGAAAGTGAATCAGACTAGAGGTTAGAGAGGTGGGCAGAGGTCAGACAGACCATCAAGGGTTTCATGAATCCTATTAGGAAGTTTTCGCTTAAACTCTAAGGCAGTGGGAGCTACTGAAAGATTTAAGCAGGATAATGACAGGATCAGATTATCCCCCCTCCCTTTTTTTCCCCATTAACAAAGGATCAATCTGGATGCTCTATGTGGAATGGATTCAAATGGAGCAAAAATAAACTGATGTCAGTTTGAAGGCTGTTTGTTGCAGGAGTGAGGGAGAAATGGTATTGGGCTACAGTGATGAGAGTAAAGATAGAAAAGGAAGGGGAAATATGTGAGAGATGTAGGAGGAGACTAAACAGGACTCAATGGTTAACAGAAAGTAAGAGATACAAGAGGGCAAAGAGTTATGGAAAGTTCCAGATTGAGAAGCTGGGTTTGTAGTGACCTTGGTGCCTGAGACAGTGAACCTGGTGGATTGAGTTTGGAGAGAGCTGGTGGGACCATTTGGGACCTGCTGCTTGCTCTTTTGTTCTCCTGCCTGTGATCCTGTGCTTTATCTCCTACAAGACCTGTTTTATACAACTCTTCTTCCTAGAAGCCTATCTGGATTCTTCCTTCTGTTGGCTCTAGATGAGTGTTTATCAGCTTGTGAAATCAATATCCATTTACAGAAATTTATTCTGCCACTTGGTTTCTTCCAAGCAAGGATGTGTTTTATTCCATGCCAAATGCTTGGCACAGTACCTGGTACACAGGAAATGCATAATAAATGCTTGTTAAATAAATGTGTTAATGGATGAAGACTTGGGCCAGAGGCAAGATCTCTCCTAGGACTGTGATTAGAAGTGGGTCAGGGGGCTTGTTCTTGTTTTTAGGATAAGGGACTGAAGGAGTCTAGGGGCAGAAAGGAGGGTATTTGCTGAGCTGCAGGAAAGAGGCCTTGTTAAAGAGGTGCCTAAGCTATTGATTCTAAGATAGAGTGAGATGTAATCAGCTATCTAACTTGTTTTTTGAATATAGTTTCAAATTCCTTTCACGTCAAAAGAAACATAAGTCTCTTAAAACTGTTCTGCATCTGTTCTTTCTCTGTCTCTTCTCATCAGTGAGGTGTGATGGTGGTAATAAGTGGACAGGTCTGAGTTTAAATTCTGATTGCTAGCTCTGTGGCATTGGGTATGATATTTAACCTCTCTATGAATTGGGAATAAAGAAAGATATATTTCTCCTGGGATTGTTGTAATATTAAATAAAGTAATGTATGGAAAAGTACCAAGTATTGGACCAGACCTGTAGTAGACTTTCAACTATTGCCAGGTTTCTTTCCACCTTCCAGTCACTGGACCATTGTCTCTTTGCACTTCCCACCCCTCAAATTGGGTGATGGAGCCAGAATTTGCTGTGTGCATCCTGACCTTTGTAGAAAGGCCCCTTTAATGATTCTTCTATGAACAGTTCTCTGGCCTTTCTGCAATTCTGGGGGATATTTGAGCCGAATTGATATATAAATAATGCTGCAAAAGAAAACCAAAGAATCCTAGAAAGACTGAGCTGGGCAAGCCCTGAGGGATTCCTTAATACAAGGGCAAAAACTGGCTTATACTAGAAGGAAAACTCAGGATTTTTTTTTCACGACACTTGGTTCATTCCGTTTAAAGCACTGTATTGCGAGATCATATCTTTTCTCTCTCTTTTTTTAAAGTATTTTTTCATGAAAGCCTGTCTGAAATCTTTAGTTTTGGGAACTACTGATGTAATCTTACCTCACTTTACAGATAAGGGAGTGTAAAACAGCCGTATGTTACGTAATATCAATGGAATGTGCAGGATTTTCACAAACTCCAGGCTCTATTTGACTCTGGGATCCATGAGGGCTGTGGTTGTATCTGCAGCATCCCATATGCCCAGCATACAGCATCATGCCTGGCATGGAAGGTTCACAATAATTATCTGTTGGGGAAATAAATGAAATACTCAGCCCAAGCACTCTAGAATCCTAGTTTGTAATGATATTTATTCTTCTTGATGGAGCCAGTAAACGCCTTGAGGGACCGTCGTTCTCTGTTGCCCAGCAGGGCTGGTGTTCAGTGAATGAATGAGCCCCCAGGTCACATAGAAATCAGGCTTGTCCAGGAACAGATAATTCAAGAACCTGATTGATAGCAGGAGCCACCAGGTATTTCTCTTATAATATTTCATTTACTCTTCATGGTAACCTTGCCAGGAGGGTGATAGTTTGAAGCAACAACAATTTTAAGATTCTTTAAAAGACACAGCCAAATTTTAATTCCCAAACAGATGTTAGTTCCCCCCGGCCTCTTTAATCTCCTCTCCCACTTCCCACCTCTGACTCATGAATGTTGCCATCTCCTCTTGAGAAATGGGTCTCTGAAGGCAGGGCGTCTCCTCCCACATGCTCGGGTGTGCACCCAGGGCCTGGTCCACGGTGCCACCTGGGGCGCGAACTCAGGACCTTCTGTGTGTAAAGCAGACGTGCTAACCGCTAAACTATGGAGCCAACCCCCTAGTTTTTAATATATATGGGGTATGCCTTTTCTGCCTCAGTTTCTTTATGCCTCGGTGTAAGGGAAATAATGACATACAAAGTTTTGAGAGAATTTAAAGGCTTTTATAGACATGCTCATCCATTGAGATCAGTGCTTTTAAAGCATCCTGGAAGTTGAAAGTCAAATAAGAAAAAGAAAATTATTTTTCTTTGATTCTTCTGCCTAATTTTAAGGTTTCTTCTTTAGGTAGGATTTTATTATTTGCTATGAGATGCTACTTTTCTGTGCAATACTATAAACCACAGGTTTTCAAACCACAGGTTCTAACCCAATAACATCATGAAACCCAGATGGCAGTCTGCACTAAAAAAAAATAATAAAATAGAATATAAGATGTCAGAGGGCACTGTGTTACATAAATAAGCTTATATTATATTTATATATTTTAAAGATACACATACATGACTTATGAGAAAATGTATTTATTCTTATAGGTTATGGTCAAAAAGGTTTGAAAAAATGGTTTTGTGAATTATGCCTTGCACATTATGGTACACAAAAGTGTTTATTGACATGGATAAAGGGATGTCTTTTGTGTCATTGTGACATGGTAAAATAAGGAAATATGAATGCTGAGCCAATTCTTGCAAAATGTCAAGTGGGAACCTATTCATGCTACAGATATTTTCTCCTCCTTTTGTTTGTAAGAATCAAGAACATTTACTTATAAAAAGTGAAAGATGCCGACTTGGACAAGGGAACAGGTGTACATACAGTTAGGAATGTAGATATATAACAGGGGCTACATCCAGTATAAGGCATTGGTGGCTCCAACAGTTGTGAGTTCTCTCCAGGAGGGGTCCAGTGCTCCACGACATGTAGTAATTTGAAATTTGTGCTGAGGCACAAATCTGAGTACATCCTAGGAGGCCAGGCCTATGGGTGGTGACAGTCATTTAGCTCATGAGTAAGCCACATCCCTTGTCCTTCATATGCATTTCAACATGGCATGCTATTTTTTTCTATTCTTTGTCTTAAGAGCATAACACCCTTACAGCTTGTTTCTGTCTGAAGAAAGACCATCAAGTAAAAGGTGAAGCTTGAGTGAAATTTGTAATATGAGGATATACTGAGAAAGATAGGCCCTTGACAAAGGTGTGATTCCCCAGAAAGCCAAAGCCACTATAGATATCCCTGCATTCTACAAGTTGGTGATTCCTGGAGCTCTAGGTAGCTCTAGAGGCTGTCAAGGATCTGTGTGATATGCTTTGCTGCCTTTTTAGAACCTGGGAGTGAGCCTTGATTTGAGGCAGTATTCATTTATTATGTAGCCTCCAGAAGGTAGGAATTTAGTGTGTAGAAATCTTCACATTCGTTTAAAAAGAGGAAAAAAGAAACGTGTGTGTTTGTTTTTTGCTTGTTAATTCCAGTACTTCTTGATCAATTGCTTTAGGAATGGCTATAAAGTTCTGATATTATCAGAGTGGTTGCGCTCTTTAAGATTCTGTATAGTCTGTCTCAGGTTTGCCCACAGCCAAGGCCTTTCCACAACTCTGGAAGGGAAAGGAAGAGTTAGGGACAGGATAGGGATAGTCAGTAGACAAACTAGGACCAGATTCTGCTTCTACTGCTACACTATGGAGCCATCCCTATCCTTTTTCTGAAACACATATACTGGATAATTGGAGGAGGGTGGGGTTCACCCCATCCCCGTTCACCAGTAGTTCTTGATCTAGAGCTAGCATTCTGTAATGTGCCTGTAAGTCGTAATAGCAACCGTAGAAAGCGGGGGAAAGAGAAGAGTAAGAAAGAGGCTTATTAGTTTATTGAGATATGAGAAATTGTGCCTCACTTTTTATTTAAAAAAAAAAAATAGGCTGAGAGTCATTCATTCATTGCTATACCATAGATGTCACCAGGAGTCTTACTCTGCTCTGTCAGCTCTGCACATGCAGAGGCCAGGTGGATACCTCACCTGAATCATTTGATCCAGAGAAAACTTGTCCATGCCACCCCAACTGACTGTAATTGATTCAATGGCCATTTTTTGGGTACGCGCTACCTCCAACACACGCCAGGTGCCTTAATGCAGTAAACACTTAATAAATGTTAATTTAATGTGTTGGTGCAAGATGCCATAGCTAGCCCTGGGGTGAGGGGAGGTATAAAAATGAACAAACATAGTCTTATCTCCTTGAGGCTCCTGAGCCCAGGATAGACATGGAGACAACTAAGTAAGTCAAGCCGACTGCAGTGTGTATTATAAAGGAGGGAAGTTCTGTGGAAGCCCAAAGGACAGAAGGAAGAGGGGCAAAGAGAGGAGTGAAGGAAAAATGAGCAGACGGGGGAAATAACAGAGGAAAGCAATGTCCGGCAATGGGAAGAACAGAAGCAGAGCTAGGAAGGCACCAGTTATATCTGAGGAGCTTGGACTAACATCATGTGGCAAGAGTGGGGAGCAGTCAGAAGGAGATTTTGGCTGGGTGGAAGATGCGGCCGGAGCCTACAGTCATTCCTAAGGCAGTGGGGACCCATCGAAGGGTTTCAAGCAGGGAACAAGGCATAGGATTTGTGTTTTGGATAGAGAAGTTGAACAGAATGGATTGGAGCAGGAGAAGTGCTGTCTGTTGGAAGGCTATTGCAGAGGTTCCTTGGATAAATGACAGGGCTTGACCTAGGGCAGTGGAAATGAAATGGAGGTTGTTCAAAAATTATTTGTACTCGAAAGCCAGTCTGTGAATTTATAATGGGCATGAGCCTACCCAACCACTGGGATGATTAGGTCAGCTGGCCAGAATACAACTTTTTAAATTGAAGTACATTAATAATCAAAGGATTACTCTGTGAAAATGGAGTTAAGGCAAAAGGAGTTGGATGGTCTAAAAAGACCTTTTACTCAATCTACAGCAGTTTTTACATAACACTAATAATAAAGCTTAGTCTCTGGTGAGTTGTTATCCTTCCCTCTCTGGAGGAGTACTTGGCTTGCCACAGCAGGAGGAACTGCTCCCCTGTTCTGGAAAGGAGCTAGCTGGCAGCATATTGGTGTATTCGAGGATCTTTTGGTTGCAAGAAAGGGAACTCATAGAAGAGCAAGTAAGATGGGGAGTAATTATAAGGAAGGGGAGTTTTCTGACCCAAATACTAGAAAGGCAGCTAGGCCTCATGGGGCTTAGAATATCATCAAGTACTTTCTCCTCCCCTCTGCCCTCCCTCTACACCCAGTGAGAATCTTTTCTCCCTGACACACTGGCCTTTCTGTCCCATCCATTTGCATGGCCCCAAAATATAACTGCTCCAGAATGGTGGCTTTGACCCTGAGTCATTCCAGCCTTATAGTCTGCCCCCACAGCTGACCCAATTTCCCAAGTACTAATACCAGAAGAGAGAATTTGATTGCTTTAGGTTGAATCAGGGGTCTTTCCTTAATCTAGTCATGCTGAAGATGTAATGTGACACATTCTTTGAGAAAACAAAATGGTAGTAAACAATGTATAACTCTAGTATATTGGTATTATTGTTCAACTCTTTTAGACTTCATGATACAATAGCTCACTGTATTAGTTGTCTATTACTGTATAACAAAGTACCCCAAAAGTTAGCAGCTTTAAAACAACAGGCATTTATTATATCACAGTTCTGTGAGTCAAGATCCCAGCAACAGCTAAGCCGAGTGTTTCTGCCTTAGGGTCTCTCATGAGGTCTCTCAAGCTGTCCCCTGGAGCTGCAGTCATCCGAAGGGTGAGCTGGGGGATAATCTGATTCCAGGACATGCAGAAAACCTTGGTTCCTCACTGACTTTTGGCTGGAGACTTCAGTTTTTCACCATGTGGCTCTCTCCATAGACTCAGTGTCCTTAGGACATGGCAGCTGGCTTCGCCCAGAGTGAGTGTTCCAGAGAAGGCACCTAAGATGGAAGCTGCTGTCTTTTATAAGCTAGCCTCAGAAATGATGAACAGTCACTTCTGCCCTATTCCATTGGTTACAGAGACCAACCCTGGTACAATGTGGGACAGGGTCTACAAAAGTAAGAATACCAAGAGGAAAGGCTTATTGGGAATCATCTTGAAAATTAGCTACCATACTGAGTCAATGAACATTATTTAGGGCTTACTCTGTGCCAGGTGCCAGGAGTTGAGAGGTATATTACATGGTTTCTGCCCTTGAGGAGCTCACTGTTTAGTATGGGGAAGCCATACAAAAACAATACCATATGTCTCCTGAGCACTTGCCTTTGTCCACACATCTTTCACACTGCCACCACACTTATCCTTATGAAATTCAAATTCATTCATAGCAGCCTCTTATTTAACTGTCCTTAATGGGTCCCCTTTGCCTAGAAAGTTTTTAAAATTTTTTTAATCACCCCCTACAAGGAAGAAATACATTTTATATCACAAACCAGGACCTACATACATAGACACATTTGTAACAGAAACATATTTTACAATAGTTCACTCCCTCACTAACTGCCATGTAGTCTGATATTTTCTATTCTGGGCTATTTCATTTCTTTAATGAAAGCTGGTCACAGTGTCATGTATTTCACAAAGTATTGCATGTGACATGCAATGTGGAAAGTAGCCTCAAGAATCAGACTTCCATGAGCTACAAAGCCCCTCACTGTCTCCCTGTCTGAAGCTCCCCTTCATTTATATTTAATAACCCTCCCCACCCCAACCCACCCCACACACAAAGTTCCTCTACTTGGAGCTCTTTCCTCACTTTCCCCACATTATTTGGAGAACTCTTACTCATCCTTTAAAACCCAGCTTTAAAGTAATTCTTCTTCCCCTCTTTCCTTGGACAGAAATGCCTGCTCCCTCCCGTGGCCCCCAGAGCATTGCAGTAACACTTGGCGACTGTCCTGCCTCCACTTCCAGCCTACCCTAGGACCAGGTTCCCCAAGCCCACACGATATATTTTCATTGAATCTCTCCAACCGTGTTTACGAGGACATTGAACAAATTAGCATCACACAAATGACGATGCTGCAAATGAGCAGTGTGCAAAGTTAGGGGGTGTTGCAGGCAGGTTCCTGTCAGGGGAGCCACGTGCTGCAGAAAAAGGCTCCCTCCCTCTGCGGGCCGCTGGCTCACCCGTGCATCCATCTCAGGTACAATTCTCACCGGAACTTACCGCCGCGGTTCATTACCTCGGTTCAATTTAGCTGCTCTGGTTTCTTTTTTGTTTTTTTTTTCTACTTTTTTATTTGCTTGTGTTGATGAGGACAGCCTAGTGAGAAATGGAGCTTTAGGCAGTGCAGATAGAAAGGCCTCTATATCTGTACCCGCCCTGCAGGAGAGGGTTTCCTTTCTGAAGTGGTACGGAAGGAGGGTTTTGAGGTTTTTGAATATTTGCTTCTAAGTATCTAAGTAAGAGATTTGTTTGCCCACATTGCACTCTTCTTGGCAAGGTAGCAGCCCGACAAAATATTTTCTGGTTGGTTTTGCCTATACGTGGTTTTCATTTTTGAGGGGAAGAAGAATTGACACCTTGGTTAAATTGTACGAAAATATAATGGCTGCTTTTTACCAAAATACAATTGCTGTTAAGGGTGGAAGCTAGTATGATTCCCAGGCCCAGCCTCTTGGGAGTTGCTGATAGACTATGCTGTGAACCATAACCGGAGAAGAAAAAAAAATTAGACATGAGCCAAAGCACTTAAGTTATTCCTTCTCCAGTATTCTCATTTCTACATTTGTCAATGGCTGTGTAACTGCCCAAGGATATGCCGACTTGATTGTGATGTGTGCATATTTGAGGGAGGGAAGGGGGAGGGAGGTGAAAACAGACTGTAAACAGATAATTACTGTAGAGTGTGATAAATAGTATAACAGAGGTGTGCATCACATGCATAAAGAGGGGAGTCATTTTCACTTTAAGCAGTATTTTTCAAATGAGGGTTGCCCCCATTAGAGGATGGTAAAATCCACTTATAAGGTGGCTAACAGCATTTTAAAAAATGAAATAGAATAGAATGAAATATATCAAGTTAAATCCTCCATAGTAATCTGTATTTAGATAGCGATTTTCAAAACTGTTGCTTCACATATATTTATTGTGTTGCAATGTGAAATCTTTTCTTGAGAGTGAGTTTCAGGCAAAGATGTTTGAAAGCCACTGCTGTAGGGGATGGAAGAAGGCTTCCCAGAAGAAGTGGTATTTGAGCTGGGCCTTGGAGAGTGGACTTGCCCCAGAGGAAGAAAGGCATTCCAGGCAGAGGGCAAAGGATATGCACATGTCAGGAGGAGTTTGTTCAGGGGCAAGATATTCTCCGTGATTGGACCGCAGGATACTGGGAGAGGAGCTGCTGGAGAGGGGAGACAGGTAGAGCTAATTAATGAACCACCTAAAAGTACATATGTGGTTCCTTAACTCTCCCCAGAAATTTCATTTCTCTGGTGATGGGTTTGGCCTTGGGAATCTATTTCTAATAAGCTTCCCCTGGCAGTGAGGTACTGACAGAGGTGTGACACAACCAGCGCTGGGTTTTAAAAAGGTAACTTAGACAGAAGATTGGTTGGAGGGAAGTAAAATTGGGAGGCCAGAAAGAGATGAGAGCCTGAATTTAGGTGAAGGCAGTTGGTGGAGAATGGGTCTGGATTTGAGGCAGGTTTTGGAGGTGGGTTGCATGATTTAAGGGAGATGAGGGAATGAGAAGAAAGCATAGACAATCCAGAAAACCTAGGGGCTTGGTTATGAACACAGAGCAAGAGACTCAGAAGGGGAGATAATTACTTGAGTTTTGGTTTCTGCCCATGGTTAGCAAGAGTAATTCATTGAGTTTTCACCATGCCCCATGTAACTCTACCTCAAGAGCATACAGGTCCTTTGCTTTGATTGCCCATCTCTAAACAATCTCCTGATTGTCTTAGACCTGTGTTTACCTGGCTCACAGAGGACAGGTAAATACACCTAATAGCTAGTTGATCAATATGATTCACAGTGAGGGACATGTATAAACTTTTTGGGGTACAAGAGTACTTTGCTCAGGGTGTCACCTTTATAGTATTAGAGTACCTAAGAAATGGAACTAGTAATGACAAGATTTAGGAAAGAGAATTGTATGGTCTGAGGGCTATTTCATGTAGACACTTAAAATGCTTGATTGTATGTGCTCAAATAAGAATGTGGCTCTTGAGTGATCAAAATACTTGTGGAGGTTATACTCCCTCCGTTTGTTGTTGTTGTTGTTGTTGTTTTTCCAGTATTGGTGCCTGCTTAGTGCCTACATATTTCTTTGTCTTCAACTTGTATTTACGAGTCATATTTTAGGGTGTTTCCTCTTTTAGATGTGTTACCTCTTGGTAGTTTTAGATGTGTTACCTCTTGGTAGTCAGTCCTAAAGGACACTGACATTTATTGAGCAAGCCCCTTTACATGGGTACCCTATCTTAGAGGCTGACTTTCTCACCAAATTCTGAGGGCGCTTTATAGTAGCACCCTACAGCCTACGAGACCTCTCTTCTACTGCCTCTATAATCCACCATCCTCGGGGGTATGGTGGAGTGGAAGGAATGCTCTGTTTTGGAGAGGTTAGGAGTTCTGGTAGAGCACCACAGGGGCCTGGGAGCTGGTAGGTGACACCTCCCAGCCAGGCCTTCCAGCGGCAGGTGGTGCCCTCCTAACCTGATGACTGTCCTCCCCCTCACATACTCTGTGGGGAAACAGGCTGGATGTGTAAGAGTGGGAGTGCTGAATGCCTCTTTTTTTTTTTTTTTAACAGTTCTGCTTATACTCCTTATCCTTGTACCAAAAGCTTGTAGGAGTTCAGATTTTTTTTTAAGTCTGTCAAGGAAAATAACCAGCTTGAAATATGTCATGACTAGAATAGCCTTAGTCTCTACAAAAATGATTTAAGTGTTTATATTCATGCATCAAATAAAATAATATGTAGGCAAAGTATTGAAAACATTTGTAATCACTCCAAATAAATTGCTTGTTTACCATTGCTTTGAAAATGATTCCATTTTACCTCTGATAATAGTATTATTAACCACAACATTAATGGCAACTATTGCTGAGTATTTACTATATACCTGGCACTAAAGGCAGGGTTTTGTATGTCATTTAACTTTTCCCCTACCAACCTGAGATATAGGTATTGTTACTTTAATTTTACAGATGAGAAAACTGAGGGGAGCGAAGTTAAAGTAGGCCAAGATCACATGGCTAAAAAATGGCAGTGATAAAGCTCTAATTGATGGGGGTCGGGGAAGAACTCTAAACCATAAGACTATACTGCCTGTGATCAATTGGACAATGGTTTTATGTGTTTCAGGGAGATTTACTGTACTCCCTTAATATATAAGGCTCTAGGTAGAGATATACTCATTTCTTGTATTCTTACACATCTTTGTGGACGGAGCTGTTTTTCTTTTGTTGTGCAAGTATTGATTGTGACGTAAGTATGTCCAAAGTACTCTGTTAGGCTCTTAGAAAATGGAGAGCCCTTGAGGAGTTCCCTATCCATAAGGGAACAGAAGAGAGGTATATAAGGTTGAATCATATGAGATTGCCACTGGGAATTTACACAGGAAGAGTTCACATGATTCAGCCTGACACACAACTAAAATAAGGTGACATGCTAAACTTTTTACATACACTAGTTCCTGAATCCTTAAAATAACTTTCAGACATAAGTACTGTTATTATCCCCATAATGAGGAAGTTGAGTAAAGTCACTTGCCCACAGCCACACACTTGGTGTATGACAGGTGGAATTTGAGCCCAGGTCAGTCTGAGTTACAGAACCAGTGCACTTAAGCCCTGTAATGTAAGTTCCTCTAGAGGTACAAATAAAGATATACACCTTATTTATGCACATTGAGAATTCTTAAATTTTTATTTCACAAACACTACATAGAGCACTCATCTGGCATATTGCTATTTCTGTGATCTGGACACATCTGGTCATGCGAATCACCACCTCAGTTCCCCCTCTGAGAATTTGCATTTTCCCCCTCTGAGAATGGCCAACTAACAAGGGGAACATTTGGAGGGGGCACGTGCGTGTACACACACACACAAACACACACACACACACACACACAAAACAGAAGAATTTTCACTTTTAATTGTTATGTGGACATTGGGCCTGTTTATTTCAACTTTAATTACATCTTTTTTTTTCCCTATGTCCAATTGCCCTTCTTTCTAGGTCACCTAGACAGATGGGAACCATAGAAGTAACCATTTAATTGTACATAATTAAATTATAGGCAATACAATTAAATTTATGTGTATATAGTCAAACCATTTTAAGAATTTTCCTCTTAAAAAGTTTCCTAATCTTGTATTCAGGTACCCAAATTCTGTCTGTATAAACCATAATTAAAATTTTACATAGGTGTATCCCTTATTTAAAATGTTTTTAATCACATGGGGAAAATTAAGTTGTTTTTGTTTGTTATATTAAATGATTTCAATTTTGGTGGTGCCTGGTGAATCTGAAATTCTCCCCACAGCTATCCCAATATTTTGCAGCCTTCCAAAAATGTAAAATTAGATTGACAACTGGCATTCTCGAAGTAGGTCTTCAGGTAAGCAAAGGGATGTCCCCTCTGCCTACACCACAGTACTGAACCCTGTTTATTTTCAAACAGGGAAGACTTCTTGTTTTCAAGATCCTTTTCAGGACTTGAAGAGAGGATGAGTTTTTGAATCAACCTGACTTGAGTTTCTTCCACCAACCTTTGTTAGACCGATGACTCCAGGCAAATTACTGAAACCACTGGGAGCCTCATCTTCAAAATCAGGATAACTAAGCCTTATTGTACAGGTTTTCATTAGGTTCATACAATAATGTATTTAAGTATCTAGGTGGCCCTTAGTAGACCTTCAATAAATGTCAGTGCTCTTATATTTGAGCATTCTTTAAAAAGCCTGCAATATGTATACTCTTTACGGGTATATGAATTGTTTTGTTTGGCGATCTTTTAAAGTCAGATTTGTATTTCTTTGGGGTTTGTGCAAATTTGGGAGAATAGCTTTCTGAAATCCATTAATATTTCATTGGAGCTATGGAGCAACAGCTGTAAAACTTGCTTGGTTGGTCCTAATTGCAATAATACATGGACTCTTTTGAAATGTAATTCTTCAAAATGGGCATTATAATTAAATTCCAACCAATCCAAAGGCACTTTAAAACATGTTTAAAAATTTCCCAAGCCAATTAGAAAACTGGTTGGTCCAACTGTCAAGTGCAGAGAAATATGCTAATTTATGCAAAGACTACTGTTCCAGGAAGGCCTTGGCTGAATGAGAAGTACAACATGTGAGAAAACACCTCAAGGATAATATGTGATACAGAAATCACTGAATGTATTTTTAAGGAATGTTTAAATACAAAGCACACATTGTGAATGACAGCGGCAGTTACTGGAACAAGATATGGTTTTCTTTTTTAAAAAGGATTTTCTATCTTGAATATGACAACATTTATGCTTACCTTAACATTTATTTTGTGCAATATAGTTACCGTATCTTTGTATAAGCAGGCAAGGTGCACCGTTATTACCATTTCATATTCTAAGGGGATGTAGAAACTAAACAATGTCATGTAAATTAAATCTAGGGATAATTTTATTTAGAACTCACTAAGTATCTGCGGCACATGGTTTTGAGTATTTTTTATCAGCAGAACCCTTTGCTATATGAATTACAAACTATGATAATTTTAGAACATTTCTGAGGCTTATACATGCATTTTTAAAATCAGCATTACATTGTTAAAATCAGCATTACATTACATTACAATTTGTCTTTTACCTATCCTTTATGTTTATTTAAACTAAGACAACAAAATCCCCACTATATTTTTGTGGGCATTTACAGGAAAAATAAATGTAGTTAACCTAGACCACAAAAGCACCCTCTCCCAATCCACTATCATAGTTAACATTTACTTAAATGCTGTGGAGCTAGCTAGTTTATGGAGATATCTCCAAACTGAGATTGGAGATTTAAAATGGATGGTAACTACACTTAAAAGATTGAGTGGCTCCCTTTTTAAAATGGGATTATGTAATGAAAGTTCCACAAATGTGTTGATAAAGGATATCTACATACAAAGAGAAGGCAGTAGGAACTGGATGTTTTGAGTGGAACTTACTCAGTTCCTCACCTACACCTTGGCCGCTAAAGTTGTTTTGTTTTTTCCTGTTTAATGTTGACATACAGGTTTCACAGATAAAGTTTCACAGCATTTGGGAATGGAAAAAGTGGGTGTTGCAAAGGAAAGCCTAGTACATTTAAAAGTTAGAATAAATCGGTTATTTGCGAAATAACTGACCCTTTAGATTTTTTTTTTAAAGCATATGCAAAGAAGTATTTACTAGGGCTTGTTCTAAATAGAGTTCTAAACACTGTTTTTTTTTAAACACCCCCCCTACACTTCGAGCTAAAACTGGGGTGTGTGTGTGTGTGTGTGTGTGTGTGTGCAGGGCGCCTGCGGAGAATAGCACGCATCTTGTAGATCTTAATTAAAAATAATAATAAATAAACCTGTTTCTTGAATAAACCAGTACATTTATGAAGTTAAAAAGAATCCCAAAGGAAACAGGAATTAACAGCTTTGGAGAGCTTGATTTAAAAAAAAATTTTTTTTTCTTAATTAAAAAAATCCTAATCTCCACATTTTTTGCTAGGCGAGAACCGAAGTTTGGAGGTAGACGAGCAGGCGAGCGGTTTGCCCGGGCGCAGAGCATGAAGGCCGGGCGGGCGCGGGGAGCGGGCGCCCGCCGCCCGGCGCGGGGGTGAGCAAGAGAGAGAGCGGAGCGCGTGTGGCCGGCGCCGCTCGGCCGGGAGCTCCCGCGCCCGCGCCCCGCGCCCCGCGCCCGCCGCCGCCGCCGCCGCCCCTGGTGCGATGGCGCAGAAACCCCGTTGACAAGGCACTGCTTTTTCATGACGGTGAGTTTCCCTTTGAGTGTATTATAATTTTGTGATAAAAATTTCAAGGAGAAAAAAAACACACAACCTCCTTCCTCTGCCTCTTTCCTTCAGGGAGGGGACAAGCAAGGGAGGGGGGTCTGGAGATCTGTCTCCAGACAGACAGAAAAGAAAGAGGAGCAAATTAAACACCGAGTTGCCAAAACCAGGATATTAGGTTTCAGCACAGAGAGCTATTGGCTAAGGCTGTGTTTTTTTTTGGGGAAGTGGGTTTGTGGGTGGGTGATGGTGGTGGTGGGTGGGTTTTGGACACGGAGAAAGGGGAATCGAGTGATGTTTCCTGCGCCCCGGGCCAGGAAGACCAAGTTCAATGTCTCAGGCAGGGGGCGGGGGCAGTGGTGGCAGGAGCAAGGCAGCGGGGCGCCTCGGGGTGGGGGGCCCTGGCGCCTTTTTTTTTTCCATGGATGCATTCTGGAGCGGGGGAGAAGGAGAGCCTGGGAAGGGGGGTGGCGTGGCGGTTGGTGGTGGGGTGGAGAGGGGAGGGAAGCCTTTTAATGACTCATTGATTGAGCCGGTTTAAAATTAGTTGTGTGCGCGAGTGTGTGTTTTCCGCCCCCCGGAGCCGCCGGGAGCCGGGAAGGAGGGAGCGGGGCTCGGCTAGGGGAGGACGGCGCGGCGGGGCCGCGAGCAGGGGGCAGGGAGGGCCAGGAGTGACGGCGGGCGAGGAAGAAAAATCAGCTTTTCCAATCTCCTCCCCTCTGTTCCCCCCCGCCCCCGTTTCTTTTTTCTCTTGGAAGCTCTTGGGTGTGAATCGCGTTTTCTTTCTTCTCGGCAAAATGGACCCTGCGTCTCGGGGGGGAGGGGAGAGGGTGGGGAAGGAGGCGGCAGCGGCGACCGGGTTTATTTTTCATCCTGGTTTCCTCCTTCCCGCGGCTTCTGCGGGCAGCCACGGCGGGCAGAGCTCGGGGCCGATCGCCCGCCCCAACCCAGTGCCCGGCTGGGTTCTCCGCGCGAGTCTGCTGGCGGGACTGCCCGTTCCCCGCAGCATCGTTCCCTGACCCAGAAGCACCGCCGAGGACCCGCAGCCGGGCCCGGAAGAACTCTCACGGCGCGCGGAGGACCCGCGGCCCAGGCAGGCCCCTCCTGCGGGGCCCGCGCGGCCGGGCCGAAGAGGAGCGAGACTCTGACGGCATTATTTTGGCCGAGAGTGCGCGGGCCCGATGCGGTTTGCGCCCCCCAAGTCGCCCGGAATATAGGATCTTGCGGGGGTGGGGGGTGGTGGCAGTTGGAAGACGCTAAGATGGCGCTGGGTCTGGCCCGTCGCCAGGGCTGGTGGCGCAGTTGCTCCGCGGGCGCCATCTTCCCTGGCGTTGCGGGCGGCGCCCTTCGCGGGCGCTTCACTGGTCCGGGACCCGTGAGGTCCGGGGCGAGTAGCAGCCACGCTCCGGGTTCTGCAAGTTGCTGCGGGGGCCAGAGCCGCACTTCCGAACTCAGGGACCGCATTTCCTTGTTCTCCCCCATGCCCCCAGACCCAAAAGACCGCCAGCACGGAGGGGGAAGCTGCATCTTGCTCCATGAAGCTGATGGGTTCCCTTCCTGCGCCCGCATCCCCGCGGCCAGCATTGGGTGAGGGGTTCCCCTCATCTCTCCTACGACCTGAAACCAGACGGTTTTGTGTCTCCTGGCCTAGCTGGGGGCATGGCACTGAGGCTTTTCCTTCATCCTGTTTCAATTTTGAGAGTAGCGTCAAACCAGGTTACAAAATTGCAGAAGTGAGTCCAATAACGTGGTTCTCTGTAGGGTACCCTCTATTTTATTTTTTAGTTGGTCATTTTAAAACAACTCTGGAGACACATCTAGTTGTCAAATCGTGAGAAGGTAATGGGATGCAGTATTTGAAACTTCTTGTTGGCTTTCATATTACTTATTTCCAGTGGTAGTGAATTAAAACAGTTTTTTAGAACTCTGATCTGAAAAATTAAACTCGCTTTGAAACGAGAAATTTTTTTTCTTTTATAAAAAAAAATTGCTCTCTTTTGGGTCATTTCTTCAATATAAAGTGTTTCCTTACAAACATCCAATAAGTATTCATCTGTCTTGTAATAGTTCTATGTCAAGAGAAATGTGGGTTTTGAAAAGATTGAGAGGAGGGAAAATATAAAGCGCTGATCTCTAGGAGTCCACAGAAGTGGAAGTAAATCATTAAATTCAAGTAACAGTGGTACCAGTAAGTGTGTCCTTGTGCTTTAAAAAACTATGTAGTGGATGTTTTAGACCCATAAGAATGACCATATATTGAACACTTGTATGCCAAGAACTGTGCTTGGTGCAGTATTGATTTTATTATCTCTATCAGGGAAGGAACTAAGGTTAACCAAGATAGATTAACTGTTCAAGGTCTTAGCAGTTTTAAATGGTGGAAGTGACATTGGATTCCAAAAGCCATGTTCTTGGCTCTGAGCCTATGGTTTCTAAATCTGAGCATTAGAATCCACTGAGGGGATGTTTTTTAAACAAATTTGCAACATCACCTCTCCATTATTGGTTAGGCCAGTTGGATTTTCTCCAAAAAAGTCTAACGTGTTAGGTAATCTCAGTTTTAAGATGACTTTCAACCTTTTGATGCTTTTAACTCTCTCCCAATTTTGAAATCTGGCCCACCCAGGACCCCCTAAATCTGAATATGTGGGAGTCAGTGTTATTCCAAAACTCTCCAGATGATTCCAGTGTGACACAAATCCACATTTCACTACTACACTGCACTGTGCTGCTGGCTCTGTTTTTGAATTGGAACGTGAGACTTGGTTCGTATCATTCTGAGTTTCAGTAGTTTATTATTCACATTATTCTCATTTTTGTTTTTTTTCCTATAGTTGCCATTTATCAAGTTGTCGATGAAACTGCTTTCTTACAGAAAGAAAGGTTAGGTATTCTAAGACTTTAAAAGCTCAGTACATTTTTAAAGTGTATCATCTCATTCTTCCAAGAAGTAAAATAACATACAGGCTTCTAGGTCTAGCCAGGCCTTCTAGAATTAAATCTAGGATTGATAAAGAAATTAGTAATAGAGTAGGAAGATCCTGAAATAAAAGCCTAGAAATAAATCCTTGGAAGAAAGGGTTATTTTCTGAATTTCGAATTGTATCTTTTGAGTTTTAGGAAGTAGGATGGGGAAGTTATTCTAAACATGAGACCTAGTAGAAACAGTATATATACAGACACAGAAGGTCAGGAAGAAACATTCAGAGCAGGTGATGAGTAGCTGATCTGACCAAAATGAGAACCAAGTCAGTGATGAAATCATTAACTTCTCTGAAGCAAGGACCAAATACTTATTTGGTGCTTTCCTTTCTTTATTCTCAAATCACTGTTGTGTTTAGTAATTGCTAGGGGAAATGGTTGAAAACTTTGTGGGTTTTTTTTTAACATTTTCAAGTACAGTTGACATCAAATATTGTTTTATATTTGTTTTAGGTGTACGGCATAGTGGTTAGACATTTCGATTATTTTACTAAGTGATCCCCCCAATTAGACAGTACTCATCTGACATTACAATATTATTGAGACTATATTTCCTATGCTATACTAAAAAACTTTGATTTTTGATGCAGTTGTCAAATTTTTATTGTCTTTGCATATGTGCACATTTCTGCATTTGAAAATTTTTGTAAGAAGAAACTGTTGAATACCAGTGTGCAGTCCATGTCCAGTCTAGACCAGTGGGAGAGTGGGGTTCTAGTCTTTGACTGCCTGTATGGTTTTTCTTGCCAGCTTTTTCATGGTAAATGCCAAAGTAATTACATTCTTTGACTAAAATCCAATAAAGCTTGAAAGGAGAAGAAACCTAAAATAAACCTGCTTAGAGGGAAAGAGTAACTTTATTTTAAAGTAGCCTTTAGTGGAACTCAAGACAAACAAGATTTCTGCCCTCATGGAATTTATAGTATAGTGGGGAAAACAGGAAGTAAACATATAACCAAGATAATTACAGGTTAGGAAAAAAATTATTAGAAGTTAATAAGCTGGTGGATCTAAAAAAGTGTATTATGGGGAATGACTTCTGTCTAGTCGGAGTCAAGGAGCGTCTCTGTGAAAGGTAACATTCGAGCTGAAACTTGAAACATGAGCTTGTGCCAGCCATGTGAAAAGCTGAGGAGACATCTCTGGCTTGGGAACAAGGGCAGACCTGAAAGGCCCAGAAGGGCATGGGCGTTAGAAGCAAGAAGACAACAGAATGAGATAGGAGTGCGAGAGATCCTACAGGGCCTCTTGTATTAGGCAGTACAGGGGTTTTGGGGTTTTATTTTAATGAAAATGACATTTTAAAGGGCTTTATTTAGGACAGGATTTGCTTTTGTTTTTAAGGACCTTTTGTGGAGCGAGAGGAAGCAGGGCAGTTAGGAGGCTATTGGCAATAGCTCAAGATTGGTGGTATCTTAGGCAAGTATAATGGCAGTGGAGATGGAGCAGAGTAGATGGTGAGTTTCAGATATGTTTTGGTGTTCGAATCAGGAGTATTTGCTTAATGTGTTGGCTGAGGAGGAATTAAGGATGCCTTCAGGTTTCTAGCCTAAGCCTTAGTGGCCGATGGTGCCATTTGCTAGTTGGAGAAGACTGGAAGAGAAACAGGTGACGAGGGTGGATAACAAGAGTTCTGTGTGGAACCTGTTATGTTTTTGAAATACTCATGAGACATCCAAGTGGAAAGTCAAGTAGGCAGTGAATGTTCAGGTTGAGCAGAGAAGAATGGACATAAATTTGGGAGTCACTAGCATACAGATGGTATGTATGGAGCTGGTTGAGATTGTGATCATAGAGGCCTTAAAATTAAGCCCTAAATTGCTTGGCATTGGTTAAAGGAGACTGAGATTTGGCCATTAAAGTGGGAGAGTGAATTATATTATCTTTTTCAAGAAAGAAGGGATGTTCCCTCTGCCAAATGCTGCTGAGAAGTTAAACAGTGAGTACAGAGAAATGTCCATTTGGATTTGGCAACATGGAAGTGGCTGTTTTGACAAGTAGTTTTAGTGGCATTTAGGGATGGAGGCCGGATTGGAATGCATTGCAAGAATGGGAATTGAATGTAGACCACTTGTTGGGGAAGTTTTGTTGTACAGTGTTAAGAAACAGCACAGTGGTTGGAGAGAGTTGGGGTTAAAGAAGAACTTTTTTAAAAAAGAAACAGATGCGAAATAGAAGAACATTTTCAAATAGGCTAATGAGAATAGCTAATAGAGAAGAGAGACTTATGCAGAAGAGCGATAAGACTACCAAAAGAGCAGAATTCTTGAGAAGGTGAGAACAAATTCAAAACACAAGAAGAGGTTTTGTCTTTGGAGGGAGCAAGAAGACTAAGTAGCAGGAGAGAAGGCAGAGAACATGGGCACAAGTGCAAGGTTTATGAATTGACGGTAGAATATAGAGTTCTATTGTCTGATGATTTCTGCTTTGTCTGAGGCAAGGCCAGTAACTTAAGAAAGAAGGGATGTGCATGGTTTGAGGTGAGAAGGACCCCTCACTTTGGACGGCAGGACAGTGGACTCACTGGGAACTGAGGTAGGATTGCTGGGCATTGTTGCATACCTGGCTGTGGCTTGGTGTCATAAATTTAAGGTGAAACCAATCAACCAAGTTAGTTAGATGGTTTTCTGCCAGCAACATTCAGCTGTTAACAAAGGAAGCAAGGAGTAGGCAGATTATCAGTTCAACCTAGATTGGAGTTTGCCTCCCAGATGTGAGACGAGAGGAACTAGAGAATGGAGGGTGGTTGCAGTGGTGAACCTTGAAATGTCAGCTGGGTAGGGGATGGAGATCATGAAAAATCATTCTTGGTTAAAACTGAGTTAATGGGTACGGAATTTCAATTTGGGGTGATTAAAAAGTTCTGGAGCCAGATAGTGGCAACAGTTGCACAATGTGAACATACTTTGAGGCCATTGAACTGTACACTTAAAAATGGTAAATTTTATATGTATATTTCACCACACACACACAAAAAGAATATTTAACCATTCTGGCAGGTACAGATGTTATTTGCATAGTGCCTTGGCCTATCTGCAAAGTACTATATTTTTTATGGGAGAAAGTAGCTTTAGAAATCAAATCTCAGATTATTGAGATGTAAGAGAAAGTATTCCCTCTTATCATGGTCCCAAATTTGCATATGCATAACAGTCACCTATAGACAGAGATTCTGGGGTGAGACCCAGGAATCTTGTTATTTGTTTCCCTGTTCACTTATTTTAAGCCTTTAGCATAGCATTTAAAACAAAACTGGGCACTCAACACACGTGCTGACTACATGTGCTGAACCTAGGTAGAGTAGAATGAGGGAACCAAACGGAAACTTGTTTTAGAGATATGTGATCAGCAGTACCTTGTAAACTATTAGAGATATGTGAGAAAAAGAATAAGGAAAACCATTGAATGTGGCTGTTAGCATTTGACATTCTGATCTCTGGGTGTTGAGAAAAATCAGATTACAGGTGGCGAGGGAGAAAAATAAGTTGGGAAAATCATTTTTTAAAGATTCAGACAATACCAAGTGGAAGTGTTTAGCATTCCTCTTAACTGTCCTTTCTCTCCATTCTTTCCTCTGAATCTGCTGTCATTCACCTTTTCATGATGTTCCTCTGATCCCCAAATTGTCTACAGAGTAAGTAACAGTAAAGTCAAATTAGAGAAAAGGAGGGTGGGGTGAATGATAGGATTCAAAACAGTTGTCTGCAGTCTTCACTGAGAAGATAGCAAGGTCATTTGTCTGGAGCAGAGGCAAAAGATTTTGAGTTTAAGGAGAGAGGAGTAAATTTGTGGAGTGTATCATGTGGGGGGAAAATGGATGAAAGAAATGGTACTTAGCAGTGATGAGACGATGTGAATTATCACATCTATCTGGCATGATATGGCTCTCATGATGAGTAATATTCTATGGCAGAAGTGGAAAATACAGTGGGTAAGGAGGCTGACAGAAAGGGGCAGGAGTAGTTAAATGAGTGTGGAGAAATGGGAGAGCTTACAGAAAAGGGATGGAGTGTGGAGTTGAAAGGAAAGCCCTAAACTGAAAACCTTGTAAAAGTGCTGAACCTTGCTCAGTGAAGATGGAGCCCAGGATGTAGCTCTGCTTGGGGGCGGCTTACCCTTTTGTAGTTCAAGAGATCTCTGGGGCTGTCAACATATGTTGTAAGGGAAGGTAGAAGAAAGAGGTCTTGGGGAGAAGCAGCTGAGAGTTTTGATCTATTTTTTTCTTTATTTCATATGTGCTTCCATTCAGGAGAAGATCCTGAGAACTCACTGTACCAGATCTTCTTAAACCTAAATTCTCCTTAATCCTGTTGAACTTTATATAGTTGTGATATGTTTAAATTATACATTTCTTTGAAATAAAGTTGTAAAATTGAACATTTTCTGGTTTTGTGGGTTCTTTGGCTATCTTGCAAACACATTTAACACTTATATCACCTAAAATAAAAACCCTGAATGTGAGGAAATGAGGTATGAAAATTTATTTCAGTTCAACCCAAATCCAGGATGCTTCATTATACCATCAGGAATTAAAGTTTGTATACTGACCTATAATTGAAGCATTTTCTCAAGGAAGAAAATGTAAGGAAAGGAAAATACTATTTGTTAAAACTTAGCATTATTTCAAGCCTTGGTGGGTTTAATATTAATTTTTAAATTCTAAGAACCCTGTAGGTAGGAAGGTTTTGTCTCCATTTTCCGGATAATGAAACTAAGGTTTAGAAAGGATAAATACCTCACCCAAAATTATATTACTAAGAGGCAGAGCTGGGATTTAAATATATACTATAAATCTGTGCATCATACATTTTGCCATTGGTATTAAGCCTATGTATAAATTTAATTGACAAATAACTGCCTACTAGTTAAACATTTTGAGATCTTGCCTGTGTTTCAATAGGAGGAACGGAAAAAATGGTGTTTTAATGGATAAATAAGATAAATAAAAATTGTGACTAAAAACCCAGAATCTCTTATGTTGATAGTCAAATTTTAGGTCAAAGCAGTTATTCTGCCCCTTCTGCAGATAATTCCGTTTTATTTGCATAGTATGGTGAGTCAAACACCGGGATTATTTTAGCTCTGCATTTGATAGAAATGAGGGATTATGAGTCTTATCTTTCACTTTAAAAAAAATTCTAATTGGAAAAGAGAACATTAAGGACCTTAAGTAAAATTGATACTGTGTAGCTCTGTTGTTCCCTTGATTGAAATATTGGCAATGTAAGCATAATAATTATAGTACAGATTTTTGGGGAAAGTATTTAAAATATACAAAGTATGATTCAATTTAAAGAAACTATCTCTGGTTTGAATATCCATACTCTGGATTGAATATAAAGCACGTTTGCTCAGTTATGGCCAATAAAATACCACCTCAACCAGGAATTACTTTTTTTCTTTTTACCCTACTAGAAAGCTTAGTCCTGGACAAGAAACAGTGGTAAAAGATCTCGAAACATTGTCTCTGTGGATTCTTAGTTTCACAGGGGCTAAGCTACAGCTCTTCAGTATTGTGTTGCTCACTGAACAGCTTGAGGTAGGTTCTTCATGCAAGGCTGCAAGAACTAACATGAATTTTTCTCCTTGCCCAATGATAACCAACCCTCTCACTACTTAGTAGTGGTAAGCCTAATTTGGGGAGATGAAGAACTTTAAAATCTTGTGGTAAGTGTAATATAGGAGAGAATTTCAGAATTGGTTATGTAGACTTAAGTATTTTGAACATTACTGAGGAGTATTGAGACTTATTGTATGTATGAAAATCAATCATCTTTAAAAGTGCTTGCAGTATATTTCAAATATGACTCCTTTTATTGTAATTTTTTTTTTTAAAGATAAGTCAGTTTATCTGGTTTCTTGGTTAAGTTTTTATTTTAGAATTGGTATTCAGCAGTGCTTAGAAAATATTTTATAATGTTAAGACCATCCCCATCAGTGGGTTTTTAGCAATAATTTTTAAAACCCTAAGCATTTCCCCTGAATTAAAAAAAAAAAAAAAGTTGTCGAATAAGCTTAGTTGTAGTGCAATATACATGAAAGTTTTACAAATATAAAATAACTTTAAAGTAGTTTATAATATATTCTTTTCAGAAATCATATATCAGATAGAACTATAGAAACCTGTATGCCATTTTGAGAGATTAAATTTAAAATCTTTAGGCCTTTTGAGCCACACTTCTGTTACTCAGGCCGCTTCCACGTCTGGAAGTGTACTTTCCCTTCTAATAAAACTTTACTTTTCTACTGTAAAAAAAAAAAAAAATTAAATCTTTATATTTGTGTTTAGCAAACAGATATTTTATACAAATTTAGAATTAATGTCAAAGAAGGTTTTCTAGAGCAAATTTTAGTTTTTTAAGTTCGGTTTAACCTGGGAAGTAGAATAGATTTTTTTTTTTAAATGTGAAGAAATATTTCAAATTTAAAAGTAACTCTTTCCACATAATTCTGTTGCCCACCAAAAAATTCAGATTTTTTTCTTTTGATTAGTGAGAGTAAAAATTATTTTTGATTGCGTTGTTTTGATTTGAAAGTGTTTCTTCTAAGATTTAGAATAAATGAATGCTGCTATACCTAGATTTCTTTTAACTCTGATATTTCCTAGAAGTACAAAGAAATATATTTAGAAATAGGTCAGTTTATTCTTCCTATTTGTGTTTTGACTCGATCTGTGAGAATCTTTAGATTGGAGAGATCCATAAAAGTCCAACCCCTTTTCTCTAGGTGTAATCACACTTAAAAGAAAAGGATTTATAACTGGATGTGTTTGGGGCTGTTTCTGTCTATAGGCCTCAAGATGGCTTTTTTTATTTTCAAATTTTAAAACTATTTTACTTGTTTCTCTTTATTAGTCTGACTTTATAAGTCACATGATATATACTTAGAATTTTTTTTTATTATGGAATATATTATATAGGTAAAACAATCTGAAAGTAAATACCCAAAGAGAATAATATAAAGAAAAATGAAATTTGGGTAACCATATTATTTAAAAAAGAGGGATAGGAAGGACTTTAATTTACTTTGAAATGTAAAATTGATGTTGTTCCACACAAAATGCATACCATAGAAAATTTGCTTATCTTTTTTATATGATATTTTATGAATACTAATATACTACTTACTATACATTCTTTTTACATTTGTACTGTCATGTTAAAGTTTTAAGGTTAAATTAGACATGTAATCAGTTAAGACATTAGCAGAAGTTGTGCCAGGGTCTGTTTACAGATCTTCTCCAGTACTCACAGAGAGTTCTGAATGTGCTACAGTCACATGACTGAGAAGATCTTCATCTAATGTTAGAAAGTTATCTAAACTTTTTCAAAAATATGCACGTAGAATGTGCAACACAAAATGAACAATACAGAGAGATATGCTGAAGTCTTATGTAAATGCATAGTTCTATAAATACCTGTATAATATAAATTTAGATAAATTGTTTTATAGAACACATTTTCTTCAATACAGTTATATGCTCCCCGACTAGAACTTTCGAACTTTCGGCTCTCATTAGGTCAAAGAATGTGACATGAAACCTATTTAACATTAACTTTTTATTTTTGTCATGTATTACACAAATTCCCAATTCATAATTATTATTTAAAATATGTTCTGTTTCAAATTACCTTATTATTAAAATATTACCTTGAGCTTGACTCTCAAGAGTGTCTTCAGGATATAAAATGCTATAAAAGTCACAAAGCAAACATTCTCTTTTCAGAGCTTGACATAGATTTGGTATAACGTATTTGCATTACACACACACACACACACACACACCTTTGAAATATTTTTCATTCTTTTAAGATTAAAGTTTAATACTCTAATTTTTTTAAAAGCACACTGCTTTCTAGAATGTTTCTTTTCTAAATGGAATATCATTTTGAAAAATTATTACTGTAATTATCTGAAAAAAAGCCACTACACTGATATTTCATTATCATACATTTATTGAGTGCTCATTTTGTGCAGGATACCTGGAGGGTACAGGAATACATAATCTAGTTAGGTGGATGATAGGTGACACAGAGAAATACATAGTATGTGGCAAGTGTCAAATGAGTGGTACAAGTGAAAGCAAAAGAGAGCATTTGACTGAGGTGTGTAAGAGCATCCATCCATCCATCCATTCATTCATTCATTTAGCAAATACAACTGAGCACCTAATGTGTGCCAGGTGCCATTCTAGGCTTTAGGATACCTGTAAACAAAAGGCCAAGGCTGTGCTTTTATGGGAAGACAGTAAATTCAGGTAAACCTTAAAGTAAGTTATAGAGGGGAAGTAAAACAAAGTAAGGAAGAAGTGATGTGCTGGAGAGTGGGAAGGTGGTCATGGTAGGTCATAATAATTTGAGCAGAGACGAAGAAAGTGAGAGGTGTCCGAAGGAACTGAGAATGTCCGAAGGAACCACATTCCAGGCAGAGAAAAGCCAGTTCAAAGGGCCTGATACATGAGCATGCCTGTTGAATTCAGAGCATGGAAAGTCAGCAAGGGCTAGAATCAGAGAGAGGTCAGAGAGATGGCGGGCAGAGGAGCAGTTGTGTAAGGCATTACAGGAATTCACATAGAAAAGATTTTGAGCACAGAAAAGGATTTTGGTTTTTGCCATCAGGGAAATGATTCATCAGAAGGTTTTGATTTATGTTGTAAAGGGGTTACTCAGGAGGTTGAGTTAAGAATAGATTGTAGGGAGTAAGACTTAAAGCAGAGAGACAGATGGGAGATGATAGATTGGGCTAAGGATATGGCAGTGGAGGTGATATGTGAATGGATTCTAGACCTATTTTGAAAGTATGGTCAATGGGATTTCTTGAGGGGTGCAGTGTGGGGCATAAGAAAATGAGCAGTCAAAGGTTATATATAGCAAATGGAATTTGAATTGGAGAACCTAAAAGAATTTGTTGACCAGGGGATGATGGCATAAGCAGAGGTGAGAAAGAACTAAATTAGGTGAGAAGTGTATGGGAGGGGCAAGACAGTAAGGAAACTTCTTTAGGTGGAGTAAGAAGTTTGTGAAAGGAGAGAGGGAGAGAAAAAGAAGGCCGGGCTGGGACATTGGGATCAGTTTGTGAAATGTACTAAATGCAAGGCTAAAGTATTTGACATTTTCCCTTAAATACTGAAATATTGTAAAGGTTTTCAAGCAAGGCAGTGATTTGATTTAAAGAAGTGTTTCGTTAATTATAGCTTTGGAACCAGACAGATCTGAGTTCCAATTTGCTGTGCTGTCTTGAGTAAATTACATAATCTCTCTGAGGGGGTGTCCCCCAGTTTCTTCAGGGGGAGTTTGTAAAGATTAAGTGAGATCATGGGAATAAAATATTAACATGGTGCCTGACCCATTTGGGTCTTAGCTACCACTACTTTTTAAAATTATTATTATAAAAAATAATATTAAAGTAGTGTTTAATTAGACTAGTCTGCTAACAGTGAATGAATGGCCCCTTTAGAAAATGAAATGGACTTTTTGTCCAAATTTTAGACAAAACTATTGTCTAAATAGTTTTGTGAACTATTCCTGTTAGCCAGTATTCCCTTCCAAGACTGGGCATTGCCCTTTGAAATTCCTGATAGTTGTCCAGTCGTGTACTTTTATCAGAACAGCAGAGAATGTAACATAATAGTTTACCCAACATCATTTAGAGATCAAATCTAACAGCCCTTCCTCTTGCTATTCCCAGTTTAGTATAGAAAAGTCTCTGAGAAATTTAGCGATAGAAACCCGATGTCATTGTAAAACTCAGTTTCCAATAATTAATGCCTTACTAAACACCGTCCAACAGAACACAGGTTATAAAATGCTGGGAAAGAGAAGAATAGAGTATGGTTTTTGATTTCATTTAAATATAAAAACAAACCTTAACACCTTATAACAGCAGTCCCCAACCTTTTTGGTCCCAGAGACAGACCAGTGCTCCTATGAGAATCTAATGCCTGATCTGAGGTGGACCTGAGGCAGTGATGCTAGCGCTGGGGAACACTGCAAATATAGGTGAAGCTTCACTTGCTTACTTGCTTGTCGCTCACCTCCTGTTGTGCGGCCCTGTTCCTAACAGGCCACAGACCGGTACTAGTCCACAGCCTGGGTATTGGGGACCCCTCCCTGCCATATAGGATGTATCATTGGCAAATATTTTCTGGCATTCAGTAGGTTGTGTTTTCATTTTGTTGATGGTTTCCTTTGTTGCGCAAAGCCTTTTTAGTTTGATGTAGTCCCATTTATGTATTTTTTCTTTTGTTTTCCTTGCCTGAGGAAATACATCAGAAAAAAATATTATTAAGAACACTGTCAGAGAGTTTACTGCCTATGTTTTCTTCTAGGAGTTTTACGGTTTCAGATCTTACGTTTAAGTCTTTTATCTATTTTGAGTTTATTCTTATATATGGAGTAAGAAGGTGGTCCGGTTTCTTTCTTTCTTTTTTTTTTTTGCATATATCTGTCCAGTTTTCCCAATACCATTTATTGAATAGGCTGTCTTTATCCCATCGTATATTCTTGCCTCCTTTGTCATAGATTAAATGACCTTATAGGTGTGGGTTTATTTCTGGGCTCGCTATTCTGTTCTGTTGATCTATGTGTATGTTTTTATGCCAGTACCATATTGTTTTGATTACTATAGCTTTGTAGTATAGTTAGGTATCAGGTGGTGTGATACCTCCAACTTTGTTCTTTCTCAAGAGTACTGTGGCTCTTCAGGGTCTTTTATGGTTCTATATAAATTTTAGGATTATTTGTTCTAGTTCTGTGAAAAACACCATTGGTTCTATAGATAGAGTCTATAGATAGCTTTGGGTAGTATGGACATTTTAACAATGTTAATTCACAGTATATGCCATTTATTTGTATCTTCTTCAGTCTCTTTCTTTAATGACTTACAATTTTCCAAGTACAGGTCTTTCACCTCCTTGGTTAAGTTTATTCCTAGGTATTTTTTTGATGCAATTATAAAAGGGATTGTTTTCTTAACTTTTCTTTCTGATAGTTCATTATTGGTATATAAGAGTGTAGTGATTTCTGAATATTAATATTAGTATCCTACTACTTTACTGAATTTATTTATCAGTTCTAATAGTTTTTTGGTGGAATCTTTAGAGTTCTCTATAGTATCATGTCATCTGCAAATAATGACACTTTTATTTCTTCCTTTCCAATTTGGATGCCTTTTATTTCTTTTTCTTGTCTGATTGCTGTGCCTAGGACTTCTAATACTATGTTGAATAGAAGTGGTGAGAGTGGACATCCTTGTCTTGTTCCTGATCTTAACGTAAATGCTTTTAGATTTTCCTCATTGAGTATGATGTTAGCTGTAAGTTTGTCATATATGGCCTTTACTATGTTGAGGTATGGTTCCCTCTCTTCCCACTTTGCTGAGTTTTTATGCATGCTGGATTTTTTCAAATGCTTTTTCTGCATCTATTGATATGATTATATGATCTTTATCTTTAAATCTGTTAATGTGATATATCGCATTAATTTATTTGCGGTTGGTGAACCAACCTTGCATCCTAGGAATACACCCCATTTGGTCATGGTGTATGATCTTTTTAATGTATTGCTGAATTTGATTAGCTAATATTTTGTTGAGGATTTTTACCTCTATGTTCATCAGGGATATCAGCCTATAATTTTCTTTTTTTGTATGTCTCTGTCTGGTTTTGGAATCAGGGTAATGGTAGCTTTTTAAAATGAGCTTGCGACCCTTCCTTCCTCTCAAATTTTTGGGAATAGTTTGAGAAAAATAGATGTTAATTCTTCTTAGAATGTTTGGTAAAATTCACCTGTGAAGCTGTCTGGTGTAGGGCTTCTATTTGTGGGAGTTTTTTGGTTACTGATATGATTTCATTAGTAGTAATTGGTTGGTTACTACTTTATAAAGAACTCATACAACTCAACACCAAAAAAACCCACAAACAATCAAATTTAAAAAATGGGCAGTTGCACCTGAATAGGCATTTCTCCAAAGAGGACATACAGATGGCCAACAAATAATATGAAAAGATGCTCAATGTCACTAACCATCAGAGAAATACAAATTAAAACCACAATGAGATAGATCACCTCACACCTGTCAGAATGGCTTTCATCAGTAAATCAAAAAGCAAGTGTTGGTAAGGATTTGGAGAAAAGAAAACTCTTGTGCACTATTGGTGGGATTGCAGATTGGTGTAGCAGCTATGGAAAACAATTATAAAGTTCCTCAAAACATTAGAAATAGAACTAGCTTATGACCAACAATTCCACTTCTGGGTATTTATCCAAAGAAAACCAAAACACTAATTCATAAAGATATATGCACCCCAATGTCCGCTCCAGTGCTATTTACGATAGCCAAGATATGGAAGCAACCTAAGTGCCCATCAGTAGATGAATGGGTAATGGAAATATGGGACATATATACAATGGAATATTACTCAGCCATAAAAAAAAGAAATCTTACCATTTGCAACGACATGGATGGACCTAGAAGGTATTGTGCTAAGTTAAAAAGTCAGAGAAAGACAAATACCGTATGACTCAACTTGTATGTGGAATCTAAGGAACAAAATAAACAAACCAAATGAAAACAGACTCATAGATACAGAGAACAAACTGGTGATTGCCACGTGAGAGGGGTTGGGGAGACTGAGTGAAAAAACTGAAGGGATTAAGAAGTACAATTTGGTAGTTGCAAAATAGTCACAGGGATGTAAAGTACAGCATAGGGAATAAAGTCAATATTGTAGTAACTATGTATAGTGCCAGGCGAGTGCTAGACTAATTGGGGGTATCACTTTGTAAATTATATAAATGTCTAACCACTAAACTGTATACCTGAAATTAACATAAAATATTGTATGTCAACTCTAACTGAGCAATAAAAATTTAAAAAGCCAATTACTTTAAAAGTAAATACTCAAATGACGTAGGATCGCTGAACGGATAAAAACAGAACAAAACAAAAATATACCTTAGCAAATAAAAAGAAAAAGACTAAAACTGTTCCAATATTCCATCTCTTTGGGCTGCCGTAAGAAAAGACCATAGACTAGGCAGCTTAAATAACAGAAATGTATATTCTCAGTTCTGAAGGCTGGGCAGTCCCAGATGTGGGTGCTGGCCACCTCAGTTGCTGGGAAAGGCCCTCTTCCTGCTTTGCAGACAGCAGCCTTCTCATGTCCTCACATGAGCTCTGGTGTCTCTTCCGCTGCTTCTAAGAGCATTGCCCCTATTGGATTAGGTCCCTACTGTTGTCACCACATTTAACCTTAATTACCTCCTAAGGACCCTCTGTCCAAATACAGTCACATTGGGGATCCAGGTTCCAACATACGAGTTTTGGAGGGACACAGTTTAGTCCATAGCAGTCACCGCTAGGCAGTAGAGTCTTAAATAATCTTAATTTTCTTCTCTATACATTTCTGTACTTTCCAAACTTTCTGCAGTTATGGGTGCTGGGTGAAAAACACTTACAGATTCAATTTGTATGAGGGTAACGAGTAGTCAGATTCATAGCAACAGAAAATAGAATGGTGGTTGCCACAGGCTGGGGAGAAAGGAAAGGGGCAGGGGGTTATTTTTTAATAGGTATAGAGTTTCAGTTTTGCAAGATGAAAAGACTTCTGGAGCTAGATGGTGGTGATAGTTACACAACAATGTGAATTACTTAATGCCACTGAAATGTGCACTTAAAAATGGTTTCAGATGGTAAATTTTATGTCATGTGTATTTTATTACACACACAAAAACACATACAAATTCCCAGCCTCCCCAAATAAAACCTTCTGAGAAATACTCTTCAGAGTTAGACTGGGTTTAAATACCAGGTCTGTGTTTACTTGGTGGTTCTTTAACTTTAGTGGGCATCAGAATGACCTAAATGGCTTGTTTAACACCCCCTGAGTTCCTGACTGGTTAGCTCTGGGGTGAGCCTGAGAATTTGCATTTTTAACAAGCTTCCATGTGATTGAAAATCAGGCCTAGGACAAGTCTTGGTTTCCTTGTTAATAAAAATGGGTCTGTGAGCCAGTTGTGAGGGTTATGTGAGAGTACCTAAATCCAGAAGCTCTTAGCATCAGCTTTAGTTTACTTTTAGCAAATAGTTTGCTTGATTTTATTTTCAAATAATTTCCTTTTGGATTCTCCTCCCCCCATGAAATCGTGGTCATTTTACACCAACTTGAAAAAATAACTTATATTTAGAAATATATATTAAAGTCTTTAAATATGTCATAGACCATGTAATATTAACTTTGTTTCTTAGAAGATTAAGATTATTTCAGTCCAGTGGCTAGACTATAGAGTTATCTTTGGAACCGATTTTTGATAGTCAACTTTTTTCCTTTTCCAAATTAAATCTGTGTATGTATGTGGGTGGGCATATTCTGGTAAAAATAAGAGTCATAGCAACTCTCTTTACCTCTCTCCCATAAAAAATATTCCACAAACAAAATCTTTGAGAAATCTTATGTAAATAATTAGTGTAAATAGTATTCGTACTTCTTCAACTATTCTTAAATCTTCTTAAAGATTTCCACCTTGTGGCTATCCATAAGGACTAATAAGGGGGAAATGAACCTCTAGGCCATTGTTTTTCCTAAATTAAGTTCTATGGGAGTGTCTAGATCTGAACTGTCCAATATGGTGGCAACCGCCTCATGACTATTTAGCACTTGAAATGTGGCTCGCGCGAGTTGTGATGTGCTTGAAGTGTAAAGTCCACACCAAATTTTGAAGACTTTGTATGAAAAAAAAGAATGTCAGTATCTCATTAATTTTATATTAGTTAAATGTTTAAATTATTATCTAAATAAATGCTAAATAAAATTTTTTTTTAAATTTAGTCCAGAATATTTCTTGGATATCCTGGACTAAATAAAATATACTAAAATTAATTACACTCAAAAAATTTGGCTACTGGAAAGTTTTAAATTACAAATGTGATTCTTACTTATGAGTTCATATAGGATGACAACTGTGCTACTCAGAACATCTGGAAGTTAACAGGTGTTGGGAATGGAGTGGAGTTAAAGGTGGGTAGAAAGGAGGGTTATGTGGCAGAGTCAGTGTGGGAAACAATGAGTTTTAAAAAGCAAGAGGTCTGATATGCATTACGAATTACTAAGGAGGGTACATAATATGTAGCATTTCCTAAAGTTGTTTCATTATGGAACCTCTGCCATCCTTACCCCTAAGGTCTTATGTGGAAAAGACTATAAAATGCTATAGTAAGCCACAGTGTTCCCAGAGCTCCTTTCTACAAGTCAGTGCTGATATATTTCTCCCTACTTATGCATACCTTTTTAAAGTGATAGATTTAAAATAATATATTTATGATAAGTTGATTAAAATTTTTAGAATTTTAATTGATGGAGGAGTGAGGATTTTGCTGTGGGAGAAAGTGTTTTAAGATTCTCACTTGCCATCTTTTGACATGAGAAGCATTTACGGAAATCAGACCTTCCAAAACTCATAATGTTTTTACCCGCAGAGATGAGAAGCAGCAGGGGCTTAGGAATTACAAATTTGAGTTCAAACCTCTGTTTTGCTACTTACAAACTACAATGTTGAGCAAGTGTCTTCCATTCTCTATAAAAACGGGGGTAATAATACACACCTGGCAGGAGTGTGTTAGAAGGATTAGAACTGTGCTGGCAGAGGGAAGACAGTAAATGTTAGCTGCTGTTACAATTTTTATCACCGCATGTGTCTTGGTATTCAGTTAATAGTAAAAGGGAATTAATATGACTAAGTCTCTATACTAGCATATGTTTATTTTCATGCACGTTAATAATGCTTTCTCCAGTTTGGAAAATTATTTCAGATATAGGTGTCTTGTCTTTCCAGTAACATAGTCAGCTGATTGAAAGCTGGGACACATTATATACTAATGTGGAATTTTTTTTTTTTTTGCGTGTATTTCTTTAATCCTTTACACTGCCTCTCCAGCACGGGCTTCTTTTAATTAAAAAATAATCATTAAATTGAGTCTTTGTTATCATTATGATAAATTGTAATGGTACTGCTTAATATATCATGTTATTTTAGTGTGATTTCTTAAAGGAAAAAATATGTTAAGAGAAGTATTAACAGAAGTTACAAGCTATCATTATAAGGTTAAGAAAAAGTTAAATAATGACAAACCTTCATAGAAAAATAATTTTACTGAGGTTAAATCTAAGAACTTAAATATTTAAAGAGAAATAAGATTTCTTAAGAAAAGATCATAAAGACATAACAAAGCAAGAAAATACTATTCTGTTTTGTGCAAAAGGATGATATTAAGTAACGGTTGTAGTATTTTAAATGACCCAGAAGTGATATAAGACAGTGTCAACCTAAATGAAAAGTCTTTATCTCTTTCCTAAGGAAAAGGCTGTGTTGTAGGTACAGATCTCTCAGAAGACTGGACTGTTTTCTAAATCAATTACAGTTTCCCCTAATACCGTTCAGTTCTGGCACATGTGACTGCCACCTTCAGAATGATGTGGTTTTAACTTTAAAAAAAAAATTAATCATGCTGAATTGCTCTTTAAAAGAAATTTAAAGTTTTATTCTTTGACCACTGGAGGCTGTTTTTAAGTTACTTGACTCTTGTAAGAGAGTTCAATAATCTATAGCAGGATAGCCCAGAAGTGAGTATAGAAAAAAGTGTTAATTTAGATGTCTATTCAATTCCAAGCATTTACATAAAAACTAGAAAATTTGTGATTTATGTGACTGTTTTCCACTTTTGATTTTTGAGAGAATAAAGATGTGAATGTTGGCTAAGTTTTCCAAATTGCATGTTTATCACATGAAATTTGCCTTTGTATCTCATCTTGAAATTTTTGAATGGCTTTTCTACTGCAGTCTCAGGCATTTCAAATTATAAAATACATTTCTGTTGCTCTCTACTGAGCTTACAGAAAATTAGCGTGCTTGACCTTCCTCGCTCAGGGAATTCTTTGATAATTTTGGTGATACCGAAGAGTGTCATTTCTGCACTGATGAAATTGATAGCTTGCTGCTACCATCTGGCATCTGGCAGTGCCTTCAACTTCTTTGCACTGCAAAAAAAGAGCATCAAAACAGTGTATAGAAATGGCCATTGTGTGCTTAGTAAATATAACAGTATCTTGTGAATTATATTTAGATGTTTAGAATTCCATTGTGTTTGTTCCTGGATTGAGTTTATATATTTCACATGTTGAACAACTGCCCTGGACCCTAACAGTACAAGGGTTCTATGGACTGACCCCACTAAAGGACCCGAGGATAGAATTGGGGGAAAGAGGACACATGAACATGGATGCAAAAAAAAATTTCAGGTTACTTTCACTAGACTCCAACTGAAATTTATCGTTTCCTAAATCTGCAAATGGGGGCAACAAATTTCAGTAGTACTAACAGTGCCTGGGAGTTTGTCACCAGTAGAAATATCTCTATCACATTATATTTGAAGATATCTTGAAAATTTCCTATTTTCCAAGTGGTAATAGTTACTAGACTCACCACTAAATCTTGTTTATTAATGCATTGATGAAGAATCACATACGTAATTGTATTACAATTTTTAAATACTTTATAATTGTATTTCAAAAAATCCTAAGTATATTATACATCTTGAAATATTACTGAGATGGAATCCATTGGCCTCACCAGACAGCCAAAAGGCACACAAAGGGTTAAGAACTCTCCTCTTTCCTTTGGGGGATTTCTTCCTACAGCCTCATCTGGTGCCTGTTGGTAGTTGTGGGTGATCTACCTCAACTTTTCACTCTTTTTTTTTTTTTAATAAATACCTGTACTGTTTTCCATCCAAGAATAGGAGTCCGCAGATGCAGAGTGCTGACTGTATGCATTGTTCTACGCCATTTTTTATAAAGGACTTGAACATCCATGGATTTTGGTATCTGTGATGGGGTTCTAGAGCCAATCCCCTGTGGATACCAAAGGGTAACTTAAGTTTTGAGGGAGTCAAAAGTTATTCATGGTTTTTGACTGCGCAGGGAGTTGGTGCCCCAACCCCTGCATTGTTCAAGGATCAACCATAGTTATATTCAAACTAGCCCTTATGGTCTTTTTAGTAAGAATATTCATGGATGCTTTATTATTTTTTTTATTGTGGTAAAGTATACATAACATAAAATTTACCATTCTATCCATTTTAAGTACAGTTTGTGGCATGAAGTACATTCGTATTGTGTGATCATCATTACAGTTCTTTTCTAGAACTTGTTCATCTTCCCCAGCTGAAACTCAGTATTTTATGGTCTTTTGATAGAAATAACTATAAATATAAATTTCAGTTCACATGGTATTTCTTAGGGTTTGTAAAAGATTTCGCACTAGAAGTTTATGTCTATTAAGCCGAATTTAGAAAGGTGATATTGATTCAGCTTTAAAATATTTGAACAAACTGAAATCTTGCTTGGAGGAATATGCTACATACATATTTGTCCATATTCTTTTTTAATCTTTAAAAAAGTTCCTCTCATTTTCTCTTCCTCAAAAGATTGATTTTGTTTGCACATCATCCTTTCGTGTCTGCTTTTATAAAAGGGAATCCTCAGCATCTCTTCTTTGGTAATATTAACTTTGTAAAATGGAATTTTGTTAATACTGTTAGTTTTTTTGTAGAGCTTGTTTTTCTTGGAACATACCGTAAAACCAAAATATTTTGAATGTTATTCACTGACAGAGAGCAAAGAGAGTCAAGAGTTTGCATAATAACTTTAACAAGATTGCTAATACTTATGCTTAATAAAAGAAAAATATTTTGTTTATAATTATTGCCATTTCAAACGATTTCTTAAAGCAGTTCCATATACAGGGACAACAACATATACAAACTACACTAACACAGAGTAATGGTGTCCTATTATATTTGAGGAAATATAGAAAAATTTTAGACAGTTTTTATTTAATAGCTTAATTATTACCATACTGTATTTTCGTGAATTTTGTGACTGTGGAATGGGAATGCAATAGCAGTCTTTTTTACTATGTATAACTGATAAAGCCATTCTTTTTAAAAGTAGAAAAAGTCACTGGTAGGAGTTTTGCTTTTCATTTAAAATACTCTCTAAAAATAATCTCCTTTCTATTAGGAAAAACACAAATTACTTATATAAGTCTACATTTCATTTAATAAAATATATATTTTTCTGAATGAAACCAGAAATCTAAAAAGTGTTAGAACAGTTTTTGATTGATATTCAGGTCGTTTGTTTTTCTGGAGAGGATACAAGTAAGACTTATTTTTGGCTCTTCTGGTTTTTAATTCCTAGTCCTAAAATTTTTGCTAATGTGTTTTGGTTGTTACATGACCAAGTTTATCTTCGTGGGTTGTTAGTTTCAATGTTGACATTGCTTCCTTTTGTTAAATCAGTTTGTCATGGATACCGATCCTCTAAATGACTGATTATTTTTAGTGGAAGAAAGTAATAAATGTAACAATCAATTATTAAAACAAATTCACCTTTTATTTTGAAATATAATACAATAATTCTTTAATTGAAGTTTAGTATTGTAACTGAAGAGAACTGATGCATTTTTAATACATGTTATTCTATGTGCCAAGTATTGTGAGTTATTACAAAGACAGTTTTAATTTAATTTAACTTAGTGTTTAATAGCAGTCAAGATAGCAGCACTTTGTATCATTTCTCAGTTATATCCTGTGTATTGTTTTCCATCGTCATTAAAATGTTCAGCCTTTTATAAAACATAATAAAGAAATTATAAAAACATTTTGGCAGGGCATCTGTTTTTTCCTTTCTCATAGAGTTTTTTTTTTCTGTAAGGTCTATAATTGGTGCCCTCAAAACGCTGGATATGGCTATGCCAGAGACTCTGCAACTTTGATTTTTACATCTAAATCTTTTAATGAACACAACTATTATTAATATAATAAATTACTGTGCTAAATATTTGGGGACTCCAAGGAATTATATTTATAATCATACATAAAACCTTTATTTTAAAGAGGTTATTAAATAGTAAATGGATTATCGTGAAAAGATACAGTCTTTTGTCCTATGGATCTTTAAAAAATGACATTTCCTTAGGCCTCAGTGAGTTGAACCGTATGATCTGGAGCAGAGCTGAGGAATCAGTTGGCTTCTCATAGCTTTTTCTACACATCAGGAATGCCTGGCTAGATGCATAAGTGTCCAACATAAGACAGCGGATCCTGGACGTTGGACGACCAGCTCTGCATCACAAATCCTGTGCTTTATGATTGTGAAAAACAGCTCAAGTATAGTCTAGCTGCATACTTGCGGAAACTAAATAATAAGTACTTAGGAAAGTACTTTAGTTGAGTAAAATACATTTATTGGGCACATTTGTATCAGTCATTGCACTAAGCTCTGGTAACACAAAGATGGAAAGAAGCTGATTCAGTTTTCATGGAATTTGTAAGCTAATAAGGGAGTCAGAAAAACAAAATTTTGTCATCCATGTGTCCTGCTAGTATAATGTAAGACATACTCTAGGGATGCAAATAAGTGAACAATTAATTTTGCGTAGGAATTTTTTAAAAATTAAGTAGCATTTTACCCAAAGCCTGAAAAGTTAGGCATTGTCAGTTGACCACTTGGAGGTGGACTGAAGGTCTCTTGTCTTCTAAGTAGATGGACAAGTGCAAAGCCAAAGAATTGAATAAGTGGTATAATAAGTTTTGGGGAAATCAAATGGTCAAAATAGCAAAGAGCCAAGGGTACTTACAGGGAAGGATGGGGTGGGTAGAGGTACAAAATGAGGCTAGAGCCTATTATAATGAGCCAGTATTATCTGTTCACTGATGCCAAAAAACCATACTGTCTAAAAGTTGCTTGGCTTTGGGATGGGAGAATTATTTATTCTCTAATCAGTACTTATAGCACACTTTATACTGTTTTTATTTAAATTTGGGCTCTGCTTTAGTTGGGAACCGAAGATAGGCATGATGAAGATCATACAGAGCAGTGTCTGATCAGTGTCAAAAGATATGGTTGTCGCTTTTAAAATTCTGGATAAGAGGATCTTTAAAGACAACCTAAGGTTGTCAAAGGATTCACAGAGGTAGATTCAAGCTAAGTTTTGAATAATGGATGGAATTTCAGTAGATGTAGAAGAGGAAGAAGAACATTTCAGGTAAGGAAATTGTCAAGGGCAGATGCTGGGAAACTGTGTTGTGTTTGGGGGTTGGGAGAGTGGCAGTTTGGCTAGAATCGGGGAATAGTGGGAAATAACTTTAGTTCATTGTACATGCTAGGTTTAAATATAATTATTTCCTACTTTAGAAATTTGGGCTCTGTAACTATGCGAGGTGATGGATATGTTAACCAACCTTATCGTGGTCATCATTTCGCAATATATACATATATCAAATCACATGTACATATCTTTCATAGGAATATAAAAAATAAGCATGCTTTCTTGGGAAACTGAAGTAGGTTTCAAGGAAAAGGGAATAAGTACCGTTTCCAAGGTGTGCCTGATCCTGTTGCAGGTTTTGCCATATTGTGCCCAACATATTGGAAAGGGTGATAGGTTCATTTTAAAAAGTGTTCATTGACCACAATGAGATATCACCTTATACCTGTTAGAATGGCTGTTATCAAATAGACAAGTGATGACTAGTGTTGGTGAAGATGAGAACAAAAGGGAATCCTAGCACACTGTTGATGGGAATATAAATTGGTACAGCCACTATGGAAAAGTCTGGAGGTTCCTCAGAAAATTAGAGTAGTAGAGCTACTATATGATTCAGCAATCCTTCTAAATACATATCCAAAGGAAATAAAATCGCTATCTCAAAGACATACCTACACCCCTGTGTTCATTGCAACATTATTCACACTAGCCAAGATATGGAAACAACTGTCAGTGGATGAATGGATAAAAAAAACTGTGATACACACACACACACACACACACACACACACACACACACACACACACACACACAGTGATTATTATTCAACCATAAAAGAAAATCCTGCCATTTGTGACATGGATAAACTTTGAGAGCATAAGCATAAGCTAAGTGAAAGAAGTAGACAAGGGTGGACAAATACTGTACGATCTCACTTATATGTGGAATCTAAAGAAGTTGAACTTGTGGAAACAGAATAAATTGGTGGTTACCAGATGCTATGGGGTGGGTGGGGGAAATGGGGAGATGTTGGTCAAAGGGTACAAACTTTCAGTTATTAGACAAGGAAGTTCTAAGCATCTAATATATAATATGGTGGCTGTAGTTAACAATACTGTGTTATATACTTGAAGAGAGTAGATTTTAAATGTTCTTACCACAAAAGAAAAGAAAAGGTAACTATGTGAGGTGATAGATGTCTTAACCAACCTTATTATGGTCATCATTTCATAATATATACATATATTAAATCATCACATCGTGCACGTCAGATTTACACTATCTTATTTGTCAATTACATCTCAATAAAGCTGGGGTTAGAGAGAAAAAAAATGTGTTCACTGAGCTCCTGCTGTGTGCCCAGTGCTATTCTACATGTTGAGGTTCAAAATCGGTGAACAGACATAAACCTCTGCCCTGGTGGAACTGACATTCTAATATAAATATGACCAAATATAGTAAAGAGGGGAAAGAGAAGTAATTATTTGATGGGTAGGAGCAAAAAGAGACCGATACTGAAGGTGGTCGAGAGTGATGCATCCCCAAGTAAGATGTCACCTACAGCATTTTCCTTTAGTCAGATTACCAAGAAACCGAACCCTTCTCGTGAGTTTGGAGAGTTGGAAGCCTCAATTTGTGTCTCTGAGCCAACCAGAGGCCCTTGTTTACGGGTCCCATCTGACTGCAGCTGGGGCAGGTTCCCCAGTTTGCCTGAAATTTCTCAGTGTGCTATAACATGGGGGAACAGAGTGATCAACCCTAGGGGGTCAGAAAGAAAACCCCACAGTAGCCCCAGATTCCTGGTGAATCAGAATCTCTGGAGGGGGCAGATGGGAGACAGGATTCTACGTTTTTACTAACGAACTATACAGTCCATATTATTTTGAAGCAAATCCCAGACTTCACATTAGTTTATTTATACTTATTTTAGTATAGATCTCTAAAAAACACAAGTTCTTTTTAAAAATATAACCCCAATTTTATTATTACATCTAAACATTTTTTAACAGGATATAAGTCATCAGGAATTGCAAAATTTCAATGCCAATGGACTCAAGAAAATTATAACTTTCTGTGTCAGGCATAAGCTAGAATTATGTGAGTTTTTAATTATGCAAGGTCTTTGGAAACAATCTTTGTATACACTGCAGCTGCCCTATATTTAAACCCTGGATATTCAGTATTTATTATACCTGCTTATGTGCTATTTGCTGGGAATACGAAGATGAATATATAAAGATTCCTGTTTTTGAAAGTAACACTTTAATATTGTCTTATACTGTTGATTTTTAGATGATAGTCTATTAGTTACATTTATATTTGAAGTCACTTTTTTAGTTCGCTATAACAGAGCCATAATTAATAGTATAGCTCTTTCCCACTATGAGGTGGCAGTATGAGTGAGTGGGCAGTTCAGTGCATCTGCAGATGCCTCAGGCCTTTGTTAATTTCAGAGTTTTATCTCTTGAACCACTTCAGTTCAGAATTTAGATTTGGCAAAGACTTTGGGAACTGAACCAGCAATCTCTTTTGATTTTGATGCTCTCCTTTGTTTAGAGCTGGGGCCCACCCCTCCACCTAGCCTGGCACAAAATTGGCAATTGAGATTGAAGGAGGATGAACAAGAGAGGCCTGGAAATGTTTTCCCTAGAACCATCTTTGCATTAGTCAGACAGCATGTACACAGGTCTTCTGATAGTTGATTCTCATGGGATCTCAAGATTTTGAGGGGCCTTAGGCAAACATGTTAAGCAGATTTTTTTCATGAACCCTTAAATTTTTCAGTATGTATATTTCTGGACAATTTGAAAAATAGTGATCTGTATGGTTAATGGTTCTATAGTCAGTAAACTTAAGATCTTTAACACTATGTTGGAATTTTTCTTAAAGAAGTTTGATATATTTATCAAACAACATTTATCACTACATTAGTCCCCCCTTTTCTGAGGGGGTAAGTTCCAAGACCCTGAGGTGAAACTGTAGGTAGTATCAAAACCTATATATAATGTATTTTTTCCTGTAAATATACACTTTACAGCTAGTATTTGGCATGTCCAAATTGCCAGCATCACTACCCTTTTGCTTTGCGGCCGTTGTTAAGTAAAATAAGGGTTACTTGAGCACAAGCACTGCAATAGCGTGACAGTCAATTTGATAACCAAGACGGCTGCTAAGTGACTAATGGGTGGGGAAGCGTATACATCATTACTACACTGGACAAAGGGATGATTCACATCACAAGCCACGTGGAACAGGACAGCACGAGATTTCCTAATGACATCCAGAACTGCACACAGTTTAAAACTTATAAATTGTTTATTTCTGGATTTTTCCATTTAATATTTTCGTACTGAGGTTGCCTACATTAATAGTCAACTTTTTTGACTTTGAGGAATTTTTTAATTCCTGAATGTTTCTCCTAATAATGTTTCTTAGTCTTCTCCACCTTCTCTTCTTTGCTGCTAGAAGGCTCTAGTTGGTGACAAATGGATGAAGATGTTCTTAGTTGAATAATAACTGAAAAACTCAGAGTCCATCATGTTGAGTTTGACAGCTTCTTTTTATTGTAAATCAGTATAATTGTAAAGATATCGTCATGTTTTCCTTAGTAAACTGTCATTATTTCACAAAAAAGACCAGTGACTTCACCTGAAGAAGCTTGAGAACCCCTGCCAAAAACTGTAGCACTTCAAAACTGTAGTGTTGCATGTCTCTCTTCCAAAGGAAGTGAGTTTCTCAAAATCAGGAACCATGCCAGAGGTTTCATACAGTCTTGCAATTATAAAATGTAGCAGCACACACAATTAAAATATAGTAAAAGGAATAAATGAGAAGACTTCGTGTTCTAATTGACATAAACAGTTGACATGGGTAAGTGGCTATTTTATGGTATAACTTCTTGATCATGACACTGAATGGAGAATTGTTTGCTTAAACAAATAATTCACTTTTTGGCCTTGCTTTTACAGTCCTACAAAAACGTTAAAGGTATTCAAATTTATTATTACATTTTATGTCCTACTCACTTGATATTCCCAGCCCTTCATAGAGTACTTAGCACATAGTATGTGCCAAGTGTTTATTCTTTTTACCCACTGAACATCTTTATTAAAGATAGGTATTAAAGAAACAGCTTTCTCCATTTCCTAAATTATTCTTCATGGTAGAAAACAAAAAGGGGCATGGTATGAAACTACAATTTACTGTCCTCCCTTTCTCCTTTCTTCCCTCTTTCAGAATACTTGATCCTATAATCTGTGCTAATGAAATCATATAAACTATTCTTACCTCCTGAAGTGATTTTTTAGAAAACCTCACAAATGGCTCTAGGGCCAAGATGGAGTAACAGGGACTGGATTTACCTTCCTGCATAAAAAAAGTTTAAAGTTGTATAAAATATATTAAACAACGATTTTTAGACCTTGGATATCAGGCAGCACTGGACAATGACTCCTGAGAAATGGAAAACAGGTGAGCCCTATACTTTCTCCAGCTTACTGTCTGGAGAAAGTTTCCAGCCATAGCACAGGAAAGGGGAATCCAGATGGAGTCTGATAATCATCCTGAGTTAACCTGATGTGGCTGGGAGGTGAAAGTGACTAAACTAAAACTCATAGGGCAGAGTACCAGAGAGGAGAGAGCTACACAGAGAGAAAACCCTGGAGATCTTCACAGTGTCTTTCTTGAGTCTTCAACTGATGACTGATCGGTACATATGTGTGGGGAAACTAGCCAAGTCATAGTAAAAGACCACCTGAATCGAAACAGAACTTGGAGCTCACACAAGGCAGAGAGTAGTTTGTGTTCCCACCTGCAAGAGTGCAAAAACCCTTGTAATTCATGGGACTTCGAAGTACTAAGAAGGTATTACCTCAGTATAGAGTAAAATTAGCCCCGGGCTAAAGATTAACAAAGCTTAAAAGCAAACTTCAAGAGAATCAAACTATTTACAAGTAGCTTTATTGTGTCCTAGACAAAGTTCAAAAATCTTTATAGGGAAACAAAAATATATAGTACTTAAATTAACCATGTCTAATATCCAGTCAAAAATTACCAGGCGTGCAGAGAAGCAGGAAAATACCACCCATAATGAGGAGGGGGGAAAAAACCCAATCAGTAAAAACAGACCCAGAAATGATACAGATGATAGAATTAGTAGAGAAGGACGTTAAAATGTTATCACTATTTTTCATAAGTTCAAGATGATAGAGGAAAGATTTAATATATTAAAGAAATAGAAGATATAAAAAAGACCCAACTTCTAGAGATTAAAACTACAATGTTTGAAAATATATATATATTGGATGAGATTAATATCAAATTAGACACTGCAGAAGAAAAGATTAGTGTGCTTGAAGACAGCAGTAGCAGCTATCCTAAATGAAAAGCCAGAGAGATAAAAAGACTGAAAAAAAAAAAAAAAAGCTGCGGGACTTGAAGCAATCTAATCATATACATGTAATTAGGATCCTCGAAGGAAGGGTAAGGACACGAAACATATGAGGTAATGGCTGAAATTATTCTAAGTTGGAGGAAAATTATAAGCCTACAGATCCTAAAAGTTTGATGAACCCCAAGCACAAGAAGCATGAAGAAAACTATGCCAAGGCAATTCTGATCAAATTGCTTAAAACCAGTGATAGAGAACTCTTTAAAGCATCGGGGCGGGGGAAGGAATAAGATCTATTATGTACAATTGGATAAAGTAAGAATAACAGCATACTTCTCTTTGGAAATAATGCAAGCAAGAAATAATGTAGCAATATCTTTAAAGAACTGAAAGGAAAAAAAACCTCAAACTACAACTATATGCCCAGGGAAATGCATTTCAAAAATGAAGGCAAAATAAACACTTTTTAAAGACATACAAAAGAAGAAATAATTCATCACCTGCATTATAAAAATATTAAAGGAAAATGATACCAGATGAAAATCTGGATTTACTCAAAGGAATGAACGCACTAGAAATGGTAAATATGTGGATAAAAATAAAAGCAACTACAGCTCATTATTCCTTCAGTTAACTCATGCAAAGAATGCATGATTCTGGAGACAGCAACAATTCATAGTTCATGACTGCATAAAGTTTCTCAATTATTTCTCTGCTAACCTCAGTATTTTAAAAAGTTTTTTCAATTACAGTTGACATACAATATTAGTTTCAGGTGCAGCATAATGGTTAGACATTTAAATAATTTACAAAGTAATCCCCCTAATTAGTCTAGTACCCACCTGGTGCTATACTTAGTTGTTGTTATTGACAGCCTCATCATCCTTTAGAGGTAAATTTGTTTATAAATGATTGGAAAATTATGGCATGTACTGATGCTATACTAAATTAATACAAATAAAGCAAATGTCAGTAATTTTTCCTATATTTATAAGATAGCCTGTTCTTGGTGGTCTTTTAAAGTTTTAGCTTATTGGTCATTGTTTTTACTAGGTTGTATTTTTAGAAGAAGAAAAATAATAAAGAAACATGTAAGTGAGAGAACAAAAACATTTGTTACAGTAATCACATACCAAATTTCAGTTTGTGAAGTATTTGAAATCCTGTGTTATGACTTTAAAAGTTTTCTTCTACTGCCACTAGCTTATAATATCTTAAGTAGGTAGAATTGATTTGCTTAGCTAGCTTTCCTAAATTATCTGTTCTTGAAACCAATATATTTCTTGATATGAACACTCAGATTATTTACTCCTGTGTGGAAAAAAATTTTAAATAGACTGTCATTTTCCTTTATATGTCTACCTTTGAGGTCTTTGAGATCTTTCTGTGATTTTAATGAAAATCAAACTGCCTTTAAGATATTTCTTTCAAGATAGCTGATGTAGATTATTCTTGAGGCCACTAGACTGCTTTAAATTTTCTGAGTCCAGTTGACCCTTGGACAACATATGCTTGTAATACATGGATCCACTTATACACGGATTTTTTTCAGTAAATAGAGTTGACCCTCTGCTGAGTTTCACACCCATAGATTCAACCAATCACAGATTAAAATAATATTTTCAACCCACAATTGGGAAATGGATGCTGAGGGCCAACTGTATCCATTATTTTATGTCATTTTATGTAATGCTCAAGGTCTCGAGCATCCTTGGGTTTTGATATCCATGGGGGTTCTAGAACCAATCCCCCATGGATACTGAGGGATGACTTTAGTTAAATTTTGAGGGAGTCAAAGTTATATGCAGTTTTTCAACTGCTGGGGTAAGGGTCGGCACCCCTAACCCCCACATTATTTAAGGGGCCACTATATTTGGTATCTGGTATGCTTACCTAGAGTGAGCCTAACTTGAGGTTTTTCTGTTTCAAGGGTCTCCCCTCTCTCCTCTTTGTTTTAGGAATCGTATTTATTTATTTTTTAAAATAGACCTTACATACATGTTTTGCAACATTCAAAAGGTACAAAAGGACATATAAGTGAAGGGTATACCTTCCTCTGTTCCCAGCCACCCAGTTTCCACCCCAAAAGCCACTAGTGTTAATGGTTATTTGTGCTTCATTTCAGGATCTGAACATTTGTAAGCACATGTATGTATTCTCCTCTCCCTCACGTGTGGGTGTATAATGTACATAGTATCTGCAACTTTCTTTTTCTGTTGACCATGTATCTTTCCAAGTCAGTTTGTATAAAGCTGCCTCATTATTTTTAATGGCTTTATTGTATTCTACTATGTGAGTGAACCATAACTCGTTTAAGTCTCTCATTGACAGCTAGGGTTTTTAAAAATATTTTAAACTGAGATGTAATTTATATACCACAAAATTAAAGTGTACAGTTTAGTGGTTTAACTCCAGAATTTTTTTGTCACTGTTCAAAATCATCTTTTTATTTGATCATTTAACCCTTCTTCCCTCCTCTCCCCCCACCCACCCCTCACTCCAAGAATATAAGTTCTAAGAAAGCTGTGGTGTCTTCTCTGGCGTTTTGCAGATCCTGGCATGTAGAAGATACTCCATTGGAATTTGCCGTATGAATGAATTAGTCTCTTTCTGTATGAATGTGCCTTATTCTGCTTCCGTTGAAAGGATAACAAAGAGGGAGGACACGCCAGGCTCTAGGAAGTAGGTACTCTTGAGTGTGTACTCATTGGCTGTTTCAGATGTCTTTAGTGGATCTAATGCTCCTTCCTTGGCTCAGGCACAAAAGACTTCTGCTGGCTGGGGAAGAGGGAGTGTGTTCTAGGAATTGCAGCCCCTGGACACTTGAGCCTGGTGCGTCCTCCCATGGTCAGGCTTATCTAGTTAATCTGTCTGCCACAGACTCAGGAGGAGAGGGCTTTGAGTGAGCCTATGACTGTTCCCCAAGCTGATGACCTCATGGGCACCGTCCTCAAGAGACTCTCCTAGAGCCTCTTGGGAGCAGAGTGGACTAACTGGGAAGGAGCTGGGCCTATAGTCCCTCTGTAAGGTGGCAGGGTGCTCTTGGCCTAGGCAAGGTGTCCCTAACCCAGAGGGGCCTCCTAAGTCAGATGTGGATGGCTTTCCCACAGAACAAGAGGTAGGTCTTCATTGGAGAGGTGACAGGTCCTAGGTTGGGACTGGGGACTCTGGGCAGCACTGGAGGTGCTGCCAGGGAAAGCTGTTTCCCATGAGCACGTCAGTTTAGGAAGGTTAGGTGAGCTATGGGGATGGCTTTCTGATGGTGGGCCAGCTTCCCACCTGAACTGGTCTCTAGGTCTGTCTTAAGGCCCAGAATGTTGGGTCTGGCACTCTGGTCCCTGGGGTCTTCTGAGGGGGCCATTGCAGCTGCCACAGTGCCTGGCCCAGCACTGGCAAGAGGAGCGTTTTCTGCTGCCTCTTCCAGAATGTAGTCCCCAGAATATTTTAATCACCCCAAAAGAAACCCTGTACCCATGACATCTAGGTTTTTACAGTCTGGCTAAAACCAATAACGCTGCACTGGATATTCTTACATACATATCATTTCATGCATGTGTAAGGATGTCTGCAGAATAAATACCCAAAAGTAGCTTTGCCAAGTAAAATGATTTGTGCACTTAAATTTTTCAAAGATATTGCTAAATTGCCCTCTCTAGAGGTTATATGAGTTTACATACTCATTACTAAGGTGTAAAAATTCCTGTTTCCCCACTCTCTGACCAGCATAATTCTTTTTTTTAAGGCGAGGCAACCCTTGGTTGACCTCACAGATTGCAAGGACCTTGTCAGCTTACAATCCCTTATTTTTATTTTTTATTTTTTGTGCCTACAGCACCTGGTCTTCCTAGGTAGTCTCCCATCCAAGTACTAACCAGGCCTGACACTGCTTAGCTTCTGAGATCACATGAGTCAGGCTTGTTCAGGGTAGACCGTAGACCCGACCAGCATAATTCTTAACCAAACTTTATCTTTGCCATTTGACAGGAAATAGTATCTTGTAATTTAATTTTCAGTAGTCCTCTCATCCACAAGATATGTTCCAAAACACCCTAGTGGATGCCTGAAACCACAGATAGTATTAAACCCTGTAATACTGTTTTTTTTCCTTTATATACATAAACTTTATGGCTTCTCTTTGGGATATCCAAATTGCCAGCATCACTACTCTTGTGCTTTGGGGCCATTATTAAGTAAAATAAGGGCTGCTTGAACACAAGCACTGCAACATTGTGACAATCCATCTAATATCTGAAACAGCGCTAAGTGACTAATAGGCAGGTAGAATATACACAGTGTAGAGATACTGAACTAAGAGATGACTTATGTCCCTGATGAGATGGAGTACAACGGCGAGAGATTTCATCATGCTACTCAGTCAGAACAGCATACAATTTAAAACTTATGAATTGTTTATTCCTGGAATTTTCCATTTAATATTTTCAGACTGAGGTTGACCTCGGGTAACTGAAACCATAGAAAGTGAAACTATGGATAAAGGGGGACTACTGTATATTTTTCTTAGTCTAAGTTAAATCGATTATTTTTATTTCTTCAGGGGTTACTTGTCTTTCCTTTTTTTATGAATTAATTATTTATACCCCTTGATTTTCTGCAGAGTAGTTGATTTCTTTTTCTTATTTAAAGCAGCTCTTTATGTATCAGGGAGAATAGCCCTTAGTGACATGAGTTGGAAATATTTCTCCCACTTATTTGGGGGGGAGGGGTTAGTCTTTGACTTTGTTTATGGATTTTTTCTTTTATTATGCAGAATTTTTTAATTTTATGTCATCAGATTTGTCCGTCTTTTATGACTTCTTTGTCTTGTGACATACTTAGACTGTAAAAAAACAATTTCTCCCATGTGTTATTCTACTACTTTAAGGTTCTCCTCCCCCACTCCCACCCCCATTTAATTCTTAGATTTATCTGGAATTTACTTCTGTGTAGAATGTGAGGTATGAACCCACCTTCTTTTCTCCATATGGCTAACATCTCTTCCTCACTGATTTGAAATGTCACTTTTACACTGTGTTCTCTTGATTAAAGGTATTATTCAGTGTGTTTGTTGACTCAATTAAAAACAATTTTAAATATTAGCTTTAAATTTTTAAGAGTAGTAGTCAGGTGTCTGGGCCAGAGATTCTGAATTCTTGGGATGCCTGCCTATCAGGATTCTGTAAGAGCTACAGCCCCCTTCCCTCCATGACAGAGCCTACTTATGTAAGCTGCTGTTTCTGAGGGATATGTAACTTTCTTAAGTGTATTGGGCCAAGAAGTAGTTTTAACCACTGATGTAGGGATTATCCTTTAGAGGGAGATTCATGTATCCTATAGCCTTATAAAATTCACCTGTTGTCAGAGGTACATCTAGTGATTCCAGGGTTGTTACTTTAATGAGAAAAGAGCCTTAACAAGAGTCCAGAAGTAAAGAGAGAAACTTTCCAAAGAAAACTGAACTCTTCACTTTGGAATCATTAGTTTCTGATTCTCAGATTGTCTTCCCACTTTAGAACGGTAGTCAATTTGTACACCTTCACCTTTCTAAATTTACTTTTGTGGACCATATATCTTCCTGAGGAAAAGAACTACTGGATTAGGCTGTGTTTTGTCACTATGTAGATCTGGAAATAGAGGAATAAGAGTCACCTCTTTTAATTTGAAACTCTTTAAAGTCAGAAAAGTGGGCGGCCCTTTAAAAAGTAGAATTCTCAGGGTACGCCTGACTATAAAGGCTCATAGAGTTCTACCCAAGGCGAGTGAAAGGGGTAGGTCTATCTTGTAGGACTGATGCCACTGACTAGGGCGAGTATCCCCAAGAAGCGTTCTGTCAGGTCCAGTATTTGAGCAGCCCATTTGGTTTGGTAGAGGAAGATGTACAGTGGCTTTTAATTTCATCTACTATTGTAAGATTATTCTTTTATTTGGGCTACTCTCAAGGAGTAGCTTGTCACTTTGAACTTCGGGGTGGCAAATGTTCTCTGTGCTTGAAAGTCCCAGTGGCAGTGATTCTGGGTGGAGTGACCGTTGCTGACTTCCTTTCTCAGTTTGTTAATCCTTGGGCATCTCGTTTTCCTCTAGAGGAGCTAGGTACACGTATAAAGTAGTGAGGGTATAAAGAAGCTGAGATATAGTTGTGGAAGTGTTGTGTGGTTTGGTTGTTCTGTTTTTGTTTTTTGGTGTAGGCTATTTTTCACTTACATTTTTATTAATTAAAATTTCAGAGACCGTTAGACATTTTAAAAAATAAATTTGCAAAGGATACTGTGGAACTTCATTTAAATCAGCCGTCCCCAGCCTTTTTGGCACCAGAGACCAGTGCTCCTATGAGAATCTAATGCCTGATCTGAGGTGGAGCTGAGGCTGTGATACTAGCACTGAGGAGCTGGCTGGCCCGCTGCTCACCTCCTGCTATGTGGCCAAGTTCCTAATAGGCCACAGACAAGTACCGGTCTGCAGCCTGGGGGTTGGGGACCCTTGATTTAAATGGTCATGTTGAAGTAAAGAAATAATATACACTTTATAGGCTTAATTATACATTGTAATTGCCAAATTTAGTCCATGTGATTGTGATATCTGGGAGACAAGCCCATGGTACAATAATGAGCTATAACTAATACAGTTCTACCACATTAAATATCAGGGTTTAAGGAAAGCCCTTCACACAGATTTCTATATATCTCTTTAATGGCAGTATTCCTGTCTTTCCTTCCTGGGCCGTTTTCACTCCTCAAAAGTCACGTTATGTTAGTACATCATGCCAGCATGCCCTTAAGTAACTCTACCTCTGAGTCCTAAAAACAAATTTCGGTTAGCCAAGCTGCCCCTTTCACAGTTTTAGCCATTAAGTTTACCTTTGATAAGCTTTTCGCACTCTTTCTTCCTCCGATCTCATTTATCATTTCTCCTCTCCCCTCAAGTTCCACTCAAATGGATCGTAATCACCCAGATCATTAAGCAACTGAATGAATTCACCCCCCAATAGAAAGGTCCCACATCGCATGGTACTTACCCTTCCAGACCCTTCCTGAGGAAAGCATGTTTCCTTCCATGTGGCAGGAGTCTTTTTTTGTATCTGTTTGGTCTTGTGACTGATAGGATGGACAGTTTGGGGGAGCTAAAAAGGAGATGGCAGTTTTAACCGAGAAAAAGCGTTTAGTTGAAATCCCTTCTGCCGTCTTCGGGTGTGTCCCTCTTCTGGGCATCTCTTCAGGATTTCATTCCTCCGTCCAACTGCCGTTCACAACTGCCCTTTCCAACTGCTCCAGAACTCTTGGCCCTGGCATTCCGTGATGTAAATTATTCCACGCATGGCCTGAAATGGGAGTGAAGCAGTGTTGCCAGGTGTCGGATCACTAGTGTAAGTTTACCGGATCTCGGGGGAGGGAGGAGAAAGGGGGAGAACTGCTCTTGGAATTTGTACAGTTGTTATTGTTTGAGCCAGAGCACAGTAATTGTGCTGGCTGAGCTTGATGTTGCCAATGGCTGAGGAGAAAGGGAACTTTGGGCCCGGAGCTCGGGTGAATTTTTGGTTGAGATTTTCTACTTTAAAGATTCTGGTGTTGGGATATAGATTGTTTGGAATTGAACAATTGGTAGTGTTGCTGCCAAGAGATAACGTAGGACCTTTGGGACAGAGCCTGTAGCAATACCGCCTGGGACTATGATGTTTCTTCTGCCTCAAAAAGTAGAGAGAACTGACTTTTCTGTTTTCCTAAAGATAGCTAAAATAAGGCAAGAAATTCAGATCACTCACGTGTTTGGAAACATCCAGTCACAAAATTCAAAGACCTCTGTATCTGCGAGATTTTTTCTAAAACAAAAATCTTATTTCTCTCCTAGTTCATGATACATTTTGAAGAAGTTAACTGTTCAGGGTTTACATTCCCTTTGGGGAATCTGCGAATGCGGGGTTGCAGCCAACTATCTTTGATTTGTCCAGATTCCTTTTGACTTGTAAGTTAAGGATTTGTGTTCAATAAAAACTATTTAAATTGAATACTTAATCTCTTGAATGACCACAAAAAATTTAGATCCTATTACTAATAAAGCAGTTAAAAGAAAAACTCACATGAAGTACATAGCTGTTTATCTAGGAACGTATATAATATATTTTTATGTTGCACAGATGCTACTGGCTTTAATATGCTTTGCTGAAACAGTTTTTTTATTCCTTATAGTTGTCATGGATGATGATGATGACTCGTGTCTCCTTGATCTTATTGGGTAAGATGCTTGTTCCAAAATCAGGGTAAATCAAGTGTATGAGGCTTGCTGTACTAAAACAACTAAATAAGCATATTAAAACCGATGGGTTTTTAAAATAAAAATTAATCTTCATAGATATAGTGTGGATTAACAAATAAAGAAACTTGGTTATGATAAGGGTCATAATTAGGTAATGCTTTATTTATCCTTTATTAAATTCATTTTCTAACAAATCCCAGAAGGCAGGAAATGAATGATAATAGGAAATAAAACAACATTAAATAAATAAATAAATAGATAAATAGATAAATAAATAAGTAAACAAACCAAAATACTACTAACAAAACTGCTTAAAAGAGGGAGAGAATTTTACTCAGGCTAATATGTTGTTTTATTTTTACCCTAGTAAAAATGAATCTTAAACATAGATGATGTATTTATTTGTTGTTTTCTCTTTTTTCGTTGTTTTCTAGAGACCCACAAGCATTGAACTATTTTCTACATGGACCTAGTAATAAATCTGTAAGTAATACTTAGAACATCACAGATATAAATTGTTTCTTCTTTACAGTTAAAGTAATCACTCTGTTGAATTTGTACCTTTGCAGAGCAATGATGACTTGACTAATGCAGGATATTCTGCAGCCAATTCAAATTCAATTTTCGCCAACTCTAGTGTGAGTATTTGAATACAATGACAAGTGTTTTTGTCTCATTGATGCCTTGTGAATTGAGCTTTACTTGCCTTTGTATCATGATGAAAATCATTACCTTGTTTTTTGTAATCGACACAGAAGGAAATCCACTGAATTATGTTGACACTTTCTACTTTTAGTCAATTAAGACAAGCTATATGAGATTTCCTTTGCCATTTTCCTAAGTTTTCAACTTTCTTCTTAAAATGTCTCAGAAATGTTATAACTTGAGAAAGTCATATTAGAGTGTTTTGAACCTTGTTGCAGAGCTTTAAAGAAATTATTAACTGTAGTCACTTGCTAAACATTTTTATCTTAAATGAGAAAAAAGATAATAATAACTGAAACATATTGAGGTTTAGTATGTTCGAGGTACTGATGGTTTAACATAATCAACCTCTTTAATTCTCACAATAACTCCACGAAGTAGATTCTATTATTATCTATATCTTATAGATAAGGAAACCAAAGCACAGAGACGTTAGTACTCCACAAAATTACACATCCAGGAGTTGCAGAGCTAGGATTCTAACCCAAGCCACCAGGTTCTGGAGCTCATAGTTTAAAGCTCCAGGAGCTTCTAGACAAATCTGACCCGGAAAATAGGCGATCCTGCCTGGAGACAGTGTCCAAATTACTATGTGTAAGCCTATGATACTTCAAGTCCTAAGATGGTATTTACCTAACTGAGACCACATTAGTCCCATTTCACTACTGATTGGTGAAAAAGGTGAGGGCATTAAGAAGTACAAATTGGCAGTTCCAAAATAGTCACAGGGATCTGAAGTACAGCATAGAGAATATAGTCAATAATATTATAATAACCGTGTACAGTGCAGGTGGGTACTAGTCAAATGAACTAGTCTTGACTTTTCTACCTAGTTCTTCCCATCATCAATCCCCCAACACCTTATTAGCCTAAGGCTGAAAATCTCTAGTTTTGCAAGTTGGACCAACCATTCCTTTTTTTTAAAGCAATACATACAAATATTTTTTATTGTGGGAAAACTTACATAGCATAAAATTTACCATGTTAACCATTATTAAGTGTACTGTTCAGTAGCACTAAGTACATTTACATTATTGTATAACCATCACCACTATCCATTTCCAAAACTTTCTTATCTTTTCATACTGAAACTTTGTCCCCATTAAACATTAACTCACTTCTCTCCCTTCACCCTAGACCTTGGTAACAAGCATTCTACTTTCTGTCTCTGTGAATCTGACTCTTCTAACTAAATACTTCATATAAATAGAATCATACAATATGTGTTCTTTTGTGTCTGGCTTTTGTCTTCAAGGTTCATTTATGTTGTAGCATGTGTCAGCATTTCCTTCCTTTTAAAGGCTGAATAATATTCCATTTAATGTATATACTACATTTTGTTTATCCATTCACCCATCAGTGTACATTTGTGTTCTTTATACCTTTTGGCTATTATAAATATGCACATATTTTTTAAACACAAGTACATATCCCACTCATCTTAGTTTCAGGTATATGGGATAGTGGTTAGACATTTATATAATTTACAAAATGATCCCCCCGATTAGTACCCACCTGGCACTGTGCATAGTTATTACAATATTATCGACTATATTCCCTATGCTGTACTTCACATCCCTATGACTATTTTGTAACTACTAATTTGTACTTCTTAATTCCTTCGCCTTTTTCGCCGAGACTCTCAAACCACCCCCCATCTGGTAATCAGTCACCAGTTTCTATAAGTCTATCCGTATCTATAAGTCTGTTTCTGTTTTGTTTAGCCACATATAAGTGAAATTATGGACCAAGATTGTTGATCTTTTTTTATTTTTTTCTTCACCTTTTTAAATTTTTAAATTGTGTTAAAATACATATAACATAAAATTTGCCATTTTAAATGTACCATTCACATTGTTAAGTACATTCACATTGTCTTCACCTTATTTTAAATAGTGGTTAATGCCATATCTTTTCTTTTAAAATTTTGACATGTCCCATGAAAAACCATTGGCCTAGTGGAGTGTATCTTACTCATGAGTGACCATGTTCAGTTCTCTTCATATGCCTGTGTTGTTTGCCTCTAGTTGGAATGCTTATTCCTTAAGGATGCCTGAAGGACAGAAACTAATACATAAGTGGGTACTTGATAAATAAATGTTGATGGACTTTTACTTTTGAATAGGACACTGGAGTAGTTTTTAAAACATCATAATAAGCTGAGTACTTCTAAGAAATCAAATGACCATTCACTCATTTTATGTGAGAAGCTTGTGTTGTCTGGACTGATCTTGCTGAGGTGGTGGGAGTTAGAAGTAGGGAAGTTCTGAGAAACCTTAACAAACAGGGCTGAATCTGGGATACCTCTGGACCTCTAATAGAACAACACCCTGAATTCCTAAAACTTGCTTACACTCTTGTGTTACAAAGTACTAGACATGACTCTCTCCTCAATACACATACCTCCTTAGCTGAGTCCCAATTAAGCCTTGGACCGAAAGCAATCCTGAAAATTAAAATCTGTGCCAGTATCTCGAAAAATGATGCTGAACTACAGGTAATCATTAGTATGTTCCTTTTGTTTATCTATTTTCTGTAAAATAATTTACCAGAGTAATGAAGGCATATACTTAAAAAAATAATGTTCAACATCATTACTAAGGAAATAAAGTATCAGAATAAAGTGAGCAGTTTGGAGAGATGTGCCTGAAAAGCAAACTGTCATGCTTTATTCATATGCAAAAGTGAGATTAATTTTTTTTTTTTTTGAGAATCTCTTTCAAAGGTTGGCTATGCCATGTAAGATACTCCTTATTTTTTTTTCTTAGAATGCTGATCCTAAGTCATCCCTCAAAGCTGTGAGCAACCAGCTTGGAGAAGGGCCCAGTGATGGACTGCCACTTTCAAGTAGCCTTCAGTTTCTTGAAGATGAACTTGAGTCTTCTCCTCTTCCTGATCTCAGTGAAGACCAACCTTTCGACATTCTTCAGAAATCCTTGCAGGAGGCCAATATCACTGAACAGACATTGGCGGAAGAGGCATATTTGGATGCCAGTATAGGTTCAAGCCAACAGTTTGCACAAGCTCAGCTTCATCCTTCTTCATCAGCATCCTTTACTCAGGCTTCTAATGTTTCTAATTACTCAGGTCAGACGCTGCAGCCTATAGGGGTGACTCACGTGCCTGTTGGAGCATCATTTGCAAGCAATACAGTGGGTGTGCAACATGGCTTTATGCAACACGTGGGGATCAGTGTTCCCAGCCAGCATTTGTCTAATAGCAGTCAGCTTAGTGGTTCTGGTCAAATACAATTAATTGGGTCATTTGGTAATCAACCTTCCATGATGACGATTAATAACCTAGATGGATCTCAAATCATATTAAAGGGCAGTGGGCAGCAAGCTCCATCAAATGTGAGTGGAGGGCTTCTGGTTCATAGACAGACTCCTAATGGCAACTCCTTGTTTGGCAACTCCAGTTCCAGTCCAGTAGCACAGCCTGTTACCGTTCCGTTTAACAGCACAAATTTTCAAACATCTTTACCTGTGCATAACATCATCATACAAAGAGGTCTTGCACCAAATTCAAATAAAGTTCCGATTAATATCCAGCCAAAACCTATTCAGATGGGTCAGCAAAATACATACAATGTGAACAATTTGGGAATACAACAGCACCATGTGCAACAAGGGATCTCTTTTGCCTCTGCAAGCTCACCCCAGGGCTCAGTAGTTGGTCCGCACATGTCTGTGAACATTGTAAACCAACAGAACACAAGAAAACCAGTCACCTCACAGGCAGTGAGCAGTGCTGCAGGTAGTATTGTCATTCATTCCCCCATGGGCCAGCCTCACGCACCCCAGAGTCAGTTCCTCATACCTACAAGCCTTCCCGTCAGTTCCAACTCGGTACACCACGTCCAAACTATAAATGGGCAACTTCTTCAGACCCAGTCTTCTCAGCTCATTTCTGGCCAAGTGGCCTCAGAGCATGTCATGTTGAACAGAAGCTCCTCCAACATGCTCAGGACCAACCAATCGTATTCCGGACAGATGCTAAACAACCAGAATCCCGCCGTCCAGTTAGTGTCTGGGCAGACATTTTCCGCCTCTGGAAGTCCAGTGATAGTCAATCATGCCTCTCCTCAGATTGTTGGTGGACAGATGCCCTTGCAGCAGGCATCACCAACTGTATTACACCTGTCACCTGGGCAGAGTAACGTCTCCCAAGGAAGACCGGGCTTCACCACTGTGCCCTCGGTGACAAGCATGTCAGGACCTAGTCGGTTCCCTGTTGTCAGTTCATCCAGCACTGCCCATCCTAGTCTTGGGTCTGCAGTTCAGTCGGGTGCATCAGGATCAAACTTTGCGGGAGATCCACTGACCCAGCCAAACAGGACTCCAGTACCTGTCAGTGTGTCTCATCGTCTTCCAATTTCTTCTTCCAAATCTACCAGCACCTTCAGTAACACCCCTGGAGCAGGAACCCAGCAACAGTTCTTCTGTCAGGTAAGTTACTTTATCAGATGAATGCTTGGATGATGACAGAATGGAAAATGGAATGTGTATTTAATAGAATATAATGTTCATCCTAGGCTTTTTACTTATTTGTTATTAATATATTTATCTGACATATAAAATTTTCAACTTATGATTGATTGCCTTTATTCTTCTTAATTAAAATTTTTTATCCAGCATAGCATTATGGTTTAGAGTGAAGACTCTAAAGTCAGACTCATAGATTTGAATCTAAGCTTTCTGACAAGTCTTAACTCTCTAGACTTGATTTGCCTCACCAGTCAAATGGACATAGTAATGCTACCACCCCTCCAAATGGAGTTATTTGGAGGATTAAGTGAAGTAATCCACATAAAGCACTTAGAGTAGTCCCTGGCATGATAAATAGTAAATACTCATTAAGAGCCAATATTAATACATAGCAGGTCCTTGAATAAAATCCTTTCATTCAGCATTGTTTTGTTATAACATTAATAGATGCCATAGGAACTTAACTCTTGTTTATATCAACTAGCTTGTAGTAAAATTGGTTTCATTACATATCATTTTGCTTAAAGTCACAGAACCTATTGACAACTTTAAGTGAGAGGTTACTGTATATACTTGATGGAATGTTATGAGTATTTAAAATGAAAGCTTATTTTAAATTATTTACTTTCATCATATAGCAAGCCATTAGGTCATATAACTATAGACTGAGTGGAGAAGATGCGGCTGCTCTTTCAGTGCCAATCAGAAAGGCTCAGGGACTCAGTGTGACTCAACAGTGGGTAACTGGCTTTCACCAAGAGGATGCATATAGAGGGAGGGATCCAGGACATTGTCATTTGACCAAGTACTTGAGCCTGCTCTTACCATGCCATTGTGCAAGCAAATTACTATGCGCAATTAGTAAAACCACATAAGGGTTATGCTTCCAAAAAGTCTCAAATGTCATCAGCTTTGGGCCCTCACCCCCACCTGCCCATCCTTGAACTCATCTAGCTTTTGGTTCCCACTCATTCTGAGCACTTTCCTTCGTTCCGGCTCCACACTCTACTTTTACCCCGTGGTCTACCCTTCTCAGTCCTCCATTTATACTGCCTTGCTTCTCCACACTTAGAGGTACTAAGAAACTTCTCTGTACCATGTACATCAGTATTTCAAAAATTGTATAGCTTTGACTTAGTAATTTCACTCAGAATCCTAAGGGAGCAAAGATTATTTATGATCAAGGATATTCAGTGTATTACTTTTGGTACCAAAGGGGTGTGTGCGTGCATGCATGTGTGCACACATGTGTGCATTTTGAAATGTCAGACTTATAGAAAAGTTAAACTTGCAAGAATAGTATAGAATTTTCATATACCCTTTACCAAGATTCCTCATATGTTAACTTTTTACCACATTTGTTTTATCCTTTTCTCTCTCTCTCACTCATACACACATACCTTTTTTATACTCTTGACTCCTAAATACTTTGGACTTCAGTGTTTATTTTCTAAAAACAGGGATATTTCCTATATAACTTTAGTACAGTTATCAAAATCAAGAAATTACCTTTATTACAATATTATTGTTTAATCTAAAGACCTTATTCAGATTTAGTCAGTTTTTCCAGTAATGTCTCTTATAGCAAAAAAGAAAAAAAATCATTTCATGTTGTTTTTATTGTCCAGGATCCATACCGGGGTCACTGTCTAATTTTGTTGTCACATCTTTAAATCTAGAACAGTTTCTCTTTCTTTGACTTTTTAAAAAAAATTTTAATTTTTGCGTTCACATAAAATATTATATTAGTTTCAGGTGTACAACATAGTGATTAGACATTTATATAACTTATGAAGCGATCGCTCTGATAAATTGAGCACCTGACAATATACATAGTTACTACAGTATTATTGACTATGTTCCTTATGCTGTACTTTACATCCCCACAACTATTTTGTAACTACTAGTTTGTACTTCTTAATCTCTTCCCCTTTTTCACCCACGCCCCAACTGCTCTCTCATCTGGCAACCATCAAAATGTTCTCTGCATCCATGATTTTGTTTCTGTTTTGTTAGTTTCTTTATTTTGTTCTTTAGATTCCCCATATAAGTGAAACCATATGGCATTTGTCCTTCTCTGTCTGACGTACTCCACTCAGTACAGTACCCTCTAGGTCCACCCATGTTGTTGTAGATGACAACATTTCATTCTATTTTATGGCTAAGTAATATTCCACTGTATATATGTGCCACCTCTTCTTTATCTGTTCATCCATTGATGGATGCTCAGGTTGCTTCCACATCTCAGCCATTGTAAATAATGCTGCAGTCAACACACATGACCCTTCAAAGTAGTGTTTTGGGTTTCTTTGAATAAATACTCAGAAGTGCGATTACTGGGTCCTGCTTCGTCTCTTGTTATAGCCTTTGTTTTTAAAGTCTGTTTTGTCTGATAAAAGTATTGCTACCCCAACTTTTTTTTCTTCATTTCCATATTTATGAAATATCTTTTTCTACCCCTTTCAGTCTGTGTGGGTCTTTCGATTTAGAGTCTCTTGTAGGCAGCATTTGTAAGGTTCTTATTTTCTTATCTATTCAGCCACCCTGTGTCTTTTGGTTAGAGCATTTAATCCACTTACATTTAATTACTCATAGATATGTAGTTGTTGTTTTATTCACATTATTAATCTTTTTCTTCTTAAAGAAGTCCCTTTAACATTTCTTGTAATACAGGTTTGGTGGTGATGAACTCCTTTAGCTTTTTCTTGTTTGGAAAGTTCTTTATCTGTCTTTCAATTCTAAATGATAGCTTTGCTGGGTAGATTACTCTTGGTTCACTGAATATCCATCACTGAATATTTATTGCCAATCCCTTCTGGCCTGCAAAGTTGCTGTTGAGAAATCAGCCAACAGTCTTATGGGTACTCCCTTATAGGTAATTGCCTTTCTCTTGCTGCTTTTAAGATTCTCTCTTTCTCTTTACCCTTTGGCATTTTAATGATTAGTCTTGGTGTGGGCCTCATTGGATTCATTTTTTTAGGACTCTGTGCTTCCTGGGCTTGTATGTCTATTTCCTTCACCAGGTTAGGGAAGTCTTCTGTTATTATTTCTTCAAATAGGTTTTCAAATCCTTGCTCTCTCTCTCTTACTCTTCTGGTATGCCTATGATGCAAATGTTGGTACACTTGATGTTGTCCCAGAAGCCCCTTTAACTATCCTTATTTTTTGGATTCTTTTTTCTTGTTGCTGTTCTGCTTGAGTGTTTTCTGCTACCTTATCTTCTAAATCACTGATTCGATTCTCTGCTTCATCTAATTAATCTACTATTGATTTCTTCTAATGCATTCTTTATTCCAGTTATTGTATTCTTCATTTCTGACTGGTTTCTTTTTATGTTTTCTATCTCCGCTTTTATATTTCCTATCTCTTTGTTAAAGTTCTCACTGAGATCATTGAGCATCCTTATAACTGGAGTTTTGAATTTTGCATCTAGTAGATTGTCTCTATTTTGTTTAGTTCCTTTTCTGGAGCTTTGTTCTATTCTTTCATTTGGGACATGTTTCTTTGTCTCCCAATTTTGGCTGCCTTTCTGTTTTTTTCTATGCATTATGTAGGGCTCCTATGTTTCCCAGTGTTAGTTGAGTGGCCTTATGTACTAGGTGTCCTGTGGGGCCCAGTGGTGCAGTCTCTTTAGTCACCTGAGCTAGGTGGTCCAGGTGCATCCCTTGTATAGGTTGTGTGTGCCCTCTTGTTGTAGTTGAGCCTTGGTTGCTGTTTACTCAACATTGGGAGAGATTGACCCTCGGGCAGATTGGTTGTGAGGACCGGCCATGACTGCAGTGGAGGAGCTCTTGTACAGGGGCTGATCCTACTGAGCAGGATTCACTTGAGCAGTGCACTGGTGCCTGCCCAATCTGCCCTTTGGCTGTGTCGTCCTTGGATGCAGCCCTGAGTGTGCTCTGGCTCAGTCTGAAACCAGCCACCAGGTGTGCCAGCCCTGGAACTTCCTGGGAGGGTCCCTGCAGTAGGCCAAGTTCAGCCTCAGCCCAGGGCCACCTTGCATAAGCCACCAAGCAATCTGCAGATGGCTATCACATGCGCTAGGCTTGGAGGTGCCTTGAGAGGCCAAGCCACAAACCGAGGCCAACTGCCACTAGTGCCAGGCGTGGGGCTGTTCAGCAAGATGTATGGACATGCTGAGGCCACATGCTACTTTTTTGGATTTAGTAAACCTTTGAGAGATTTTAGGAAAGTCTATAATATGAGCCAAGACAGGCCATTTGTATGGAAGAGACACTGGAAGAGGCTTGGGTAGGCCCGCAACTTGGCTGGAGCAGAGTCTCGGAATCACCATGGTGGGGCGACCAGAGTTAGCCAGATTGATGGAGACTCAGATATAGTGGCCACCTTTGTCTGCACACCGGGAAGAGGGAGGGCTCAACAAAGAAACAATGGATTCTGTTAGCACTTCTATCTGGGAGAAAGCTGCCCTTCCAGTCCTCCCCCTGAAGCAAGATAATTCATTTCCTCCTGTATGTACCAAGTGCCTTTTGCACCGCTGGCCCAGCGCTGGAGCTCAGAGTAAGTTGGTGCGTGGCCCCTTAAAAAAGAAAACCTGGGACTTCAGCAGTCCTCTGTCTCACTCAGCCACAATCTCTGCTGGTTTTCATAGCCAGAAGTTGTGGGAACTTCTCTTCCCGGCACTGGAACCCTGGGCTGGGGAGCCCGGTGTGGGGCTAGCACTCCCTCACTCCGCTGGGAGCATCTCTACAGCCAAGATAACCCACCCAATTTTTATCTGCTACTTGCAGGTTTAAGATCAGCCCATTCCACATCTCCACCCCTCCTACCAGTCTTTATATGTCTTCTATATGTCCTTAGTTGTAGGATTTCTGTTCAGCTAGACTTCAGGTGATTCTCAAGGATGGTTGTTCTGTAGTTGTAATTTTGGTGTGGTCATGAGAGGAGGAGAGCACAGGGTTTATCTACTTCATTATCTTGACCTGAAATGACCTTGATATTTTTTGAAGCGTACAAATCAGTTTTATAGAATGTCCTTAAATTTGGGTTTCTCTCATATTCCTCATGATTAGTTTTAGGTCACATGTTTTTGGTAGGATTGCTGCAGAAATGATGTGCCCTCACAATGTGGACTTGTCCCATTACTGTTGATGTTAACTTTGAACACTTGTTTAAGATATTGTTTGATGCATCTTAATAAGTTTTTTGTGGAAGATACTTTGAAACTGTAGATAGCCAGTTGCTCATCAAACTTGCACACACTAGTTTACGCTTCCATTGATAATTCCTGATTGAATCAGTTTTACCGAATTAGCTGTTATTGTGATGGTCACAAAATAGAGATTTTCTAATTCCTTCATTTGTTCTATATTAATTGTTGGCATTCTAATCTAAGAAAAAGCTTTTCCTTCTCCTTGTTTACTTATATGTTTGTTTATATCAGTATGGACTTACAGATTCTTATTTTATTTGATGGGTTAAAGATGGTTACAATCATTTATATTGATGCTCAAATTAATTTGATGGACAGTGGGCACCCCTCCAATTTGGCTGCTCATCCTTTTGATATGTTTCCATCATGCTTTGAGCATGTTCTTTAATTTCTGGCAGAACAAGACGTTCCATGTTCATCTTTTACTTTCCCTGCCCCTGTCCTGGAATCGACCATTTCTTAAAGGCGCCTATTTCTTCTAATGGAGAACAGTATTTAGAAACCAAGATCTCAGTACTACATATTTGTTGCTACTGAGGTTGCAGCTAGGACTTACATAAACCCAACATCAATAGCTATTTATATATCTATCAATCTGTTTTGTATAGTTCATACTGATACAATTCCAATCCAGGACCACAGGGTTCTTTATTCAAGTCTCCCTTGTTTCCATATTTGTAACTCCTTTTCTAACAGTGAGAAAACCAGCTCCACAATATATTTACTCATTTCCTCAATCCTAGAGTATAGAGAAAATAACTTCAGAATTACTAATCCATCCCACTGTGAAAAACAAGCCTACTAATTAGATTTCAGTTTTGGTTTACAATTCTGTCTTTTTTAGTCTAAAGATATATAGTTAAAATTCTATGTTCAAAAATTACTTGAGTTACTTCATTTTATTTTTCATCCTTGGTATACTATTCATTTAAAAAATATTTTTGTTTATATTTTATTTTGGATTCTTTCCCCACTATTCTTGTTGATTTTATCTATTTAATTTCTTTTTAACACATGAACCATAAACATGGTCCCAGAACTCAGGACTATGCAGAAAGTGTACCTGAAGCCATCTCACTCTTCCCTAACCCTGCTCTCTACCTCAACCCTCCATCCTTTTCTGCCAGTTCTCACCCACCCCCTCTATTCACCAATCTCTTTAGTTTCTAGTTTATTTATCCTATGTTATTTTCGCACAGCTAATCAGATACATGTATTTTTTTCTTATTTTCCCTATACTTACTCAAAAAATATAATACTATAGATAATCTTTGCAACCAAAGTGTTGCAAAATTTTTTCTGAAACTCAAATATCCAATAATAAGAGAAAGATTGGATATGATGAAGTACTATGAAGTAGCCATTTTAAATGTTTCAAAAAATGATTAAAGATCTGAGGAAAGGCTTACAGAATAAAGTGTACATTTAAATGTAAAATATTTAATAAGCAATTTGTTTTCACTTTCAGAAAAATGTTGGGGAGAAACAATATGGCGAATTAGAAAACCCTCTTGCTTATAAAACACCCAGAAACTTGATTAGAAGGAAATGCACTAAAACGTTAACAGCAATTCTCCAGGTGGTAGGATTACAGGTTATTCTAATTTTCTTCTAGTTTTAAAAACTTAATCCTCATAGAGAAGGTGATACCAAAACAGCATTTATCAAACTACATTTGTTCATGTTTAAACAAATAAGTAAAACATGCAATTGGTAAAAATTAAAGACAGTTCCAAAATAGTTTAGAGTGAAAAGTCAGGTCTCCTTCCTCAAGTTTCCCTCCCAGAGGCCACCACTGTTTCTAGATTCTTTATTCTTTCAGAGATATCTGCAATATGACATATATTTACCTATCTCTGCAACACACCACAGATTTGTTTTGCTTAATTATATTACTTGAGGATCATTTTATATCAGTATGTATTGATTTGCTTTATGTTTGTTATTATAATTGATTATAATCAGCATGATCATTTCTTTTTATTTCTTTTTTTAAAATAATGCTTCAATGGGGGGAAAAATCTCTCTGACTCCCAAAAGTTTCAGTTATCCAAAGGTAACAAGAAGCCAACTTTGGCAGCTCCAGGGTAATTTTATTGTGCCTTTTACTGCCAAAAAGTATTGGGGACTAGGTCAGTTGCATTTTGTCAAGTGTGTTCCTGCTGTAGATTTTCCAGAACAATTAAAGCATCAGGTATATTGGATTAAGGAGGACATAACCTTAGATGCGGCATGAATTGGAAAAGTAGTGTTGAGGTGTTGTCTAACGTTTAAACCCTAGGACATCCAGAAACACTTATAGCAACTCTTTTACTTGATAATTCCTGTGTAAAAGTTCTGTATAAATTACTTCATATGACAGTGTAATGAACATAAATAGCATGACCAGTGTTTGTCTATTTGGAGAAGTTTAATTCAGCAAGCTTTGATATTGTACAGGGTTAATATTAGAGGATTAGGTTTTTAAGCATACACTTTATTTTGGTATAGATAATTTTTTTGGTTCAAAAATCAAAAGGCACAGAAAGATGTATACTACAGTGAAAAATTGCCCTCCTTCTGTCCTCCAGCCTCCCAGTTGCCTGCAGACAACCAATGTAACCAGCTTCTTGTAGAGTGAATTTAAGTCCTCACCCACCTTTTGCATTAGGAAAACTTTCAAACCCACAGAAAAGCTGAAAGAGTACAGTGAACCCATTCACCTAGATTTACCAGGTGTTTATGTTTTGCAGCATTGGCTTTGTCTGTCTGTCTCTACACACACACACACACACACACACACACACACACACACACACAACTTTTTTCTCTGAACCACTTGAAATTAAATTACAAACGTCATGCCCCCTTACCTCTAAATACTTCAGCAGGTATCTCCTAAGAACAAGGACCTTCTTCAGCACAACCACAATATCATTGTCACTCCCAAGAAATTTAACATTAATATAATAAAATTAGATCACATTTCTTCCAGTTAACCCAATAATGTTCTTTATGACAATGCTTCACTCTAGAAACTTGGCATAGAGCACTGATTTCATTCATTGTCGTATCTCTTTAGTCTGCTGCCACCCAGATCAATTATCTTGTAGAGTGGCCCTCAGTGTGGAGTTATCTGATTGTTTTCCTTATGATTAGATTCAGTCTAAATTTTGGCAAGACACATAATGTCGTTTCGTTCCATTATTGGTGATTTTGAGTACGATCGCTCAGTCATGGTGGCCTCCTCCAGATTTCTCCTCAAGGGACTCACAGGTACCTTGTTCCCTTTGTAAAGAAGAAATGATCTCTAGGATGGTGCTTTGAGACCACTAGACTATCTTGTTCCCCAGCCTTTCATTCAGTGATTTGAGACTCCATTGATAATTCTCCCCTGAATATTACCCTTATGGTTGCAAAATGATTTTCTGATTGTGTTATCCTATCTATAGTTATTAGCTGGGATTTTTCCATATAGCAGAACTTTTCTTCTGCCTCTCACTTTTTTTTTTTTAATTAAAATTATTGGGGTGACATTGGTTAATAAAATCAAATAGGCTTCAAGTGTACAATTCAGTAATACATCGTATGTATATTGCATTGTGTGTTTACCACCCAAAGTTAAATTTCCTTCTGCCACCAAATATTTGACACCCGCCTTACTGCTATCTACCTCCCCACTCCCACCTCCCCTCCGGTAACCACAAATCCACTGTTCTTATCCATGAGTCTCTGATTGTTTATCAAGTTTGTTTGTTACTTTTAGTTTTATATCCTACATATGAGTAAAATCATATGGTTCTCAACTTTTTCTGTCTGACTTATTTCACTTAGCATGATATCCTCAAGATCTATCCCTGTTGTTGCAAATGGCAGTATTTCATCTTTTCTTATGGCTGAGTAATTTAAGTAACACTATAAACTTATAAGGTTTTTTTGGGGGGGTTGCATTCATTTTTAAACTTTCTATTATGGAGAATTTTACTCATGAGCAAAAGTAGACAAGAGAGTGTAATGAGCCCCTATACTCAATCAGCTTCAGTGCTTACCAACTCATGGCTATTCTTGTTTCATCCATACCCCACTCACTTTCTCCCTGCCCCATATTATTTTGAAACTAATCCAGACATATGTTTATCTGTAATATTTTAGTGTATATCTCTAAAAGATCGTGTGTTTCCTTTGTAGTTAATGTGTTACAATCTGTTGCTGCTTGCTTGCTTTATTTATTTATTCATTCATTCATTCATTCATTTATTTTTGATGTTTGAATTGTCCCCAATTTGATCAGTGGAGGCTTCTATGCTTTTGACATGTTCCCATCTCCTTTGAGCACCTTATAGCACAAGATATTATAGGCTTGTCTTATGATTACCTCGCCTCAGACCTAGAATAAGCCATTTCTCCAGGGAGCCCTGTGAATTTAAGTCTCTTAATGCGGAGTATCATTTACAGGGTTTAAACTTTCTTGTAAATGGATTAATACTCAAAAGTCAATGATTAAAGAAGGAGATTTATAAGAGTTTAACCTATCAAACAAAGTAAATAATTTATTTGAAGTCTAAATCTCCTTAGATCACAAAAAGATTTAGTAGATTTTAAATTCCTTAAGAGCAGCACCTACCATATGCTTTGGTTACAGTGATCAAAACTGAAGTCTTCAGTACTGCCTATTCCTCCCTAATTCTCTGTCCCCTCTAGCTCAGCCTGCCTACCTTACTGTGGAACCAGTGCATCTTCAGACACCTAGACTTCAAAATCTAGATGTTCTTGTTTTTCCCTCTCTTCTAAACCTTTAATAAGTTATCAGATCCTTCAAGTTCTTTGAATGTCTCATATCCATTCTTTGTAATAATAATGAAAATCATGATCATATTATTAACAACAGATATAGTGCCAGGGACAATATATGGTATTTCTAATCCTTATCTTGGGGCTACAACTAGCATTATTCCTATTTCAAGGAGATAGAGGTTCAGAGCATGGGCAAATTTGCTCATAAAGGCAGACTTTATCTGCTAGCTATCTACACCATACTACTTTCCATTTCTCTCTTTTTCTATATCCATAACCTGAGCTAGACTTTAAGAGGGACTGCAGTATACTGGGAAAAATAAAAGTTAGATTAGGAGTCAGAGCTCACTTATAGGTCCTGCCTTGATACTTACTAGTGTTTTGTGATCTGAGTTCGTATCTTAATTCTCTGAGCCCTAGTTTTCTCTTCTTAAAAATGAGGGATCCTAGCTATGCAATAGAATCACTCACTTGAGGAGATTTTAAAAATTATGAATACCTGGGCCTCACCTCCGTATGTTCTGATTTAAATGGTCTGGAGAAAGGGCTCTAGGCGTCTGCATTGTTCAGAAGCTCCCCCAAGTGATTCTAAAGAACAACCAGAATAGAGAATCACTGGGCTAGATGATTTCCAAGGCCCATTCATATCACAATTAGACAACTGTAACAATTGTCTAGGTGATTAATCTGCCTTTGGCCTCTTCCAAAAGCTTGATTTCCACCACTTTAATCTCTCTAAAACATTTGCTTGGTGACCTGAACCAAATCATCTGGGAGCTTGCTTTTGTCACAGGAGAAAGCACAAACTTCTTTGACTGGTGAGTAAGGTTATCCAAGTCAGAAACTGTCCAGGTTAGCCAGGCTGTCTCCCATTGTTCCCAGACTCATCATGAGCCTCCAGCCTTTGCTGATGGGTATTCATTGAAGGTCCTTTGCTATCAGGTCTAAATTCTTCCCCTGCTTCGGACTCCACCCAAAGCCCCTCCACGAATAAAGCCTTTCAGTCCCTCCCTTGATTTTTTTTCTCTGCCTTTTTTGTTTGTACTGCCCACTTAGGTATATAATCTCTTATTGTGCTAATGTTTCCTTCATTGATTTAGTCAGTCATTCAATAGTATTTCAGTACTTACCAGGGCCAGCTCTCTGCCAGGTCCCAGGGACACAATAATCTATTGCATGGCAGGAAGCAGATAGATAAGCTGACAGCCACATGCAGTAATTAAGTGCTCTAGTAGAGGTAGTCCAGAGTGCCAGGCTCTGCAAAGAAACCTTTAACCACATGGGATGGTTGGGGAAGATGGTTTTTGTCCGAGACCTTCTAAGGGAGAAGGAAGAATTCTCCAGCAAGAGAGGGTCTGAGTGAAGAATGTTTAGGGGTAGAAACAGCAAGTGCAGAGCCTGGAGAGAGAAAAGGCCGTGGTACTGTGGGGGAAGGAAAACATGTACAGGTGAGGGGTGCAAAGGTTTAGGCGGGAAGGATGAGCCAGGACCAAATCATCCAGGACCTTATGTGTCACGTTAAGGAGCCAGTGTCGTAGTCTAAGCATGAAATAGTGAAGACCTAGACTAGCCAAGTGGCAATAGAGATGGTGAGCAGTGAATGGATTTGAGATAATTAGGTTAGATAGAACTTTTAATTGATTGGCTATAGTAGAGAAATAAGGATGACACATAGGTTCCTGACAGTGACACCTAGGTCCACTGAGATAGAGCACATGGAAAGAAATTGTGATTTGAAGGGAAGTTATGAGTTTATTTTAGGATATATTTGCCAAGTCTGAGGTTTCTGTAGGACAACTAAGTTGTATGATAAACTGCTATATATACTAAAGCATAGGACTAAAATATGTGCTGAAGTAAGGTTGATCAGCATATAAATTATAATCAAAGTGGTGGAAGTGAATGAAATGGATCAGGGAGAGTGTGTAAATAGAGAAGAAAAAACGGCCAGAAAAGAACCTCAAAGCACCTCAACATTTAGGAAATGGACACAGAAAGGGGAATCCACAAGTGAGACTCAGAAGGTTCCAGAGAGGAGGAATAAAACCAATGGGGTGTAGAATTTTGGAATCTAAGAGAATGTTGCAGGCAGGAAGGACGAGGCCCACAGAGTGAAGTGTCACTGAGGAGTAAGGGGAGGTAAGGATCAGAATGTTGCTGACAGATTTAGCAACAAGAAGGCAGTAGTTGGCCGTGGTAAGATGTGTTTCTATGGAATGATAGGTGCAGAGGCCAACTGCAAGACTAAAGAGAGTGAGATGTGGTAATGAGTACAGACAATTTTTAGAAAAATGAAAGCAACTGAGACAGCAGTAGCTACAATGATGTGTGGGGTCAAGAGAATTGGGGTTTTTTTTGGTTTGTTTTGTTTTTAAGTATGGGAAAGGCTTGAGCTTTTTTCAAAGCTGACAAGAAGGAGAAGGACAATGAATTCTAAAGCACTGATGGGTTTCTTTGCAGAAAAGAAGGAGGATGGCTCTTCCATTATAACAAAAGAAGGGGGAAAGATGAAAAGGGGTGCTGCAGATAAGATTGTAGCTTTGAAAGTTGAACAAGTTCTCACCTGGCTTACAGGTTTGAAAATAATGAAATAGTGTTCTGTGGGAAAGAACAAAGGAGCTGGCTAGGGGAAAGAAAGGATTCCTGGACAGGCATGAGAGCCCAGTTGAGACTGGATACCATAATTGTAGTTCACTGATCAAATGGTGGGCCTGGATGTTTTCTGGATGGTAAACTTTCAGGGGGCAAAGATCGTGTATGGTATCCTTCAGATTCCTTCTCTGTGATTATTATAGTGCTGGGTATACAGTTGACACCCAAACATCTTAGTCAAGGTACTTTGGGTTGCAACTATAAGAAACTCACCCTAACACTTTTACACAAAAAAAGGTGGGGAGAGGGGGCGGGAATATCTAGGAAATATAGTGCAGCTCCTTATGAGAGTCAGAAATCAGGCTCTCCGCTGTTCTCTCAACCTCCTGAAGATAGCATGGCCTCTTATCTCGCCTTCATTGTTCCCCTTACTCTTCTCCTGGACCAAAATGGCCACCAGGCCACCTTTACATTATGATCCAAGGATTTAACAGAGACTGCAAATGCAGTGGTTTCCAAAACTTAGTAATGCATCAGAATCACCTGGAGACCTTTTTAAAATTATAAATTCCTAAGCCCACATTGGATTTCTGAATGGATTTTTGTGGATGGAACCCAGAAACTTTGCCTTGTAGAAGCTCCCCAGGTGCTCTTCATATAACCAGTCTATAAACCAGCATTTGAGAACCACAGCCCTTAGGTATCCACCGCCCCTTCCCACCCCTACTCTAAATTCCCGGGAGAGAGTCTGATTGGCCTGCTGTGGTTCAGTAAGCCACGGGCAGAGGAGCAAGGTTGTGGGAAACATGAGGACCCAAGCAGGGCCTCTGCTGCTCTATACCAGGCTTTCATTCAAATTGGGGAAAAGTGCCCCTCTGGGCCCAAACAGAAAAAGGCACCCTTCTGGGGAGGTAAACTGCCCCCTCTGGTGGATGTGGCACTTTTGGGTGGGGGGAGGGGAGGAAAGGTGCTCTTTCCCTGGGTTTTAGCTCTTAACACCCTCTGGCAGGTAACACACCTTTGCGTGTGCTCTAACCTTGCTGGCTCTGACCCATTTCTGTGACAATTCCCAGAGGAGGGTGTGGTTAGGCAGATCCAAGTGGTCTCCCTCATTCAGCAAATGGCTGTTGTTGGATAAATATCATCTTGCTAATTTTGTAATTGGCTTCTTTCAAAATGTGCCAGGAGGGCAAAATTAACATGTTAAGTATTCTGATTCACTGGGGTTTTACTATGCGTTCACTTAGTATCAAGATAATTTGTGGGGTCTAAATAGTTAAAATTGTACATTGATATTAGTAGAGTTCTTTGAGCCAAGTGCTCAACAAAATATCCTGAAATAGCTTCTCTATTTGTGAAGAAAATACATTTCAAGGACAAGCTTTCTCTAAGAGTTTAGTAAAAACAACAGAATGATAAATGTTATTTCTGGAAAAGATTGTCAACTGTGGGCAGCCTAAATTTAGGGAATAGGAGAAAGTCGATGGCTCCTGGCGAGTGAGGGAAAGGAGGGGCGGCTGGACTGGGAGAAGGGACAGGCCCTTATGACTTATGCTGCAGTGGAATTCATTCACTCATTTTTATTTAAAAAGTGTTTGCTGTGTGCTTACTATGGTGCCAGGCTTTGTTCTGGTGCTGGGGTTGCAGTGAACCAGACAGAGAAAAAAAGTCCTGCCTTGAAAATAAGTGGACTGGGAGGGACCAGTGCCTTCTGGAAACAGCAGAACTTTCCAAACTTGCAGACCTGGTAAATCCAGGCGATTCCAATGTAGGGGCCAGACCAAGTTCCCCAAGATTTCGATTCTGTCACCACCATGGCCCTAGCCACCCTACCCCAAACCTCTGTTACCCCCACAAGGAAACAACTGGATTGATTGTTCTAGTCCCGAGGGATGGGATGCAATGAGGAACCAAGGCAGTAGTTAGAGGATGAGAACACACAGATGCCAATGCTCGACACCCACACAGGCCAACAAGGGACTGTGAAACACCTAGAACGTGCTGAAAGGAGACGTGCCCTCTGCGGATAATAACTTTGCTTTTAGACACAGAAGCACTCTATACCCTCAGATGATGGCAAATTTTCAAGCTTTGACATTAGATAAGATTGTTCTGGGCTTTTTTCCTTTTATTCTTCTGTATTGTGAAATGGAACACATATAGAAAAAAATGCACAAAACATACATGTGCAGTTAACAAGTAATTATAAAGCAAATACCCATCCATATAACCACTCAAGAAATAAAATATTGCCAGTACGCACAGTGCCCTCCATGTGACTTCTCAGTCTCAACCCCTCTCCTGACTTTTATGATAATTTATTCCTTGTTTTTTTCTTTATAATTTTACTACTTATGTATGCATGGATTTTGTTTTACTTGTCTGTTTAATAGCTAGGAGTAATCCAGGTCATGCCTGATAAATAAGATGGGAGATCATTTTCATCAAAAAAAAAAAAGCAATGTTCTAAAGCAATGAGGGTGATGTTCTTCTGTTTCATGTAAACTAGGCATATTGAAAGAAATTCCAAAATGTGTACAGGCAACAGCTGTATAAGGACTTTGATCGTTTGAACATATTAATCTGGTTCCTCTATTCATCTGTTGATCTCACTATGTCAGAATCCCACCTAATTATAGCCTTGCCTTGTTAAACTGCATTGTTCCAAGTTTTATCTGTTTTGCTTTTCCTTCAGGGTGGACCTTAGTGTTCATGCCCTGAAAATATCTGTAAGGACCTGCGATCACTGTCTGCCCCGGGCCTCTCCACAGCACAGGTGTCTTCCATGTGAAGACCTTCCCTATAGTGGGAGAGTATGGAGTTATGTTTTTGAGGAAATACTGTGGAAACTGGAAGATTTTCCCCTCATGATTTTCTTACTAAGAATTGATTGCCTGTCTACCTAGAATGACACAGGTCAGACCTTCCCAGCTAATGGAAGGATGAGCAAGGCTACCTTTTCCAACTTTGTTATGGCCTCCTCCAGTCTTTTTTGGGTAATGTCCAAACCTTCTCCATTCTTATATTAGAAAAGAGAACCAAATAGATAATTAATTGTTTAGACTAATTAATTCTTTAGAACGGAAATATTAACATGAGTTTAGTTGGCCAATGCTTAGGCATTGCCAGGGTCTATGTGAGCCCCCACACGTGAATGCTTGGTGAGAACATTTCACCTAAGCCAAGGTCATAGTCTGAGTCCCTTGTGGAGATGTTTAGACTAAACTCTAAATCCACTGATGGTATACAAAAAAAAAAAATGAAGGAAAAACTCTGAAAACCTATGGCATTATGAATAATAATGACATAGAAGATTAAAAATTGAGAGTAATTTAAAAGCCCTTTATTACCTTAAGTGCATTCTAGAGATAACATCTTTTAAAGTGAAAAGGAACTTGTTAGTCCTTAAATATCATCCATTTCATCTTTCTTGTTTACAGAAAAGAAGCATACAATAAATTAAATATCAGATTAATTTTTCTAATATTTGCTTAGGCTAATATTCAGTTGAATTTACATTTCCCAGTTACATGCCACCAGGTGTTGACATATGATGCAACCTAGAGACACATCAGGTAGCAGGGGTGAAATATACTTTATTTAGATCATCTATTCAGAAAACAGTGAGTGTTGACAGTAGGTTTGGGATTGGTGCTTGGGCCCCAACCAGGTGCTCAGAGTCTGTGCTGACCCTCTGTAGAGACTGATAGGGTCATAATCCTTGCAGGCGTGTTATAATACTACCGGGGATAGAAACTGAGTTCCCTGCTCAGCCTGTGTGTGAGCACCACTAGCACAGTTCCAAGAGCTAGAAAGCAGCCTAGTATCAACTCAGCATCCCTACTGAATGGTGTCTAAACAATTCAGCATGCCTGCAGATTTTAAAGGGTACTCCTTGCAATTCTCCTGATGTGATTAGGAAACTGTTTTAAAACTTTTGTTTTGTTTTGTAATCTAACCTGAAGGTGATGCCAGGTAGGCATTAACAGGCTTTGTTGGTGTTTTAAGTAATTTGTTAAACCTTTGAGTCATGAAATTAATTTTTCCATGTCGGTAATATTTTTTCACAGGCTCAGAAAAAAAGTTTGAATCAGACTTCCCCCATTTCCGCTTCCAAGACCACAGATGGCCTGAGACAAGCACAGATTCCTGGCCTCTTGAGCACCGTACTGCCAGGTCAGGAGCCTTTGTACTAAGCTCTCCTCAGTCCGTCCCTGACTTCCCAGACACCCAGGGATGCTCCTCTCACATCCCTCATTCTGCATGCAGTCTTTCTGACTCAGTCTCACCTCTCCTCTCATCATTCCTTTTTTTGTGTATCCTTTCCATGTGCATCTGTGTCATCATTTTATATGCAAGAAAAAAACACTTCTAAATAAATTATGATACATTAAATTATATGAAAAAGTATGCTGCTTATAAATAACAAAATCTAGTATTATATGGCACAGATGACTTTATAACTATCCTCATGTTACACACACACACACACACACACACACACACACACACAATACTTAGAACCCTACCCCCCACCTCGAGACTAAAAACATGGGCTGTCTTTCATTTCTTCTAAAGCTTCAAACACTACACTGCTCAATAAGTACTAGAAAGACAAAAGCGTGAAGCCTCCTAGTCAGTCCTCTGTTTGGGCCTCCCTTTCATTAAGTTGTGAGTATTTTAGGTTTCGCCAGTACTGACAGATTACTGGCTTGAAGCCTGTTCCTCAGACCCTAGATAATTGAGACTATCGCATTGACAGCTTTTATTTATTACCGTTTATTTATTTACTTCTATCACCTAAATAGGCTTTAATAATCCTTACCTCTGTCCCCAGAGATTTTGTGGATAAATATACTTCCTGCTCTGCTTCTTCACAGTAAGCATCCATAATAAAGAAATCTCTTTCAGAATATTCCATAATCTGTGTACATTAGATTTTAGGGTTATATGATGGGCCTGATTCACAGTTTCTGTTGAACATTGTCTTATGTGTTAATTCCAATAGGGCAAGATTCTGGAAGCAAAGTTTTACCAGCGTCCTTAGGAACCACACAGCCACAGCAGGAAAAAGTAGTTGGATCATCTCCTGGTCAGCCAGCTGTGCAGGTAGAACACAGTTTGCATTGCTTCTTCTTAATGTTTAGCATAATTGAAAGAAAATGTAATTGTCATCTTGTGCTTGGTAGTTGCTGCCTGGCATCATCTGCACGGCCAGCGCAGTCTCCTTGCGTGCCCACAAAAGCGTGCTCACTGATGACCCCAGTGGGCCAGGTCTTGTTATGTTGATGTTTATAGGATGAATGCGTCTGTCCTGTTTCTCACATATTTACAATGCTATCTTTTCCTCATGAATTTATAATATACCAGCAACCAACACATAGTAGGCACTCAAAAAACGTAGTTTTCTGTTGAATGATATTACTCATTACTGTATCAAAAGTAGATCTGTTCCTCTTAGTTATACCAAGAGATTTTTTCTGCAGTGGCAACCAGGAATGTGTGAAGTAGTCGGTCCCTGCCGTCTTTTAACCCAACCACTGATAAAGGAAGGAAAACAAAGTTTTGTTTTCTGCTTACAAAGGCCTTAATTTCTTCATCAAACTTAGCAACTAATAGCTTAATGAAACTTGTTCTAGTCTGGGCCTGCCTGGAGTACTCAGTGAAGGGTCTGTTTCAGTTCTCAGGTTCTGATGCAGCATATTTGTTTCCTTAACATGACATAGAAATGCCCTACTAGATCACACGTCCAAACTAATAGGAGCTCGAAAGTGTTCGCTTCCTTATTTACCACCGAGAAGATGAATTAAGTAATATCCACTGAATTTTCAGATGTTCCTGGAGTCGGTACCCATAAATATATTTTTTCAAAAATATAATGATGCTTTTGTAGAGGAAGTTGGGGATTCAGGCTTTAAGGTACAAGCTGTCCTTCCAAGGAACTGATAGGACAGCATTCTGTAATCTTGACACAGTGTGACTTTGCTACATGAGTCTATGGACTTGCTTGTTTGATGTTTTTTTAGCAAGTCAAAAGTCTGCATTCTTAGAATATGCTCTTGATAAGGAGTTGCAAATATTCAAAACATAGTGAACTTTATGTGTAACTGTATTCTGTTTATTTTTTCAAAGAAGGAAATAATAAGGGGTATGTTTTATCTTTAGGTGGATGGTCATTCAGGAGGACAGAAGAGGCCTGCTACAAAACAACTAACTAAAGGAGCTTTGTAAGTGACCTTGGAAATGACTTATTTTGAACATTTCTCTAGGTTCCTAACCTTAAATACATATACAACAGAAGTCAAGTTATAATGATATATATACTATTTTTTAAATATACTTTGAAAATCTTTCCCTATAGTTTGTTTCCATTATATAAATAATATCAAAAATAGTTTGAGCCTACTGTTTGCTCTTTTGTTCTTAAGAAGAATTCTTTGCCCTTTTAGCAAACCACATACCCTTTGGTTGGCCTAAGCGTCTCCAAGAGAAGCATGGTTTAATAAACTCCTATATTCAGAAGAGAAATATTAGCATAATCTTAGTTGGCCAATGCTCAGGTATTGCCAAGGTCTATGTGAGCTCCCGCACGTGAGCTCACTGTCCGAACACTATGCTTTTGAAGCCAGGGCCATAGTTTGAGTCCTCTATGGAGACAATTAGACCAAACTCTAAACCTACCATGGTATACCAAGTATAAAATTAAAGAAAAAACAGAACTGCTGTACTATGAATAACATTCCTGTATGTCTTATTTTCTTTGCATGCAAAGGATTAGATTTCCTAACATGACTCTCCATTGACATTGGCCATTTCTCTTTTAAAGCATTCTCCAGCAGTTACAGAGGGACCAAGCCCACGCTGTGACACCTGATAAAAGTCAGTTCCGATCACTAAGTGATGCGGTGCAGAGGCTACTCTCCTACCACGTGTGCCAGGGCTCCATGCCCACTGAGGAAGACTTGAAGAAAGGTAAACAAGCTATAACCCCAGGCTGCCACTTTGATACCAAGTGCCCTCTGTGGATGCCCCACAGAAGAGCGAGAGCCACGTAGCCTCCAGATGTTATTATCCAGGTCACTGTTTTCAGTCACAGACCTAACTTTTTCCTAGCATAATTGATTTTGCAGTCCTGGTTTAGGGTTGTGACTTATTCTCAATATTCTGTGAAGGTTTATCCAAATGTCAGAGTACTTTGGGGGGGGCAGTGACTCCAAAGCATTGTTTGATCTGCTGGCCATAGATGGGATGGTTCTGAACTACGTACTGTGTACGGTGGTTTAGATATAGTCCTTGTATTTAGGCAGAATTCATATCCTTAGCTCTCACTACCAATTTTATGAGTTAGATAGGTCCTTTAGCCCCCACAAGCATTCTCTGAGGTTACAAAGTGAGTACAAGGCATTGCTGTATGTCAAGAAACTGGCAAAAATAAAAAATAAAAAAAAGTTAAAGATAAAGGCCCCTTATCCCAACCTAAAACTCAGCCCATTCTGATGCAACTTGGTTCTGCCCTCCTTCCCACTACCATTCCAAAGACTTGACTCCGTTAGTTCCCCGACACAGTGTTGTGGTCTCGGTCAGTCCACTATGAGCTTCCCTGGGAAGTCCAGGGAACAGGGAATAGATCCAGCGTTAAACAGGGATGTAAGGACTCTGAGAAGAGTGAAGTACAAATGTGAGACCTTTGGAGACCAACAGACAAAGGGCAGAGCCACAGCACCATGACCTACAGAATATCATTAACTAGTTTGTGTCTTTACATAAAACTGGTCTGTCCAGCCCAGACAGTTGGACTTCACTGTTTCAACTGTTTTAGTTTTTCATACTATTAGAAGGGAGTGGAGGCTGAGATCATCTAAACAAGTGGATCATTCTCTATGCGTTGATATTTATTGCTGGTCTGTGCTATATGGTTTTCTTTTATAGGTGATTTTTTTGGCTTCTTCATTAAAGGTAAAATAAACTAGTATTGAAATTAGTTTCCATGATCACATTACCAGTGGGACAGTGAGGGAAAGCAGTGCAGAAGCATGTTGTTTAACCAAGGCAGAGCTAATCTAAAGAGAGAAAATTGCCACAGACAAGATGTGTTTGAATAATGGAAGAGTAATGCATTTCAATCCTAAGAAATTTAAGACCTGGTGATTTGCACTCTCTTACTGTTTTCTCTCTCTCTCTTTTTAAAGTCGACAGTGAATTTGAAACAGTTGCCACTCAACTCCTAAAAAGGACCCAAGCTATGCTTAACAAATACAGATGCCTGCTCCTAGAAGATGCCATGGTAAAATTCTGCTACCAAATGTATTTGTTTTTTAAATCCCACAGGTCACAGCTACTAATTCAGAAAGAAAAACTTCAAGGAATCAGAGTTTCCCAGTATAGTTTAAAAGGCACAGATATTTGAGATTGTAGAAAAACTTACGTCTGACTGTTATGCTACTGACAGCAGTCAATGTACCTACTGTGCTTTACATGGTCGATCACAATCAATGTTACTGTAGCTGTTCCAAATGAAGAAACTAGGGCTTTGTTTAAATAATTTGTCCGGGATCATATAGCTAGTAAGTTTATAGGGTAGTTAGCAGAGCCAGGGTACAGACCAGGACCGTCCCACCGCCTGGTCCCCACTCTGATGCTGCCTGCTGCCTCTCACCAGCTCAGAGATGGGGAAGAAGAGTGGCAGCACTGCCAGTGGAGGTTGTTGAGAATTGCATCTGAAAGGACTTGGTGATGACGAATGTTAAAATTAGTTTTGTCTTATTTTTAATTATGAGAGATTAATAGCATGCCATAAAATTCCCACTTAATTTTAAAATGTACAACTTGATGGTTTTTAGTATATTCATAGATTGTGCTGCCATCACCACTTTCTAATTCTAGGACGTTTTCATTACCTCAGAGAAGAACTGAAACTGGTTTTAAAGCACCAGTTAATCAGAGAAAGGAGTAAGATATTTCACAAAATGATGGGGAGACCACACCTATTCTCAGATTTTTAAAAGCAGTTCTAAAATCATATCGGCTTTAACCTATAAATTGTTCTCTTACAAGTGGTTTTCAATTTGAGATCAACTTTGAAAATGTACCTTAGGGAATTAGTTGAAGTACATTATCTATATATGCAGTATATTGTAAATAAGTATGTATGTGTGTTTGTGCTTACCTAAATATATATATGTTTACTAATATATTTTAACTTAAAATTATGCCTCCAAAGTCTGAAATAGTTGTTCTTATATTGAAAACCATTTCTAAAATAAAACTCTGAGACATCAAAAAGACTATCATTTTTGAAGAGAGGACCACTTATTTGGTCCAGTTATATCTGCCATGAATTTTCGTGTTAAGTAAGACCCAGAAATATAATTTAAGATATGATTCTTTACAGCAAAAAAAGGAAAACCTTAATTAAAAACAAAAACAAAAACAAAAAACATAAAGTGTAGCAAAGTATAAAGTAAAAGGTCATCCTAAGGAAAAAATTCCCAACATATTATTAGCAGAGAGGGCAATAAGAAAGGTGCAGAACAGTGTGTATAGTTGCTACCATTTGTGTGCAAAAAAATACAAAGAAGAATGTAAATGCATGTGTGTGCATAATATGTCTTTGGAAGAGTGTATTAAACTGCAAGGTATAGGGTGCCTCCAGGGAGAGGCACTGGGAAGCGGACGTGGTGCATAGTGGAGGCAAAGAAGAAAAGCTTACTTTTCACTTCCCCTTTATTACCTTTTGAATTTTATGCCAATGCGTAAATTATAGTTTTTAAAGAATGCATCTTATGTGGCAAGGGAAAATGTAACTAAATGGAATATGACATGTCTAGAGCCTAAACATTAAGTTCTCATTTCTGATTGCTTTATTTGTTCCAAAGATACAGTGAGATGTTTGCATTTGTTAAAAGGCACCTGAAATGACTGGACTCTCTCATTTTCAGCGGATCAATCCCTCTGCTGAGATGGTGATGATCGATAGAATGTTCAACCAGGAGGAAAGAGCGTCTCTTTCCCGGGACAAGCGTCTGGCTCTTGTGGACCCTGGTAAGATGCACCAGAGTGAAGAGAGGAGTGTTCCCACTGTGGTTCAGGGGCCATGGGCCTTTGGGTAGTCTCTCTGAACCCACCTTTGATTAGAAACCTGAAAGAACATGAATTTTGGGGGGAAAAAATCCAGAGTTGAGAGCAGGATATGAATACTCTGCGAAGGTCTATATTGTACAAAATCCAAACTGGAATTTTACATTCAGTTCATTATTTTTTCCCCACTTTTAAACTTCTCAGTCTTTCTCTAGTTTTTGAGAATGAAATTAAGTCAGAAGCCTTTCCAGAAGCAATTAAACCTAAGCAAATTACTGAGCTGTCTTACTATGTGCAAGGCATTGGTTGGGGAAAAAAATTAGTAAAAAAAAAGGGCCCCTGTCCTTAAGATAGGAAATTATAATGTTCCATTTAAGTACTTTTCTCTTATCCCATCAGTTTTCTGCTAATTGCATACATGTTAGATTTGACCCACATTCTGCCTTTTAAAAAGGAATCCTCTTTACTTTTTTCTAGCCTCTAAAAATTTTTAAATCAAATAACATTATAACAATTCATGGAATGTAGATTTTACTCATGCTTTTTCCATCCTACAAAAGAAATGTTTTTATTCCTCCAGGTTTTCTTCCAGTTCTGGTTCTCATTTACATACGTCATTTGTATATAGTTATAATCATATGTCATATGCTAGACATAATTTTTATTTGAATTTCTTCCATTTAATACACCTGAAGTTTTTATCATGTTGCTTTAGTCTTCAAAATAATATTTAATAAAATTTTAATATATTAATTTGATACTTGAGCTAATCCATTCCCCTATTATTGGACTATTACAGTAAGTCTTCACTTAATATCTTGGAAACTGCAATTTAAAGCAAAACAACTATAAGGAAACCAGTTTTATCATAGACTAATTGATATAAACAAGAATTAAGTTCCTACAGCATTTTTTGATCACAAAAACATCACCAAACTTCTAAAGAAAGACCAAAAATACTTCTAATAGTAAACATTGAAATAAATGTGAGCTATACACACATTTAATAAAGATTAATAAAAATAAGAGAATTATTTTCCAACCCTGAACAGGATGGCCTTCCATCGCACAGCACACTCACACACTCACACCCATGCTCACTCAGACTGGGACAATGTAGACACCCAGTTTACCTCATGAGTACATCTTTGGTGTGTGGGAGGAAATCGCAGTATCTCGAGGAAACCCACAGAAACATCGAGAGGACATGAAAACTCCACAGAGACAGTGGCCCAGCCGGGAATCAATTTTTTTTTCCATCAATGATACAACAAAATGATGTTGAACAAAGCAGTGTTATTTGAGGACCTGCTGTATTCTCCTGTGACTTTACTTCCATTCCTCTAACGTCCTTTCTGATACTTAAAGGTTAAGGTTCTGCCTTGTGTTTGATGTGGCTCAAGAAATTTCCATAGAGAATAGATGATTCTTACCCTTAGTCTAAAGGGAGAATCTGAAAGAATTACTATATACTTAGGAGAATCCTCAAATCTTTCCAAAATAGAAGAGACTAATGTAGGATATATTCCTGTCCCTTTTTCTTAGAACCTGAAATCTCTTGCCTTTTGGTGAATTAGGTTTGTGGAGTAACCATCCTACTTTGTCATATCCCCCTGAGGCATGAATGTCATGTGGGCAGGGACATGCTTCATTCTCCTCTGTATTGTGCCTACATAGCCAGTGTTTATTGAATGGAATCAGCTATTTGGATTTCAAGGCTATATCCCCTAGATCTCTTATTTTGGGATTTGGTGAACAAATTCATTTCGTTTTCATTACTTCCAGAGTGAACACTTTCTCTGCCATTGCACGATAACAATAGTCTCCTTCTTCCCTCTGTGCCCTCAACCCCCTAAATTCTCACTAACATTTCTGTTGCTATCCTTAGCTCTTCAAGCTTAGTATAGTTCAATGCTTACTCATAGACACTGTTCCTCCACACCTCACTGTCCTTCCAAGCAGATATCATTTTGGATGCATGTTGACCTTCATTTTGTACTCCTAGCAAAGTAAAGCTAGTTATGCCAAGTCCCCTCACATGTGTCTAGAGGGACTGAAGTGCCATCTCCCAAAGACAAATAGTTGTATCCATCACACTCTAACCTACCCCACCCCCCACCAAAGCCTCATTCTAGGGCCCTCTGCTCCAAGGAAGAAAACAGGCTGATACTAGTATCTAATTTCTATTGTCAGACTGTTTCAAAGCAGTCATTAATTTAAAAACAACAACAACAACTTTAAAAATAGCAGTAAGAGGTCAAAGACAAAGTGGGGCTTTTTGCCTGTCCTGCTTTCCCATTTGTCATCAAGCAGCTACCTTTCAAAGAGGTTAAAGCTTCTTGTCTGGAGGCTGTGGCACCATAGCCTTGGTTACTTTTATAGGATGCCCCCTCAAGTAATGTGCTTCTGCATCTTCTTGGATGTAAAAGACTGACTGGGTGGGCTGGAGTGGGACGGCTTTGCCCCTGACCTACCAAGGGTCTGTTTTATTGTTCTTACTCACTCATTCGTTCATTAATGTTTTTTGTTTGTTTGTTTCCATTTTCAGAGGGTTTTCAGGCTGATTTCTGTTGTTCTTTCAAACTTGATAAAGCTGCTCATGACACACAGTTTGGCAGGATCGACCAGCATGGCAGTAAAACAACCAGCTCTCTCCATCTGACGTCCAAGGCCCAAAGCAGAGACCGAGCCAAACCAGGCCTGGCAGAACCAACGAATCATGACCAATTTCATCTAGTGCCTAACCACATCGTGGTCTCCGCAGAAGGAAACATTTCTAAAAAAACCGAATGCCTCGGCAGAGCACTGAAATTTGACAAAGTGGGCTTAGTTCAGTACCGCGGTGCATCTGAAGAGAAAATCAGCCGGAGAGACTCCATGAAGGGCAGCGAGTGCTCTCCCGGCCCTGAAGGGCACCGGAAAACCTCGTCCAGACCAGATCATGGTACTGAGAGCAAACTCTCAAGTATCTTAGGAGATTCTCACTTGGAGATGACATGTAACAATTCCTTCCAAGATAAAACTCTGAGGAATTCTCCAAAGAATGAAGTTTTACACACAGACATCATGAAAGGATCAGGAGAGCCCCAGCCAGACCTCCAGCTCACTAAGAGTTTGGAAACAACATTTAAGAACATCTTGGAACTCAAAAAGGCGGGGCGGCAGCCCCAGAGTGACCCCGCAGTTAGTGGCTCTGTTGAGTTAGATTTTCCCAACTTTTCTCCAATGGCTTCGCAGGAAAACTGCCTGGAAAAGTTCATCCCGGACCACAGTGAAGGCGTTGTAGAAACTGACTCTATTTTAGAAGCAGCTGTAAATAGTATCCTAGAGTGTTAATAGCAGCAGTCCTTCCCCCATCCCACCCCCCAGACCCCGCCCCGGACAAGTTGCAGTCTTTCCTGGCAAAAGCAAATGGAAACGGTCTCCTGTCTCCAGCCTGCGTGATCTTTCATCACAGGTTATTCTTTCTAATCTCAACCCTGTTCTTTGTTTAAGAGCAATACTCGTGGTGGTTACAGGGAGATCTTTTAGTAAAATGAATCCTTGTTAGAAAGCAGTCTGATAGGCCCTACACATTTCAAGTGTTCCAAAAGTGCTTATAGTCATTTTTTTTTAATTTTTTTAAAAAAACACTATAACTCAATGAGATCAAGTACACTTGGCCCTGGATAAAATTCTGACAATCATAAGTCATTTGCAAAGAACAGACTTATTAAAGAAAATCAAACAGGACTGATAGAAGCTACTTTTTAAAGAATATCCCACTGCATCTCCAAATTTGGGGTTTGGGGGTTTTTTTGTTGTTGAAGGGAGACCACATGGTTCTCCCCCTCAGCCATCTCCGAGCAGTACGTTGCTGGCCTCTCTGCTAGGGACCCCCCAGCATTGGTATAAGCAGCCCAGTAGCGCACAAGCAGGGCATTTGCAGGGCTTCCTTATTCATTGTTCAAGTGCTTTTCTGATGCTCCTGGAGCAAAAATCTTATGCTTTTTCAGCATATCCATGTTGAATTTCATCTAGGGAATGCTCTGTTCTTAGTAGCAACAGCATGACTTGAGATCATTTCACCAGGCTAAATAAAGGAAAATGGAAACCGGTTAAGTGGCACAGTGTACAGGGGAGGCCGGGATAGAGCCATGAGGAATATAATATGTATATATGTAAAAGCATATATATGTTAACTATTGAGAAAAAAAAAACCAAGCGTTTTGCATTTTATAATTGGAGATAGTCAACATACGATGTACGTTTTTGTTTGTTGCTGGGTATCGTTTCATTTAACCTCTCTTTGCACCCTCTCCCACAACAAATAGCCAAGCATCAAAAGCACTTTCATTTGAAAAGTATGTTGTAATTTTTCATTTTAAACCTTAAGGGGACTTTGGCCTTGTTTTTTTTTTGCTTCTTGTTGTCTGAGAACAGTAGTCACCCCCGGCAGCAGTCATTACCAAAACACAGATAAACCAAAGGTAACCAGCTAGCCCACCACGGAAAGGAGAGATCTGAGACACAGGATTCCCACTTGAGAGCCAAAGGACATGCCCCGTCATGGTTTGTGTTTGGCCCATGTTCATATTAGTGAACATGACTTATTGCTTTATTTATTTATATTTCTTTTCAGGGAGCATTCCCCATTTTCCTTTCTTGTATACTTGCCATAGGTCATCCCATTTTATTGTTACTTTCAGACTCAGCGTCACTGTAATCATCAATTATGTCCTGTCATTGGGAAAGCTACGTAATGGTATTTGATGTGCACTCTCACCAATGCCCATGTGCATGTATCCGAGCTGTTCAGAGCCAGAGTTCATTGTGGTTATAGCATGTACACACTCTCCCTCTTATGTGTATGCACTCTCTCATTTATTCTGTTTATCTCTCTGGCTTTAGAGGTGTACCCACTGGTCTCCACTCTAACACATTGCCAGGATCCGCTTCTGGCTGTCCCCAGAATAGGGATGACCCCCATTGTCATCATGTTGGGCATTTCTTTTCCAGATTGGCCTGTGATGGAAAGGAAGGCTTCTGATTACTAGAAACACAGCAACAGAAGACCTGTACTCACCCTGCCCTTTTTTCCACCACACACAGAAACCATGTGAGACAGCCAGTCTTCATACAAGCAAAGTACCTTCTCCCCACTCCAGTAGAAATTGGAAAAACTGGGCCATCTTTGGATTACCATTTTTTCCTTATTTGTGCCAATGTCCAAGTTGCAGATTTCCTCTTTTTCCTGTATTGTAACATATTAGAAAGATAAGTTGGTGTTGCCAGTCGGAACTTTCAGTTTGGGCAGCCCTGGGGTAACACCCTGCCCTGAAGCCCATGATCTCATAGGCTCTTCTTCCCTTAGAGTTCATGTTCCCCTAATTCCTAGTAAGACTTAAAGATGGTTCCCTCTGATCAAATTCTTCTCATTGTGGAACTTTCTACCTGGAAGCCTTCATGAAGGCCACTATTGAGTTACATTAATTACTGCGAATCAGTGGAATTCTTAAGAGACAAGATAAGCTTTGTGTACATTTGTCACCTCTCTTTCTTCCCTATCCCGCCCTGCTTCCCCAATCCTAGCTTTCCTATATACCATCTTAAAGGGTTTTTAAGCCCTAACACTTGTCTAGCAAATGGAGAGCCTAATCTACCAAAATGAAACTTGTAAATTTTTGTGTCTTTGTATGTACGTTTACTTTTTATGGAGGAAAGATTCTAGATAATGACAAATGAAGATTACGAAACGTGTTTTACTCCTGTGATTAGGTTATGCGCACATGGGTCATAACCCGCATGTCGAGCCCCCTCTGGTGAAGGGAGAAAGCTCAGCTTCCGATGGCCAACACTCAGTTGTTCAGGTTCATAGTCAAAGTTAAGTTTTAGAACTACTTGTACTCAGTAACAAAAATCATTTTTTTTTCTGTTGTTGTGGAAAAGTGTGAATTTGTTATTAAGCATTTGATTTTCTGTGTCCTTGAGTACTGCCTAAAGATAAAGCAAATTTTAAACTGGCAATTACGAAAAAGAACTATTTTAGCTCTGAAGAATTTAGTAGACTTTGTTAGATTAGGGAGGCCTTACAGACTGACTTGACTTAAAAGAGGACGCGTCACTCACTGTCAGTGTGGTGTGGGCTTTATTTGCTTAAATACCTTCATTTGTATAGTATGTCTCACTTGAAATTGCTTTGTATACATTTTGTAAAAATATTTATAAAATGTTTTGTAAAAAAAAGTATAACAAATTGCAGTTTATTTTGTTATGTTGGATAAATACTGTTAAAAGAAACCAGTCAGTAACTATATTGTTAATCCATGGTTAGGAAATGTTTAGTTGGAGATTACAAAATGAAACAACCATTGCAATACAGCCAAAGATTTGGGAAAATGTGCAACTGTGATTGTCTTGATTTTGCAAATAGGAATGGCTGCTTTTCCCAGAAGAAAAAGGTAAGTAAGTGCTCAGTGGGAGTTCTGTTAAAAATATTTACCATTGCCCAAAGTAGCATAACCAATGAAGCGGTAGGATTTTAATTGATGGGCCTTTCCAAACAGTTACAAATTAAAGTTGGTCAGTGAGAAAGTTTAGTCATGTACATCTCTGATATCCATCCCTCCTGTCACACAGGTCCTTAACTAAGGAAGGAAAAATGGGGCCATTTGAAAAGTTAGATAAGTGAGCTCAGTCTGCAGGAAGTTGTTTTCCATATATTCTTACATTTTGTTTCTGCAAGGACAAGAAGGCGAAGGAAGGGGAAAAAAGAAGAGGAAGGCTAAAGGATAGGTAAAGAAAACTATTTTACACTAAGACTTGTGCCAGAATTAACATTTTTTCTCTTTGGATTCACACATTTGACCAAATTGTGTTGAGAAATACTTCCGTAACCTTATCTGTAAAATCAGCCCCATGAGGCCCTCCTGAGTTCTTGTGTGACTCTACCTAAATTGTTAGGGAAACTAACAGAGGGTAAAATGTATTTCTGGGGGTGAGGGTATAGTTCTCTTTAAGGTTTTCTTTGAGGCTTAGAATTTATACTTATACCCCTTACTTTATGGTTTAATTGCTTCCCCCTGCCCTTAAAGCAGTAGCAGCTGAGCAATCAAGATTCTGCAGTAATCAATATATAAATATGAAGTTGTTCTCATATAAGTTGGAATAATTACTGCTAGAATAATTCCATCAGTGGATGGATCCCTTAATGTGGTTTGCAGTGTTGCCCCTCTTGTCAGCCTCCTCTTCTTGCTCAGGATAAATGTGTGTCCATTGTGACATTCTTGTTCATCTTCAGGCCCTTTGCAATGCAGGTTCCCCAGGAATGAAGAGTTAGAAGGAAGGATCATCTGGATGCTTAGTTAGGATCAGAGTCTCTATGTTCCCCAGGGACAGGACCAGAGGAAAGACCAGTCATCTTCCCTTGGGATGGTTAAAGCCCTCAGCCCTGTGTGTGGGAGGCCATGTTCCAGGAGAGGGGCCCTGGTACGCTCTAATGTAGAGAAAGTAGCCAGTGGATTATTGCAGGGGAAAGGAAGGGAAAAGAAAGGAACCCCATCATCTGAGGGCCCTGAAACAGCATTGCTCAGGCAAGACTAGCTCTGCTGTCCTCGGGGTGCTAGCCCCTAGGCGCAGGCTCCAGCTCTGCCTCAGCCCTGTGTGTGCTTCGAGACAGATAGGACTCCTGGGGATCCAGCTGAAGATGGAGAGCATTAACCACCAAACATATATCGAGCAGTTTACAGGCACTGTGTTAGACACTGGGGGTGGAGATTTTATATTTTTTTATATATGTGTGTATGTGTGTGTGTGTGTGTGTGTGTAATTTATTTATTTTATATATTTTTATATATATTTATATTATTTATAATATATATTATTTATATAAAATATATTATTTACATAAATGATATATATTATTTATATATATAAATAACATATAAATATATATATTATTTATTTTTTTTTTAGGTGTGATTTCTACTCTCAAGGAGCTTATGATCTAGAGAGGAAACAAGCCAATACTTACGTTACATTTGGGAACTGATTGGAGTTCAGGAGAGAAAAAATGAAAGCTAAAACTCTTCCAGACTGCCTCTTGGTAGAGAGCTGCAATCTGTATTTCCATGCCCTGCTTCTTAGTACAGTTTCCTGAGTTATGTTTGAGAAAAGACTATGATACTTCCTGGAGGAACGAAGATAGAGGAATTTTGTAATTACACTGATAAACGTAGAGAAATCGGGTTCGATATACATAAAATTGGTAGGGGCACATTTGTAGTATAAAGTGGATTCTATAATGTGAACAGCCTGTGTCTGCATTGCTACAGGTAAAAGGCCTTTATAAGAAATCCTAATCAGTTTTCCTGGTAGGTATGTGCCGTAGCCTGCCCTTTGAAAACAATTGCAAAGGCAAGAAGATCCTTAGGGAAAAAAAATCACTTAATGAAGGTCAAGTCAAGGAAAGCAGTGCAGCGAGGTGGACAGAAAGTGCCTTTGGCCCAGCAGAATGTGGAAACGGATCTCAGTACTTCAACTAACACGTAATCAGGTTACTCTCAGCCTCAGCTTCCTTGACTATAAACTAGGAAGACTTGTCCTGACCCTCTACTTCTTAGGGTGTAAAATAAGGTGTTTTTGAAGAAGTGTGGCGGTAGAAAAAGCTCATGTTCTATTATCCCTGAAATATCTAAGAAGAGGTTTGGGTTTTTCTGTTTTGATCTTATCTGCTACACACCGTCTCCTTACTCTAGCTTTCCTGTGTCTATCCTCAACTCTCAAAAGGCTGCCGCCCTTCATCTGTTCTCTCCTTTTTCCTTCCCACTTTTCCTCCCTTATGTTTGTTTTTCATCAGTATCAGAAGCTGTTGTCCGTGTTGTCTTCCCCAACTCCAGGCTCACCTGGCTGCTCTCACACTACAATAAGTCCTCACCGTCATCAATAGGTTCTTGGAACTGCAGCAAAACGACATATAATGAAACCAGTTTTACCATAAGCTAATTGATATAAATAAGATTTAAGTTCCTAAGGCACCTCATCAATGTTATAACAAAACAAGGTTATTTGAGGACCTGCTGTAATCTCTTTCCTATCTGCTTCCTGGTAACCCATGTCACTCACTCTCAGAGAAAGCAAGGAAAGCTTGAAACAAAACAAAGTTGGCTACAAGAAGGGTCATAATCCAAGAAAGTGTCTTGGGGCAGATGGGACATTACAGATGAAGCCCCCTTTTTGGATGTGTTGGGTGTGGTATTAAGTGAAAAAGAGTAGGATTCCAAATAATCTCAAAGTGCAGACAATACTGACATAATATTGTGGGATGTGTTAACTAAAGGATCCTAGAGTCAATTCAGAGAACAACAAAATGTTGATCCTGGCAGGAGTCTTAAAAACATAGGCAAGTGGTTTCTAAAACAGGCAAGTCACAAGAACTTAACTACCTAGAGAGCTTTTTCTTAAACTAATAAATATACGATAAACAAAGGGCATACCACAAAATGTAAGTCTTCCTCCCACACCAGGTCCCACTCCCATTTCCCAAAAATAACACTTGCCCATCAATACTTGTATAGCCTTCCAAAATTATTACATATAAATACATCTGTAGTCAAAAAACAAAACAACAAAACAAACTAGGACCACTTTCATACACCTTATTCTGTATCTTGTAAATACAGTAAAATACAGACATTTTCCAAATCTGTGGAAATTATAAATCAAGATTCTTTGGTTGCAAGCAACAGAAACCAATCTGGCTAACCAGCATAGAGTTTTATAAGTAAGATAAGGATTGAAGGGAAGATTGAAAAAACCACCAGGCTTGAAAAAGACAAGAAAAAGGAAACTCCAGCAGTTCTCAGTAGGTGGAAATCTTTAAAAGATTTGCCCCAAACCTCCTACGTTTCTTCCATCATTACTGCTCAAAATTCGAAACCCAAAGGAGAGAAGTTTAAAGTCTTGTGTCCCCCCCCATACTGGGGAGCAAGAGGTTTGGAACAGTTCTTCCAGAGACCCTTTCAACTTATATATTGGGAGGGCGGTCATTTAGATTTGGTACTCCACTCCCACAAGAATGTACACACTGAGGGAGAGACCAGTCCACAAGAGAAATGGGGTACTGTTAGGAAATGGGAATGGACTTCAGCAGGCCAAAAAATGAAAAACACCTACCCCTGAGATTTAAGGACTTTAAGACCTGCCTCACTGCATATACTTTCATAGTCTTCCATAATTTAACTATTCCCTAGTGATGGACAACTGAAGTGGTCAAGAAAAAAGAGAACAGAGGCCTATGAGGACAAGCTAAGAATAAGATACTTGAGGCTATAAATGGCCATGCCATGTTCTCATTCAGTAACCTCATTTTGAAGAGAAAAAAAAACAAAACTCTTGTATCTTGCCTAGTGTTAGGGCACATGGTCGAAGCTCAGTAAACACGTGTTGTTAGTGAGTGATTTTTGGTTGAAGAGAACTCCGTCCCTTTTTCTCTGGATCAGTATGGTGGAATGATGGCTTTGGCATTGAGAATAAGTAGTCTCCTAGCACCATCTGCTGGCATTGGGAAACCTTTCCAGAATCCTGGCCTGCAAAAATCTTTTCAGCCAGTTTTGTTGATACCCCTCCCTAGTACTGTCTATCCCACAGAACCTACCTTTTATCTGTTGATAGGGGAAGTTACAAAATATTGCCTTATTTTTGTTCCTTGTTTACTATACGATAGAAGTCTTATACTTTGGTGACTCTTCTGTTTTTGGCTCTTTACAAAGAAAGACACATGATGAGGTGCTGAAGAATGAGAATGAGCTTCACAGCACAGTCTGTGACCTTGAGGATTATGTTGTCCTTTGACATTTATTACCAGGTAGTGAATTCTGTGCATGGCACTATCTTTCTGATTGCACCAATTATGTAACACATATCAATATGCCTTGAACTTAGTTAATAAGCCTCTGCTTATAAAGTGTCCATTGTTACGATAGGTGCTATAGAAGATAGAGAAGTATGAGACAAGTTCCCTGCCTCTCCAGTGGCCAGTCTAATTAGGGAAACCAAATAGTACAGGATAATCTGTGGTGATGCCTGTAATTGCTGTTAAATAATGACATTGCCCTAGACCCTTACTGTGCTAGACATTTGGCAATGCCTGGAGACATTTTTGTCACAACGGGTGTGGATGCTACTGGCAGGTATAAGTCTGAGATGCTGCTAAACATTCTATAATGCACAGGACAACCCCCCCTCCCCCCCAAGAATTATCTGGCCCAAAATGTCAATAGTGCTGAGACTGAGAAACCTGTGCTAGACCCTTAGGATCAGTGATGAGCAAGGCAAGCATGGTCCCTCCTGCTCTCCTAATATCATGGGGAAGATGTTAAAAATATAATAATGTCTTGAAATTCATGGAAAGGAAAGCGGTTATTCCAGAGCTTTGCCACTCGATAGACCTAAAGCACGGTCATCACTTTGAAGCGTGTTAAAAATGCAGAATATCGACCCAAACCCCCGACCCATCCCTTCCTGAATAAAAACCTGCATTTTAACAAGATCCTCAGGTAACTCATACGCACATTAATACTTGAAACACGATGCTCAGAAAAGACGGGACTTGAGTTGCTTTTCATTGTTTTATGAAGACCAAGAGAGAAGGAAACACATTCCAGGTGGTAAGAGACATATGACGGAAGGGTCTGCGATGGCAAGGAGGAATTTCTAGTTTTTGGTCTGGCACTAACAGTACTGACCGCTTACTGTCAGACTTTGTGCTAAGCGTTTTATATGGAGTAGCTCCATAACCATTTAACCCTTGTAAGGAAACAGCAACACTGTTAAAGTCTATTATTTCACCCAATTTATTGGTAAAGGAAACTAAGGTACAGATCAAGGGCCCACTGATGAAGCTGGGCGGATTGGGTCGGAGCTGCATTTTCTTACCATCCTAAGTCGTCCACAAACACCTCCACCCACACTTGAGAGCCAAAGCCATAGGCCCTCAGCTCTCTAACCAGCGAAAAGTCTACGGAGCCTGCCGGTGTTGCTTTCTGGAGTTGTGCAGCGGGACGAAAGCCGGAGGAGAGGCGCCCATCCGCCACCGGAAGTTGTAGGTGCAGTGTGGGAAGCGTTTCATTGTTTATGAACCGGCTACCAGGTTCGTGAGAGTATAGCTTAAATGAAAAGGGCTGGGTTTTGAAGATGACGCAGCCTTGGAAATGGTGTGAAGGATGCTCTGTGCAACTTTCGCCAGGAACTGGGGTCAGCAAGACCTCAGTGGTTCACTGCTGCTAAGAGTGCGCTTGCTAGCCGGACGTCAGCTAGAAGAGACGTCTCTATGGTCAAGCGAACATAGAGCGGTCCCTCTTCCCCACGTGGTGGGAGTACGCATGAGCGGGAGCGGCAGCATTGGAAAGATGGCGGAGGAAGAGTGAGTGTTTTCGTCTTTGAATCTCTAGAGTGGGGCCTTGAGCATCCAGTGCCATCCACGGTGTTTATCGGTGGCGGAAAATAAGGATACTTATGGACCGAAGGAAAAAGCACAGAAAGGCTCCAGATTATAGAGGGCGGGGTGAAGAGTGAGAAGCCGTAGAGTTCGGCGGGCGGAGGGGGCCATCCTTATGTTTGGGTTATCTAGTGGAGCGAGGACTGACCTTTAGCCAGCGGGCTGGAGGGTGCCAAGAGTTGGGTTTATCCAGCCTGACTTAGATATTTCCCCTGCAGGTAGGTCCCCTGCAGCCCCACAGGGTTAAACTAGAATCTCATTGCTGTTAGAGGCTGTAAAAGGCTGTGTCAGTAAAAGCAGCTTTAACGTGTACGAGGACTAATGGCTAAAGGGATCGTGATTTTTTAAGGCTTTGGGGCCGCGGGAATGTTAGTCTGTTTCGAGGACTGGGGTCAGAAACCACAGGTTTCGGGGGAATCTCAGTCCCTAGGAATTTAAAGACAGTAATGTTTTCCGAAGCCTAGGAAATGATTTGATAATGTATTGAAGATTCATTCCTAAATATTGTTGCTGATCTCAATTTTCCGTATTAGACAAAGAAAAAAGATCCCGTTGGTTCCAGAAAATCTCCTGAAAAAGCGGAAGGCTTATCAGGCCCTCAAGGCCACCCAGGCAAAGCAGGCGCTTTTGGAAAAGAAGGAGGTAATGGTGGGAAACCAGGAAGAAGTTATTAGAATTTGTATTTGATGAGTTTTATCTAGCACGGTTGAACTAGATTTGGTATTGACAGTTCCTTCCTCCATTGGTTCGATTGTATCAGGTGTATGGTTTATCAAACACTTTCCACTACTCTGGTAAAATACCAGAGTATTTAAGGAAAAAGTGGGATGGAGATTGTACCTTCAGGTTGATACCAAGTGATTTGAGAGACCAGACGTGCTTGTGTACCTGGAAGAAAACATTTTTTAAATATGCCAGTTTTGCTATTTGCTAAATGTTTTTGGATAAATATATATTTTGGAGGCAAGAAACAAAACAAGCTCATACTTGTTTTTTACTTTATGATGCTTAAGTGTTAGGTTCCATAAATGCTGGTTGGTGAACATTGGCTAACAGCATGTGAACTAATCGCTTTGTTTATCAAGAACTTTTTCCCTTCTCACATTTTCTCAACTACACTTTTACTTGGGTATCTCATTTTCTCCTTATATAAAAATAAAGGAGTCTGTTTGTTCCCTTCTGTGGCACATGGGAAATAAGCTCTATTAATAGCAACTAATGAATTATTGTGGAAGTAAAGATGACTAGAGACACAAAATGGTGATGATGGTCTGTTTGCCTTCTCTGTAGCAGAGAAAGGGAAAGGAGCTCAAGTTTAAGCGATTGGAATGGTTCCTACACGATGCCTGGCGGCAACAACGTGATAAAGTGCGCCTCAGACGACTAGAAGTGAAGCCTCATGGTCTGGAAATGCCAGATGAACATTCCTTGGCCTTCGTTGTACGCATCCAAAGGTAGGTAACTTGCCAGATTACGTGATACTGGAGTAAACTATTGATTCAGCTTTAGACCCCTTTCTAGGGAGATAAGATAATAGGTCTTTAGCCACTAAGGCAGGCTGTGCTAGGACAGAGTCGAGTACAACATAGGTCTTTTTCTTCAAGGTTGAGGAGACTGACGTTGGGCAAATAGACATGAAAGTACACTAAGTGCTATGAGGGTTGAATGCTGGATTGGAGAGAGGGTGCAGTGTGTGTACTGGTTGAGGAATTTGAAGCTGAGGCCTGCAAACTTGTAAAGAGTTCAGTGTTAGGGGAAGGCTTTTCAGCATAGATGCCAAAAGTTCTGAAGTGGGGTAATTGAGGTATCTTTCGAGAAACTGAACCAAGGTCAAGTAGGTGGAGCATAGTCAGTGCTAGGGAGAGTGCATAAAGCTTTTTACTCATGTAGTGGTATCTTCTGTACTCATTCCTACCTGCACATGCAACTCTGCCTCTTCCTAGTCCCCCTACCCAAACCAGAAACCTGTAGGCTCTATGTATTTTTGAGCCCTCTTTATTGACTTTCCTACCGCTGCTCATAGTCTCTTTCCTGGACTGTCTCATTAGTTTTCTAAATGGGTTTCCCTGCCTCTGATGTCATATTCTCGGATCTGTTCTCAGTGACTATCCAAAAGAAATCCGATTGTCTCCTTTACTTCAAAATTTCCCTAGCTTTCACTTCCCACAGAAGCAAGTACAGCTTCCTTAACTTGATATACATAGCCCTACACGGCCACCCCACACTCGTGCACTGCAAATTCAGGGACCATCTCTCTGTTCCCGTAGCACCTCAGGCATTGCTCCAAATCATGTGGAAATGATTTGCTTGCATAGCTGCCTCTTGCTCAGCTGAACTCTGTAAGGCACAGTCTGTCTTATTCTCTGGATGCCCAGTAGTGGCACACATTTATAGGTGCTTGTTGGACTGACATACACTAATTGAGCCTGACTTCCTCTGCTGTTTATTTCAGGATTAATGGAGTGAGTTTAATGGTGAAGAAGACCATTGCAAGGCTTCGCCTGAAGAAGATTTTCAGTGGTGTTTTTGTCAAAGTGACCCCCCACACTATAAAAATGCTGCGTGTAGTGGAACCTTATGTGACCTGGGGGTGAGTAAAGTTGTTTTGTGTGTGTAAATGCGCATCGGATTGTATTTGAACATATTGAGAACATCAGGATGCACAGGGTACTGTTCTCCAAGAGTCGTGTTGCTGTGTTGAAAGAACATTTAAGTAAAGGGTCACCTAAAGCCAAAGTCCTAGACTGTAAGCCAAGACATGTTTTATTTTTGCCTGGGAAATAAATGTTTTGCCTGTTGAACATTTATATCCATAAATTTAATTTCTAATCATGTTAGTCAGGGACACTGGTTTTTTACCTCCTCACTGTGTATTCCCAAGCATCCCAACTGCCATGTGAGTGCAGGACATTTCCTGGTGAGTGCTAGGAGTAGTTGGGAGAATCTTCAGCCAGGCCACAGGAATGAGTAGCCAGTGTATCGCCATGTGCCAGGGGATGGCTAAGCTGTATTTTATAATGCATCACATAGATTTCCAAATCTGAAGTCTGTCCGGGAACTCATCTTGAAACGTGGACAAGCCAAGGTCAAGAATAAAATTATCCCTTTGACAGACAACACAGTGATTGAAGAGCACCTGGGTGAGTGTTGCATCATAGGGGTCAATTTTAGCAGAAAGCAAGGATCTTTGGTGGTCTTGTTGTGGGAGGGTCCCAAGAGCCTCCTAGCTCTGGCATAGGAGAGCCTCATAGTACATGTTGCAGAAATATTAAATAAAGAAAACTGTTCCTTTATGTTTCCTAGGGAAGTTTGGTGTCATTTGCTTGGAAGACCTCATTCATGAAATTGCCTTCCCGGGCAAGAATTTTCAGGCGATCTCAGGGTTCTTGTGCCCTTTCCATCTCTCAGTGGCCCGTCATGCTACCAAGAATAGAGTGGGCTTCCTTAAGGAGATGGGCTTACCTGGCTATCGAGGTGAACGCATCAATCAGCTCATACGGCAGCTGAACTAAACCCAGGTAAGACAGGGCTGCAAACTTACCTTGGGCTGACTTTTTATAGGCTATGCCTTGCCACTTAAAAATTCTCTTTGCATTTATCAGTATTTGAGAGTAACTTTGGCATTGAGGGTGGAGAGGAGCCTGGTATTTACACATCTAAAGGATGGAGATGTGCTTGGAAGAGTGAATGCCTGGTTAGAACATGGGGCTATGTGTATTCAAGAGTTACAGGCTAGAAAATGTTGAGTGACAACAACAACAACAACAATCTATTGCTATGATTATTTAGCTGGAAATGGGGAGAGAATAACACTGAAAACTAATTTCAAAAGGATTTGAAGATCAAAACCATTTATTTCCTTGAAGGAATCTTAACTCTTTGAAATTGCTCTTTATTGTTACTTTTAGGTGCCAAGTCAGTAAATTTGTATTAACGAAATTGTTTTTCCTCCCAGGATATCTAAAAGCACAGTGCATTGGAAGCATGTGTTTTCGTTTTTTGGAATTATTATCCAGTATCTTCAAAGAAGATTATTTTCTGCTATAGCCTCAGAAACTGGAGGGGGAAGTCAGGGAAAATATAGTGATGTTCCTTGCAGGCCCTTCTCATCAAAGCCCAATTTCAAAGGAAAAGTCCCAGTGTTTTCCACGTTGGCCGCTGCTGCCACCTCTGAAATCGACAAAGGACTCATGCCACAGAGAAAGGGTCCTGCTTCATCACATCTGTCCAGGCGTTTAGTGTTGATGAATGGATACCCAAACATGAATGCAAGATGGCAGTGGGCTAGGACTACGGGCATACTTGAACCTGGGTGTTTCCAAGGCCTTGTTTTGTAAAGAACTTTAAATACAGTTAGAAGAGCACAAAAACTGCTCAGTTGTCTTTGCTGTGAATCCATGTTCTAACTTTTCAGTGACATGAGTTTTGCAAGCTCTCAGGCTTGGCTGGTTCTAAGTATATCCAGTGGCTTCTTTATCTTATCCTGCAGTGGGCTTCATCCTTTTCCGGATTTTAACCTATTCTCGGATCTGTGAGAAGGGAAGAACCCTTTCCCCAGGAAAACATGCATAAACTCAAAGTTTTGCTTGGAAATTTAGACTGTTTGTAGACTATTCTCAGGGACCATGCACCTTATGTGAGGAAGTCCTGTACTGTCCAAATTGGTTACCCAGGCCTTGACCTTGCTAATCTGCTTCCATGTCCTATGGAAAACCAGAGCTTTCTAAAATAGCTTTTTCTATTCAAACCAGAGTGTTTCCTATTAAGAACATAGTGCTAGAGTGTGAGCCCCTGTGCCATCTTTAACTTGGAAATACTCACCATTTATTTCTGCTGGGCTTCAGGATGGAATTTTCTAGTTTCCCTGGTGATCAGTCTTCTACGTAAAAAACCCAAATCAGGGAAGACTAAACCCTTTTCTTGGTTTAGCATGAATGGAATTAACACTATTTGGCCTTTTAGGCCTTAGACAAGCTTCGTTGGAGCCTTTCCTTGTATATTCTAGGCTCTGGGCTCCTGCCGAAGTATCGCTCTCTACCCTGATGGTAACGATGTAGTACAGCCGTCCCCAGCCTTTTTTGGTTGGGGACCGGTGCTCCTATGAGAATCTAAAGCCTAATCTGAGGTGGAGTTGAGGGTGTGATGCCAGCACTGGGGAGCAGCTGCAAATACAGATGAAGCTTCGCTTGCTCGCCTCCTGCTGTGCGGCCCAGTTCCTAATAGGCCAGGGACTGTTACCCGACCATGGCCTTGGGATTGGGGACCCCTGATGTAGTAGACCGACACTAGGGTTCTTGGGGACGTTAATTGTGAAAAGGCCGTGGTCCTGCTTGTGTTCATCATCTGTCCGCCCGAGTCTGCACCGTTCATATCACTCAGTTGCCTTAACCTGCTATCTAAGCAGTTGGTGAGGGTATGCCAGGCCCACGTGAAGACTTGGAAATGTTTAGCCATTGTGTCCTTTGGTCCCTTAAGATCAGCTTTGCTGCCCTATTGGCTCATGGGGCCCTCAGACATACCTGTGAGATTGAGTTAGTATAACAATGTCTTAGAATGTGCCAGGTTGTGAGGTAATTAATTGAGTTGATTGGCTCAAGAGTTAACTTGCCAGGAATAGGTGTTACTTAATACTGTAAAGCATTGTGAAATCGGATTAAAGTGATATATCAAAAGTCATGGGAATGTTTCCACTCTTGCCTGTAAAATAGGGCTGATGTAGTCTAGCCTGTCTTCCTCCCATGGTGGTTAAAAGAAGCAAAATAATAGTTTTTAATTTAAAAGTCTGTATAAGAGGTTATAAAAATTACACACTTCTATGTCATGTACCATGGTATACCATCCTGAACAAGTGGGACTATCCTTATTTCTGAGAAAAAGTAGGCCTATTACATAATCTAAATTCGTGTATACATGATATGTCTAGGTGTAGGGAAATGAGTTTAAAGAGACTGACTTCAGATGGTGGTTGTAAGAACTTTTCCTCTAAACATCTAACCCTTTGCCAGACCCAGCTGGTTCACAGAGCCAAGTGTTGTGTTTTTGTTGGCTTATTTTTTTAAAATACTTTTGGATTTTGTCAGTTTAATGTATTTTTGAAGTCATTCCAGGGCCAAGTTTTATCAAACCTTTTATTAACTGCCTATCTGGAGAATGGCTGTCTAAAATCAAAATGCCACTCGAATCTCAAATTCACTTCTGCAACCACCAGAATAAGCTGAAGCAGGAGATAAACACTTATGTTCTCAACATTCCTAAGAAAGTTTTCCAGACCCCATTAGTATGTCCTAAGTAGCATTTTAAAAATGGAAATACATCTATAAATCGCAGATAGTTAAGTATGAGACTTGTTTCAAGTAGGTATAAGGACTGAAACAAGGTTTAAAAGAAAAATTTTAATGAGTATCATGGTGCAGAAGTACGGATACAAACATGGGGATGCAAACACGGATGATGCTCCCAGGAGGCTTAAGTCCAGTTGAGACAGGTCAGGGCGAAAGCACAAAAGATGAATATCTGGTCAGTATTCGAATATCAGTCTGGAGTTTATGCAGAACAGTCACGCCCTCCAAATCTCAGCTGCTGAGGACTTGGAGCCTCAGGACCCCACGTGTGCCAAATACAAAGGTGCTCTTGAGTCCGCTAAGCCCAGCTCCTCCAGGCGCTTCTGCTACCCGTACCTGAGGGTCGGAGGGGCCTGTGGCCCGGGTCTAGCAGGGCGGTTGCGCGGGTGCCTTGGCCGAGCCTGCAGCCTCCCAGGGCTTGGGCCTCCGCGGGAGCCGAGACGCCGTGGGATCGCCATGGGTCGCCGTGATGTGGCGCCTTTCCAAGCCGGGAAGCTCCTGGCCCTGCTGGACCAGCTGTAGAAGCTGTGCCAGGGTAACCGAAGCCGGGGCTGTCTCAGGGGGTCTGGGAGCTGGGCACGACCCTTTCTGACTGCAGGGCGGGTCCATGGCCCTCGCGCAGCTACCAGCGAGCGGGGAAGCAAACACTTCCGGGCGGAGTGGGTGCAACCACTGTCGGAGGGGATTCGGAACACACCAAGCCGACCCAGAAAGGGGGAAGCGTTTGAGAACTACATGCACGTGCATGCGGACACGCCAATGCTGGCCAAAAGACGTGTTTGCGCACACGCCTAGGCACCGCACACGTACCTACTTTTATGCACACGCGGAAGTGTGCACTGTACCAGGTACACATGTATAGACACGTGGCAGGGGGATAATCTTCATCCCTGGCTTCACGGCACCCGATAGATTATAGCTGTGGAGCTATCTCCAGTGGTCTCAGGGGAACTGGGAATACGTGACATCACTGCAGAGCCTCGCCATTCTCTTCCCATTTCCTGCCATCAAGACGACTCTTGGTGTCCCCAAAGGGAATGAGAGAAGATGAAGCCAGCCCAAGTGTGCCACAGTGTCTGGCTGCTTAGAAAGTCAGTGCCAGTAAGTCTCAGGTTTCTGAGTTTATGGAATGCTATCCTGGTCTGGCAAACACGACCTTAATCAGGTAATCAGATTTTAATTGCTATTAATAGGACAAACTGGCACCATTGTGTCTCCTGATGTGGTGCACTGAGGACACTACAGATGTAGGAATACTACTTCTCTTCTGTACTTGCCAAAAATGTTCACTCTGATCTTGAGTAAATGAACAAACCAAAGTGAGGGTCATCCTGCAAAATGACTGGCCTGGACACTTTAAATGTTAATGTCATAAAAGACAAAGAAAGAATGAAAAAGAGAAGACTAAGGAACTGTGTCAGACTAAAGGAGATATGAAAAATGCAAAGTGTGATCCTGGGTTGGATCCAAGGTAGGGTAAAATCAGTTATGGAGGACATTTTATCCTTGGGAAATTTTGAATATGATCAATATATTAGATGATAGTATTACAGTAGTCCTCCCTTATCTGCAGGGAGTACCTTCCAAGAATTCTGGTGGGTGCCTGAAACCATGGATAGTACTGGACCCTATTTATACTATGTTTTTTTTCCCCATACATAAATACCTACGATAAAGTTTAATTTATAAATTCGTCATAGTAAGATAATAATAATAACTAATAATAAAATAGAATAGTTATAACAATATGCTGTAATAAAACATGTGAATGTGGTCTCTATCTGATAACCCATCTGATAAATGAAAAGGCTACTAAATAAGTAAGAGGCAGGTAGCACATACGGCGTGGATACACTGGACAAAGAGTGATTCACTTCCTGAGTGGGATGGTGCTAGACAGCCCGAGATTTCATTACACTACTCAGAATGGTGCACAATTTAACTTATAAATTGTGTATTTCTGGAATTTTCCATTTACTATTTTCAGGCTGTGGTTGACCACCAGCAACTGAAACTGCAGAAAGTGAAACTGTGGATAAGGGGGACTACTGTAGATCAATGTTAAATTTCTTGAGTGCAGTACTTGTGCTCCTGTTAGATGGGAGAATGACCTTGTTCATACAAGATACATGCTGAAGTATTTAGAGGTAAAGTGTCATAATAAGAGAGAGAGAGAGGGGAAATTGTTAAGAATTGGTGAATTGGTGAGTCTAAATGGTTTGATAGTTGTCAAAATAAAAAGCTGGAGGAGGAGCTTGAGAAGCCAATCTAGAGGAAATTTACTACACTCAGTGTTGTATAATAAAGAATTTGACTGGCCTTTCTCCCTTTTTCCTGGGAGGGAGACTCAATCCTTGCAATTTCCCAAGTATTAGGAGTGATAGTCATCATGAGCCCTGATAGTTCATGCCAACAGGATGACTCATGGTAGCCCCTAAATAGTTTCAGGACAGGGCTGGTCATGCAGAAAAGACCAACCATGTCATTAGAAGGTTGGGGCTTTGAGCCATGTGAGGTCCAGGGAGGGTAGGGGGCCTGAAGATTGAGTTCAATCTCCAGTCAATGATTTAATTAACCATGCCTATGTAATGAAACTTCAATAAAAACTCGGGATACAAAGCTCGGTAGAGCTTCCTAATTGGTGAACATGTCGATGTGTCAGGAGAGGGACATGCCCTGATTCCATGAGGAGAGGAAGCAGAAGCTGTGCATTCGGGACCCTCCCATACCTTGCTCTATGCACCTCTTCATTTGGCTGGTCCTACTGATTTATGTCCTCTCTAGTAAAACTACTCATAAGAATAGAACTTTCCTGAGTTCTGTGAGTTGTTCTAGTGAGTTATTAAACCTGAAGAGGGTCATGGAATTCCCCAAATTTGTACCCAGTCAGTCAGAAGTGCCCGTGGCCTGGGGACCCCTCTGAACTTGTAACCAGTATCTGAAGTAAGAGCAGCCTCGTTGGGGACTGTGCCCTTGAATTTGTGAGATCTGTACTAACTCTGGGTAGTGAGCACTAGAATTAAATTTCAGTACACCCATTGGGTGTACTGGAACAAAACAGTGAATGAAGGAAGAACTCATCCTTCTCTCTGTGGCCTGAATCAGTTTCCTGGGCAATCTCCTGCATCAGGTTAACTGTCATTCTCAGATATCCTTGACCTGTTCCACTCGCAACATCCTAGCTGGGAGCAGAGGGGGCTCTGGTTTTCTGTGCCACCACTGCCTTCTTTCCTACCAGCCAAGTGAAAGATGCAAACATCTCTAGGAGGTCAAAACCAGCCTTGGGCGTCCTCACAGGTACAGTAAGGACCAACTTTTCTCAGCATTAGGGAGAGTGATATGTATGTATTTGGGCAGTGAGGAGCTGTCTCCACATCATCATTTTTTCTTCTCTCACATAGTTTCATTTTATCTTCAGCACAACTCCGTAAGATGGGCCGGATGCACCTAGGAATTAGGCATTGTTAGGAGGAACCTCAAACACCACTGATCCCAACTCTCATACACAGAGCAGTAAACTCAACCCATGAAATAGAGTAACAGAGCTGAGGTTGGAACCTGAGCCTCCCCACTCCTAACCTAGTGCTCCCTCCTTATCCCAGGCTGCCTCCCCTTGATAGAAGACAGAGGAACCTGCCCTGTGGGCAGCCATTCTGAGTTTGAGTACTGCCATACATATACTTGCAGAAGGCAGGAAGGCAAAAGGAAAAAAACTGAATAAGCCCACGGGCAGGGGCAAAGGTATTTCCCTTCCAGGCATATCTACAGCCTGTTCCTGCATGGGTTTGGAACTTGGAGGCCAAGACGTCATTCTGGCAGCAGTGTCAAGACCAGGTATCAACCTCTAGGTTTAGAGATAGGCTCCAAACACCTGAAGCTCATTTTTAACTCATTAGACATCCATGATTTTTAAAAGTCTATCTCAGCAGGAAATGTCCTTCCCTCTTCCTCATTTATTGAAACCCAACTCATCCTTCAAAGGCTTCTCCTCAATAGACCCACCCCTTCTATCATTGCCATCAGAGTTAATTGATCCTTTTTTTGTGCTCCCACAGCCCCTTGTTCATCTCACCATCAACATGTTGTATATTAGATTAGACCATGAGTCTTACTCATCTAGTATCCCTGTGTGCCTAGACTAGCACCTGTAGAGACCTAGTGGTGCTCAGAAAATGTTAACTAAATGACTGACTGAATGAATGAAAGTTTTATTATAAATTCAAGGAGAAAAGATTGAATTCAACACCGTACAAGCATTGATTGAGAACCCACCTTACGCTGTGTACAGTGCCACATGCTTAGTGCACAGGTCCCTGTCCTCAAGGGGCTCACAGCCTACCCAAGGAACAAGCCATAGAAATAGAACTAAGTTATGATAGTTATGATATACACATATTATATAACTTATTATATAAACCATATAGTACAGTACGTGGTGTGGTAACAGTGTTATGTGCTAACTGAAAGCGGCCTATGCATTTTACTGGTTTTTAAATGTATCTGATCTTAGCACAAATGTGTGTGAGCTGCTCCTATGGTCAACCTTTTAGCCCGTAGGCTGGCCCAAGCCTGACTGGAGCCCGACTGAGCCCAGGTCCTAATCCACCTCTGGCACTTATGAGCTATGGGACTTTAGAGCAAGTTACTTTACTTATCTGCACTTCAGAAGTCCTATCTATAAAACAAGAGTGCCTGCCTCACAGGGTTGTCCAACACATTAACTGCCTCTGTGGGCAGTTAGTAATATTCTTATCAGATGAGTAGTGATCTGAGGCTGGCTCTCTTCTGTTGGCCCCTACAGGTCCTCTCTGGACCCTATTCCACCCAGCCTCCTGGATAGTGACATCTACAGACACCTTCAATGGGCTCCCTTACTCTGACTTTTCGGTTCGGACAATGGGGAGCCCAGCAGAAGAAAGGAGGAAAAGGAGGTTAACGTATTTATTCTCCAGTTCCCCTCCCTATAGGGTCACCACTGGCTGGGGCCCTCCATACAGCTCTCTGGCTTTGGGGTCCCACCATTGCTCCCTCCTCTCATTCCTTCAGGCCTGTTACTAGTCCTGGGTACTGCATTGTCCCTTGGGATTTCCCTTCATGCTGCCACACCTCTGTAAATAGTCCTCTTACCAAATTCTCCTCAAATTACCCAATATAAGTATGTCACCTATTGCTTGTCCATACTCACCAATATAGGAATTGGTTCCAGGAACAGCCTCAAACAGGATACGGGGGTTGGATTGATTATAAATTCAAGGAGTGCAGGGGAAGCCTCCTTGCAGAGGGGGAAATGCACCCAGGTAATCCACGGTGCGAAGGTATCACCATTACTCAAGTTATCATTGGGGCTGCATGGGATGAAGCATAGGGTATTGTATTGTTGGGGTGGGGAGTTGGCTCTTCTTCACTACAGCATGGAGTCATTTGGCTTCTGATGGCCACAAGGAATGTGCATGGGGAAAGGAGAACTGGAAGTTTATTGATTTCTGACAGGAAATGTGAATGAGCAATCAAGACACCTTGATAGCACCTTGAAGGAGTCCCTAATCTTCAATAGGCAGAGCGGGCTCATGTGGTCGAGGACCAGCGCCAGGATGTTATTGTAAGGGTTGCCAAGTTGCAGTGCTAATTAAACGCTCAGTCCTCTTGGTCGCTTATACTAAGGTATGGGCATTGATACAGAATGAGTGGGACACTGAGTTTGAATGAAACATTTGGGCAGACACAGACAAGGCTGAGGACTTTAAATCCCCAAATTCTCTTAAAGTGGTCTGGTCTGTGGAGACAATCTCCTCTTGTAGTGGTCCTGTCTCCTAGGACATTAGCCTCAGAACCATTCCCCCTTCTATCCCTTCTTGGCACCAGGCCCTTCGTGACTTAAAGATGCCTGGGTAGAGAAACACAAGGCCCACGCTAAGAGGAGAATGCCCAGATTGAAAGAGTTATAGGCTTTGCCAAAGTGCCTTGGCAGGAGCCATGGGAACATGTGTGGGAGAGGGTTCTAAGGAAAATAGACCCAAGAGGGTGGAATGTAAGGCTCAGCTGGGCTGAACTCATGGCCATGGATTCTCATCCAGGATTTGGGATTTAATGTGTTGGTTTGAGCACCTGGGAGAGGCATTACTAATCTGCTAAGCTGGTTAATTAAAACCTGGACTTAATGGTAGCCTACGGTTAATAAACTTGAAATGCTAGAATTTCTCTGGCATACTATAGCAGAAGGAATCTGAAATCTCAAAGAGATGAGAATGCTGGATTGGATTCATTATCTGCAATCTGCTTAGCCAACCCTAGCCACATATTTTGGGGTACTCAAGAAAACACTCCCTTTACCAAAGCATTAAGAAATGCATTGGTGAGGGCCACTAGCATTCTTGACTTGCTCTGATGGCTGTCCTGTGTAGGCTGGAGATGCTAGTGGAGGATGCTAGGTGGATGAGTGGAAGTGGATTCTCTGATCTCAGTGAAAATAATGGTATCCTGGTGATGTAAAGGCCAGGTGGTGATGCTTAAGAGCCAAAGGCAAGGTAACCACAATGCCCCACAATAAAGCATGGGAAAGAATGGTCATCAGGTGGACAAGATGACAGTCATGTGGACCATGATCACTCTCTTTCCCTAGGCACTCCAGAGTTTGTTCAGTGGACCCATGGTGGCAGGGATGGAAGCTATGCTTTGACTTAGTAATACTATCTTCCCCTCTCTGAGACTCATCTGGCTGTGGCCAAAGCTGAATGGGCACCATTCTCACCTGGTTGTAGCTTGATTTGATTGGGCCCTCCTATCTGCATTTTATCCTCATGAGAATATATAAAAGATACATATTCCAGGTATGACTTCATCTCTGCCTACAATGCTTCTGTCAGCACTATTCATGGACTTATGGAATACCTCATCCATCACCATGGCATGCCGCATAACATCGCCTCCAAACAAGGCATACATTTTATAGCCAAGGAAATGTACAGATGAGCTCATTGCCCCCAAAATTTACTGGACTTACCATGTGCCCCACAACCCAGAAGCAGTTGGCTTGATAAAATGGTGGATTGGCCAGCTGAAGACAGAGCTGAGAAACTACACTCTACAAAGAGGAAGTGCCATCCTACAAGGTGGAAGATGAATTGTATTCTTTAAACCAAAACCAGAATCAAAATCATATACAACCAAGAGATAGAAGTAACGGCAGCTTCCTTAAGTCTATAACCTACTAGACGAGTTTTTGCTACCCATTCCCATAACCTTGGACTCAGGGAGTTTGGGAGAAACATTTCTACCATGAAACAATTATAGTACTGATGTCTTAGAAGATGAGATGGACCCTGGCCACTTTGGTTACTGAACCAATAACAGGCAGAGAAATAGGTCATCGTAATGTCTGGGTTGATTAATCCCAAGTACCGGATTAGGTTGCTACAGCACAATAGAGGTAGAGACTAGATCTGGAACTCAGGGGATTCACTGAAGGGCGTCTTAAGAATCCTCTGCCCAGTAGTCCTGGTTAACCGAAAACTTCAGCAACTTAACACAGTCAAGACCACCGAGGACTCAGATGTTACAGGAATAAAGGTTTGAGTCACCCTCCAGGTTAAGGATCCTGTCCAGCCAAGGTGCTAGCAAAAGATAAAGAGAATGTGTCCTTGGGGATGAAAGCAAGTAGGTATGATTATAAATGTAGGTGTAGGAACCCCCATTTCCCCGAGCTAACTTCTCCCTGTGAAGAACTCTGGTGGCAGCTAACATTTCAGGTTTCAGTAGGCGTATTATCAAATTGACATCCTCCCCCAATGAAGTAGTAGCTGATGGGACAGTGTGTTGTGGACAGGGATTTTTCACCTGGACTCAGGATTAGAGGAGCTTCCCAGTGCCCCTTCAGATTCATGCTCAGCCCCACCAACCCCACTGGCCCTGTGCCCTGAGAAGCTGAGCTGCATCAAAGGACTCATACACCCTACACTTGGGGTCGGCCAGTTGGGGCACCAGCCAGGATCAGAAGATGGGAGGATGGCGAAGTCTGGGGATTTATTCTCCTATTTCCTGCCTTGCAGGGTCAACACTATGTCCACTGACTGAAGGTCACAACTATTGTCAGGAACCCTCTCTACACAGCTCTCCCTGGCTCTGAGTTCCATAATCGCTCCCTTCCCTCCCCTCTTCAGACCTCAGGTGCTTATAGTCCACTATTACTAGCCATGGGTGCTGTAGCAGCCCTGGTGGTTTCTCTGTGCCCTGCCCACACCTTTATAAACAGTCCCTTTATTAAACTCTCTTGTAATCACTCATCTGTGTTCCTGCTAGGACCCTGGAACATGCAGTATATGTTTTAGTTAGGATTCATTTTGGAAGGAGCAACAGAAAAGGCAAAGTAACAATAGTATATACAAGATAAAAGCTTGTTTTTCTTACAGAAACTCAAAGTTTTCTTAACAACTCAAAGCTGGTGTGGTGGCTCCATGAACATACTACATATACTTTTTAAATCTTTTTAAAATTAACATCATAACAAATACTTTTCCATGTCATTGTAGACTCTCAAGACTTGGCTCAAGTCTCATCTCCTAAAGCGCTTTTCCTGATGCTCACTCCAACTCTAGAAGAATGATCTCCTTCTCTCAGGACCCCACACTCTACCCCTACACACACACACACACACACACACACAGACACACGCGCGCGCGCGTGCGCGCACATTTCAGCCGGGACATCACTCACGTTCCTTACCTGTTTATGAGCCTGTCTCCTTCCTTGACTTCAGGGAGCAGCATTTTTAGTCTTGTCCCCAGCTTCTATTCCTGGCATAAAACAGACCAATGAATGGGTATGAATAAAAGCTCATTTTAAGGCCCACATAATATTTCATCATGTAACTGCATCTTAGTTTATTTATCTATTTCCTTATCATTGAACAGTTAGGTGATTTTTGAAATTATAAATAACATTGTAGGGTTTTTATTTGATCAATGAATAGGTGCACCTGTCAGTGTGACTGAAAGAAACTTATTGATATTTCAGCCCACACACATGCTGAACTGCTGCTTGCCCCTCTGGTTACAATCTTCTAATTGTATATGTCAGATGTACATGCAGTAATGATTTGGTAATATCAGCAATCTTCTCTAATAAGCACTGCTACTTTTTTTTATTTTTCACATCCTATGTTCCTCACCTCAGATTAACAAGGGCCCTCGGTTTTCTATCTGAGCAGATGAAAAAACGGGGAAGAGGGATAATCGGCTCTGTACCAGGCACTCAGATGAGTATTCATATTTAATTTAATTCTCAAAAAAAAAAAACCATTTGAAAGGAGTTTTGGAGGGCGACAGACATGTAAACAGATCCCTGTAATGAACTCCTGGCTCCACCACTTGCCTGCTACAGAATTTCCAGCGATGTAATCTAGTTTATCTGAGCCTCAGTTTCCTCCACTGTAAAACAGGGATGAGATTTGTACTTGTTGGGGTGGGTGGTTTTGAGGATTAAATGAGATGTCTGTGAATGCAGCCTGGCTCTTAGAAGTGGGTCCGCAAATGGCAGGTCCATTCTCAAGTAGGAGGTCAGTGAAGATATTCAGCTTGGGGATCTCAGGCCAGCATATCAAATCATCTTTTCTGCCCTGGGAAAAGGCATTGTTAGGACCAACTGGGACTGTCTGGAAGGAGGGAACCCATGTGAGAGTGGGCGAAGAAAGCTCCCAGGAAGACCTGTAGCTAGGAAGCTAGGAGTGGGCCCCTGGGAGGATTCCTATAGCAGCGAGAGGTGGCCCAAGAGAGCAGTAGGCAAGGGAGGTGGCTGGTGGCAAGGGGTTCTTCCACCTTCCTCTCTCTGGAAAAGTCTTGAAACCCAAAAGAAGCCATCTGTAATGTGGTTACGGAGCCCGGGCCAGCACCTCCCCAGGCTGGAGGGCGGGAGAGTCGTTAGGGACACCTGTCTCCTTCTCTCTCCCTCCTGGCGGGAACCCACGGTGACAGAGTGCACCTGGGCTGGGGTAGAGCCTGGGAACACATGGCGCCCAAGGCCTCCAGGCTGCCCTGAGGAAAAGGGGACCGGAGCGGAGCTGGAGGGGGTTCCCTCAGGACATCAGAAAATGCAATCTACATGATTATTAAAAATAATCATGGTTGAATTATTAAAATAATCAAAGGGAAATTGGGTGAAGCTGGCACCACAATAAAGAAATCAGAGAACCAGAAAGACATGAACCCTTTAAAGTAAAAGACAGTAACATGTAATAAAGAATGTTTCTCAAATAATAGGGACAGGATGGATTATTGGATTAACAATTCTGGAATAATTGATGAGCTCTTTGGTGGCGGGGGAAGAAATTTAGATGCACATCTTCTATCATACATCACAATTAATTCCTGATAGAGTTGAATTGGAGGGGGTGGGGATTAAACTACACAGGCACAAAAAGACAGTAGAAGTGAGAATGTATTGATTCTCTAGGGGTGGGGAGGACTTTCTAGGCTCAAAAAGGAGATAAATCCCAATAGCGAAGATGGATATGTTGGTTCACACAAAACAAAACAAAACAGAACTGAAGGTTAAAAAAAGTGAAAATAAAAGTCGGTGAATTGGGAAAGCGCTCCAACCAAGTGCAATATACAAAGGGCTGGTATCTTTAATATGCAAAAGCTCTTACAAAGACACTAGGACTACAGGAGTACAATAAACAGACAATACAGTGAAGGAAACTAAGTGGTAAAATAATGCGATTAGAGAAATGATATACCATTTAAATTGATTTGATTCGGTTTTTTTCTTTTTTTTTTTAAGAAATGCCAAATGCTGGTGGGGATGAAGTGAGACTTTCATTCATTGTGGTGGAATATAAATTAGTACAACAGATGTGTATCAGGGAGTCTTAAAATACAGAAGCTTTGGATGCTCAACATCACTAACCATTAGGGAAATGCAAATTGAAACCACAGTGAGATACCACTTCACAACTGCTAGGATGGCCACTGTCAAGTTAAAATAAAAAATTAAGTTATATGACCCAGCAATTCCATTTTTGGATATATACACAAAAGAATGGAAAGCAGGAACTCGAACGGATATACACCCATGTTCACAATGGCATTATTCACAAGAGCTAAAGCATGCAAGCAGTCATTGAAGGATGTCCATTGAGAGATGAATGGATAAGAAGCAAAATGTAGTGTATACATAAAATGGAATATTATTCACCATTAAAAAAGGAAGGAAATTCTGACATAGGCTACAACATGGATGATGAACCTTGAGGATGTTATGCTGAGTGAAATAAGCTAGGCACAAAAAAGACAAATTCTGCATGATTCCACTTTCATGAGACAGAAATTTACAGAGACAGAAAATAGAGTGGTGGTTGTCTGGGGCTGGGCAAGGGGAAGGGGGACTGGGAGGAAGAATGGAGAGTCAGTGTTTAACGGGTACAGAGTTTCAGTTTTGCAAGATGAAAAGAATTCTGGAGATGGGTGGTGGCGATGATTGCACAACAATGGGAATGTACTTAATACCACTGAACTTCACGCTTAAAAATTATTAGGATGGTAAATTTTATGTTATGTGTACTTTACTACAATTAAAAATTTTAAAAGTTTAACAAAAAAAAAATCAGGCCTTTAGGCCAATAATTTTAAGGAAATAAGTATGAGTTTGGAAAATATTTTATGAACAAGATACCCATTCTCTCAAACTAGAAAACCCAAACGTCTAACGATAAAAGAATAGCTACATAAGCAATAGTACATCTGTAGTTTCATTTTTAAATAATGTTTATTTTCCCTATTTTTAAAATAATACAAATTCATTATAGGAAATTTGAGAAATAAACAATTTTTATAAAGATGAAAATGAAAACAATCCAAAATCCTAACATACAGAGACAAACATTATTAACATTTGATCATCTTCCTTTGAGGAATAGTTACAAAATTGGATATGTGTTTTCTACTTATATTTGTATCCTGTTTGCTTAAACTTTCTGTGTATGTAACTATGTATACACACACATAAAAAAAGAGAATATTTATGACTTATTATTATGTACAGAAAATTCTCAATCTTAATAGATAGGCTAATTGATATAAACAAGAGTTTAGTTCCTATGTCATATTTCCCATCACAAAAACATCACCGAACTTCTAAATAACATTTCTAATACCCAAAACATTTCTAATATTAAACATTGGAATAAATATGAATTATACATAAATTTAAGAAAGATTAATTTAAAAAAATAATTTTCATTTATTTCCAACCCGCTTCTTCAAGTTCAAAATCGCTGGTGACCAGAGCCTATCCCAGCAGCGCAGGAGGCAATGCCAAAACCCACCCTGGACAGGACACTCTTCCATCACAGGGCAGGGCACTCACTCACACAAAGATTCACATAGACTGGGACAATGTAGACGTGCCAATTCACCTCTCGTGCCCATCTTTGGGATGTGGGAGAAAACTGGAGTATTCTGATAAAACCCATCCAGACATGGGGAGAACATGCACACATGTAGCCCTGGCAAGGAATCGATATTGTTTTCTCATCAACAATATAACAAAACAATATTATTTGAAGACCTGTTGCTGTATAAGAATGGTGCTAAACCTTCTTCATGAATTATCTTGAGGTATTATTATTCCCATTGTACAGATGAGGAGATTGAGAGTTAGAGAAGTAAGTAATTTGGTGAAAGTCACACAACTCCTGAATGATGTAATCAGGATTGGAAGACAGGCGTTCTGCCTTCACAGCCCACACTCTGAATCAAACTTTATTCTCTAGCCCATGTCATTAAACATTCTTTGAAAACATGATTTAAAAAGTTGCTGCACAGTATTCATACACCAAACATGAATTCATTTAACCTTTTCTCTAGCACTGAATAACTATATTGTTTCCAACTGTTCTTTTTCAATATAATACTTCAAAGAACATTTTTGTGCGTAAATCTTTGTCTTACATTGACTGAATCTCTTATTATTTCATTAGTGTGTATACTTAGATGGGAAGTTTCAGGGTCAAAATGACAACTAGCTAAAATTTAGCAGAGTCACTGAAAATGGCATTTATAAAAAGTTTATTAATTTATTTTTTAAAACAAGGAGTTTTATGTGACAGTGCAGGGATTATATGGGAAATCTCTGAACCTTCTGCTCAATTTTGCTGTAAACCTGAAACTGCTCTAAAAAATAAATGCTATTTAAAAGGAGCGGGTGTAACAACATGGAAATAAGTTTATTGGGTTTTTTGGCTATAGTAAAGCCAGCCATCAGGAAACAGCTGGCCCTGGCTCTGCCACCTGCCAGCTGTGTGGCCTTGGGCAGGTCACTCAATCTCTTTCAGCTTCAGTTGTCTCATCTGTGAAATGAAGCTCACAGTAGTTGGGTGGATGGAATGAGCGCTGTACATTAAGCACCTGACATACTACCTCATGCTCTGTATCCTATAGACAGCAGGGCTAGTGACTGGGAAAAGGCTTTGCACTGTGAAGTGCTCTTCAGATAAGAGGGAGTGTGGGCATCCGGCTCCTGCCGTGGGAGTGCCACCCTGAGTTCCCTGGCCCTGCGAGAGAGGATTGGGTTTGGAGGCCAGGGTTGGGTGGAAGGGGCCCCTCACCCGGGGAAACGGCTTCGTGGTGGAGCAGCTGAGGTGCAGCTGGGCCTGTGGCCTGGAAGACACTCTTGTGGGTGCCTCCTCCAACAGCCCACACATCAGGTCTGCAGCTGTGTCCTGCCTCCTCTCAGGTGGGCCATGGCCGGGACTTGGCTGCTGCTTCTCCTGGCCCTCGGGTGTCCAGCCCTGCCCACAGGTGAGCTCCCTCTCTGTATCCCCCTCTGTGCCCCAATTAGTCGGCCCAAACCTATTCCCTTACTCTGGGCTCCCTGTGTGTGGATGGGATGCAGGAATGAAGGACAGAGGCACTTGGGGGCCCCCTGGGGAGAGTCTCACCAGAAGGCCATCATCCCTTCCCTATTGTACTCTACCTCCCAGCTACTGGGGTCCCAAGTCCTCCTCTCCTGGAGTCCACGGTGTTGGTAGGGAGGACAGTCACCTCTTGGAGGTATAGAGAAACAAGAGCAATCTGGGTAGGTGTCCATGGGAGTGGAGCGGTGTAGCTGGGGCTGTATTATGTGATATGGGACATGGGAAACATCGTGAAGTCTTCTCCTGTCCTTCCTTTCCCAGTATTCTGCCCTCATGGTGCCCAATTCCAACAGGGCTCATGTCTCATGTTCACTCCCAGCTACCCCTTATCAATGGGCTCCCAAGAGAAGTCCCAAGACCTCAGTGATTTCCCAGGTGTACTTACCCCCAGTCTTCCAGAGATCAAGTCTAGAGCCAAAGGACTAGCGTTTTGAGAACTCCAGTTTCATCTAGAAGCATGTGCACATTTGCATGTGTGTGGTAGGGGAAAGTCCTTGACCTTTGAGTCAGGTCATCTCCTTGGTCTAAAGCTGGCCCCCAGAGTGTTGCCAGCTCCCCCTTGCTAGGGAGATAAACCACACCCATATGAAGCAGGGAATGCCCATGACAGGAGGCCTGAGCTCTGGGAAGGAAGCAGCCAGGGTGAGGGGGAGCAATTCGGAAAGCTTTGTGGAGGACGTAGATGTTGAACTTAACTTGGAGAGTGTCTCTCTCTCTATAACTGAAAAGACTCGGGAGGTTGAGGTTCCTGGAGCTCATTCCCAGTCTTCTCTGCTCCTTTTGTTTGCAATGCCATATTAATATTAGTATTGATAATAATACTGATACTTATGTGCACTGGTGTTTTATATTCACGAACTCTATTCTTCACAACAATTTTATGGGGCTGGTGTTATTAACCCCATTATACTAATGGGACAATTGGGACTCAGTAAATTAAACGGATGAAGCAGGAGTCAAAGCAAGTCTGTCGAAGGCCAGGGCCCAGACTTGGTCCACTGGGTCATGTAGCAAAACCTTAGTCATAACTTCCAGGTGGTGTGGTCTGTGGCATTTAGAGTCACAGAGATCTGAGTTCAAATCCTGAGTGGGCTACTTCGCATTCACATGCTACTAGGTCAGTTATGTGACCTTCAATAAATCTTTCCCGAGCAGCCTACACCCCACACTCCTTCGTCCCCACAAGATTCCCACATCCCTGCACCCTGGGACATTTCTTTAGCCTGGCTACTCTTCACTCATGGTGTGAATTTGATTGGAGGTTTTAGCCTTTGAGATTTCATTTATATGGAAAAAGTATCCAACTATTCAAAAATAATATTTTGTTACATATTAAGTGAGTCATCTTTACTGCAAAGAATAAGTTTGTGGAAAATAAGGATTATTCTGGAAAATATAGGACAGATGTTTGTAATACCCATATGACTTTTTATTTTTTTTAATGAAATAGTACAGGCATATACTTTAAATGGGTCGACTGTATGGTACATGAATTATAGCTAAACAAAGCTGTTAAAAAATACTACAGACTTACAGAAAAAAATCTAGAATAATACTACAAACACCCATGTATACTCCACTCAGATTAACAAATGGCTAAAATATTGCCATATTCTAGTCAGATATTTTTTTAAAGAAACAGAAAGTTACAGATACATTTGAAGCCCACTTTATTCTCATTTCAGATCCTATTTCCTTCTCTTTCTCCCCAGAGGCAACCACTCTCGTGAGACTGGCACAACAAGGTATTATAAGTATTAATTTATGCATTTGCTGTCTTTCCCATGGCACTGAGTTACTTAAAAGCAGGCACAATCTCTTAGTTAATGTTGTATCCCCAGTTCCTGCACGGAAAGTTTCAGACAGATATGATAGACAGGTGGTGGAAGGATGGATGGATGAATGGACATATAGATGGAAGGTAGAGAGAAGAGATGTAGGAAAGATGGATGATAGAAGAATTGATGAATAGATGCATGAATGAAAGGATTGAGGGAAGGAATAGTGGTTAGATGGGTAGATGCAAGGAGAGAGGGATGGATAGAATGATAGATAGATGGATGATGGAAGGATATGTGGAAACATAGAAGCCTACAACGAGATGGTGGCCTGGGAGGGCATGGACAGATCTAGTCCCCCACAGGTGTGTGCTCTCTTGCAGGTGTGGGCAGCACACCCTTCCCCTCTCTGGCCCCACCAATCACACTGCTGGTGGATGGGAAGCAGCAGACATTGGTGGTCTGCCTGGTCCTTGATGTTGCACCCCCTGGCCTTGAGAGCCCCATCTGGTTCTCAGCTGGCAATGGCAGTGCACTGGACGCCTTCACCTATGGCCCTTCCCCAGCAGCGGACGGCACCTGGACTAGCTTGGCCCAGCTATCCCTGCCTTCTGAGGAGCTGGAAGCCTGGGAGAACTTGGTCTGCCACACCGGGCCTGGGACTGGGGACCCCAGCCAGAGCACACAACCTCTACAACTGTCAGGTGGGGACAGAGCCTGAGGCCCTTTGGATGCCCCCTGTCCCTTTCACATACCCAGGAACCAGAATATGGTGAGAGGGAAGACAGGCCCAGGCCATGGGGCATAAAGGGTATCCAAGTACCAACCATGTAGATGAAGTGATGCCTGGGCTCAGAGCAGGGTGGCCTCAGGGCCCTGAATCCTGGGATTTGCAACTATGATATCTCACTCATATCCAGGCTCTGATGCATGACTTCCAAGATGTAATAATGCCTGTTCCCTCCTAGGATTGAGATATATATATATATACATATATATATACATATATATATATACACACACACACACATATACACACACACATATATATATCTCATAATATATATACATATATATATCTCAACCCTAGATATATATATGTGTATATATATACATATATACATATATATATTAGTATTGATAATATATATATTATTATATATATTATTATCAATATATTATTATCAATACTAATATATATGTATATATATATACATATATATATGTATATATATATATGTATATATATATATTATTATCAATACTAATATATATGTATATATATATTAGTATTGATAATAATATATATACATATATATGTATACACATACACACACACATATATATGTACATCAAGGTATATATATTAACCCTATCATACCAAGGCTAATATCTCTATATATATACCTAGGATTACTATCCATATCTATATATATCACCTTATATATGACACTCTACCTATTAGAACCAAACAATAATAAAATAACAAATTGCTATCACTTATTCAGTGTTTACTCTGTGCCAGGCACTGTTATAAACCCTTCACATTTATGAAGTAGGTCACATTATTTCTCTCACTTTATAGGCACAGAAGGGTTAAGTAATATGTCCAAAGTTGGTTATTATTATTACTGATCAGATGACTTACTTCCTCTTTTTGGATTATGTCAGTTTTATCACCTTCCAAATGGGAATTTTCGTTGAACAAATGCCCTACCTTCCAAAGAAGGCTGCTAAGAAAATTGATTCCTTGTCTAAAAGTGCTGAGGCACCTCAGCCTCTCCAGGGCACAGAATAGGGAACAGCAGGGAGTTAGGGTGATCTGGATCCCTTGGAGACTTGCAGCAAATGGGCTCAGGGTTCCCACTACTGGTTCATTTGTCCTTATTTCCAACACGGCATGAATAGCTGCCCTGTGCCAGGGCTGGGGCATAGCACTGGGGTAAAGGGCACAGCCCATCCCAAATCTCACTACCTTCTCCTTGGCGGGCAGGAGAGACTTCCTCAGCCAGGACCTGCCTCTGGGAGCCTCTCAGGGGTGAGTACTGGGGACCAACACCTTAGGCCCTGTTGGGCTGTGGCCTGATGGGTCCTACTGGGGGGTTGGTGGGTGTCTCCTGAAGAGGCTGCCTTGCTGCGTTGGTGCACTGGCCCCTAGGCCTCTGTCTGCCAGTGGATAAGATGGGGATAGATCCTCTGACCCCAGCCTAGTTCCTGGACACCAGTTGAGATGTGCAGGTGAAAGTTAACGAAAGGGTCCTTGAAGTTCTCCTTGGGCAGCCCAGATGGACAGTCTCCACATCAGATCCTGGGGAGTCTCGGGGGAGACTGGGTGGTGGAAAGTCTCATCAACTGCTGGACAGAGAGTCACCAACCAGTCCGGTTCTCTTCCTGACCAAATAGAGAATTTTGAGCTTGTTACTCTCCTCTGCATCCCATGCAGATTCTTGCCTGGTCTACATCCCCCTGGTTGTTGGGGAATAAAATAAAATGAAGGCTAGACAGGTGTTTGTTATTATTACCAGTAAGAGCTTAGGTTAAATACTAGGAAGGACTTTCCCAGGATTTGGGGGACGAAAGGCAGAAGGAATGGCAAGGGCTGAGGGAACATTCTCTTGGGGGTTGGGGGCTGAGGGTCAACCTCGGGGTCCCTAACTCACTCCTTTCTCCTCGAGCAGAGACGCCAGGCCAGGCGCTGCGGCTGGGGGCGCTGCGCCTATTGCTCTTCAAGCTTTTGCTGTTTGACGTGCTTCTGACTTGCAGCCGCCTCCGCGCCCTGCCCGCTGTGCGGGGGAGTCTGTCCCGAGCGCCTGGCCCGGGGGATCCCCGGTTCCCCGCGCCCCTCACGGGCCCGCAGCCTTTGCCGATAGGAGAGCCCTCCAACCCCACCGACTGGAGTCGCCGCAGTGAGGCGGGCACCACAGGCCGAGGGCTCATCCGGTCTGCCCCGCCGGTGCTGCAGCCCCGGGCCACCTGCAGAGTTCACACCCGCTGTTCCGGTCCGAATCCTAGGAGCCCAGTCTGGGAGGAGGGGACGCTCCCTACAGGGCCAGTTTGGACCTGGTGTTCTGGACCTGCCCTCAATATCCCAGCTTCCAGCCTTGGAGCATTTGTATGCGATCTGCCTCCTCCTGCAGATCGGAGCTTCCTGAGTGTTGGGCTTTGTCTCCCCAACTCCAGCTAAGGGTTTTCTGAGGGAAAAAGCTGCGTCTCTCTCAACAGACTGGGAGCCACTTGAGGGTGGTAATTGACCCAGGCACTGGGATATTTGAGGTGCAATTAAGGGAGAACTTCAATGACATAAGCAAATAAAAAATATTTTAATTCATGTCTCCTCTGGGCCAAGGGAATTTGGCAGATTTAGAGGAGGCAGAGATCTGGGAAGGCTTCCCGGAGGAAGAGGGCTTCCTGAGGGTGAAACTGGGACTTGCAGAGTGGGGCTGGGAGTTAGGGAGGACACTGTCCACCTTGTCTCCTTACCCAATAGCTGGACATGGGGCAAGGCCCCTTCTCTGTCTCCTCATCCTGGCCCTGACTTCGGTGAGAGGTCAGGACAAGGAGCCCAGGAACCCAGTAAAGTGGGATGCTGGGCCTGAGGAGAAGTCTTGTACAGACTCAACGGAAGTGAACAGGGCCAGGATTACGTCCAATGCCAAGAGCATGTATGGTAATTCCAAACTTAAATGTTATTAATCAATTAAGGGTCATTAGTCATTTGACAAATAGTCACTGAGCATCAACTCTGAGCCAGGCACTAAAGAGGTTTGTTTTGTTTTGTTTCCTAAAGAAGGTTCTTGTATGGATAGAATATGAGGTTTCCATGATGGAGTGTAACCAGTGTGTCCCGTTTCTCCAGAGCTGGTAGGAAATCCAGCCATTCCCAGGGGTTCCTGTCAGTAATCACTCCAAGAATTTCTGCGTGTTTTTATGTGAACCTAGATGTTCTCTGGGCAGCACAGGAAAGTCTATTGGATCAATGGTGCTACCTTGGTCTTCCTTCCTCCGAGGTGGTGGTAGGGAACTATGCTCTAACATTTCTCCCCTCCCCCTAATATGGTGTCAACGATCTCTCCAGCTTCCTTGTGCCCTCTCAGGGGCTGGTCGATGAAAACCATCACTGTCTCTTCTACTGCCCATCTCTCACCGACCCGTAAGAAGATTCTCCACCTCTTTTTTTTGGATTCTTTGGGATGGAGAGAGTTCTACAACTTCTGGGGATGAATCATCCACCATCCCCACAAGGCCTGCTCCTTCCTCAACACACAGACAGAGGAAGAGGTAGGCTGGGTCAGGGTGGAGCATGTCCAGCCATAGCCTCAGACTTCCTTCAGTTACTGTCCCTTCCCAGCTCTCAGCCCAGATGATGAGCCCAGGGCTCCTGCCAAACTAATTCTTGCCTCGGTAAATGTCTTCTCATTCTGGAAGTACAGCTTCCCTTAGCTTCAACATCCCACCCCATCTTGCCCCAATTCCCCCGACCCTGCCATGCTCCAGACTCTGAACCCCCACTGAAGCTGGCTTAACATTATTTCCCAGGAGGGCTCCTGGGCCTAAATAAATCAAATACCTGCCTTCTGGGAGCTCAGAATCCAAAGAAATAAATAATAGGGCAGTAAGAAGGACTGAGGTTACAC